>NC_088791.1:172592151-172908305 GCF_011386835.1 Chrysemys picta bellii | reverse complement strand
CTATGCTCCCTCTGCCACTCACTTATATGTTGGGGGCTGAGGCAGACAATATTGTGCAAGTGATATTGCAGCAGGGTACCGTTACCATTGGGGGAGGGGCACACACACCACTGATAGGACCCAGCTGGAGGATAATAGAGGTGTGTGTGCTTAATTGACATTACAGGGCTCTTGCCCGCCCTCCCCTTCACTAGAGAACAAGTTGTGCCAGTTCCTGGTAAACACTCATGGCTCCAGAGGGATGTGCAGCTTGCTCTCCAGTGACCAAGAGACTTCAGTCTTGTCCTCCAGGCCATGAGGGCTTTTTGGGGGGAAGGCAAGAGGACCAGAAAACAGGACACTGAAGCCTACCTGCAGACTCGCAGCTTCCACAATTCTCTGATCACCTTCAGGATTGGACTCGTATTGCTCCATGTCTCCATAGGGGTTGGTGATGCTCCTGGCCATGGGGATCCTCAACACCGCCCAATAAGACCAACAACCTTCGCTTCTCTTAACAACAGAGGCTATAGGGTGAATATCCGCACGTGCTAGGCACTCTCCTTCCTTCAGGAAGGGGGTACTCTGTGATTTTCCTGGTGGCTGGAGTGGGGGATGGGGCATACTTCAGACACCTCACCACACTTTTGGGAAAGGTGCCCACCCTGTTCTCCCTTGACCTACGTCCTGAGGTGCTGGGGGTAGCAAAGGTCATGCCAGGCTGCCTGCTGAATCTCTGGGTCTGTGTGAAGAGGCTGATACTCAATCCCTGATACTGGATCGAGAGCAGGTGTGCTTCTGTCAGCAGGCGTCCACCTTCCTTGGCACACTGGGTCATCATGAGTGCCTGGTCCTGGGTGAGGAGTTAACACCATCCTGGAGTTTCTGGTCAAGCTTGACTGGGCCTTGATCTAACCTATCACCTTCAGTCGAGGAGTACATAATGGCTGCCTGCTGTCTGGTCAGCTCCATAAGCATCACTATCAAGTCCTTCCTCCATCTCCTCTAGAATAGGATGATGGGATTGGTGCTTTGGGAGCCAGACTTGTGGGTGGTTCTTTGGACATATACCGACGATGTGCTTTTTGTGTCCTGAGACCTGGTGCAGGTGACTTGCCAAGACTTGAGCAGCCTCCTCTGCCCAGGCCAACTGGGATGTGGGGAGAACTCTGGACTGATGATTGGAGTAGCTGGCAGCCAAGCTTCCTTCCACAAGTGCTCTGAGCCATCCAGTGGGGCATGGGTCCACTGCTCTATCTGGGTGTGTACTGCCACTGATCCCACCCCACTGAAAAATTGTAGCGATCTGAAGCCAGGGTTTCTGACCAATTGTGGAGGTGGATGGGGCTGCTCCAGTGCTTTTCCCTTTGGGGAAGGGCACTGGTACTCAACCAACTGGTCTTGTCTATGCTCTGGCACTGGTTCAACACCTTGAGCCCAAACCTGGGAATCCTGGCCAGTCTCCAGAAGAAGATCCTGGAGTTTTTCTGGCCAGGGCTGCACTAGGTCTATGTGGGTATCCTGAGTCTCCCCCTGGGGGAGGGAAGACAGGACCTGCTCTGCATCCACAGACAGGCCCACACCTTCCACCTTCAGACTCTGCAGAAACTTGTTTAAAAGGCAGGTAGTTTGGCATGGAGCATGCTGGCACACACCTTCCTCTGCTGCCTCCAAGGGGTCTGATATGAGTGGCAACTCTTTTATCTCCACATAAGAGGTCGCCCCAAAGCCCTTCTGAGCCGCTGGTCTTTTATCAGGACCTCTTTAGGATCTGGAAACTAGTTTGAGCAACCAGGTCCATAGTGGCTGCCGAGGAGGAGGACTTCTTAGCTGAACCCCTGCTACACAATCCACATCTTAGTGTGAAAGTGACAGAGTCCCCCTTGGTGAGACTGATCCTGGCTGGTACCACCAGACTTTCAGACCTCTTGGACTATGGTCAGAGGGACTGGGTGGACCCCACAGTGCTCAGTCAGTGCATGGGGTTGCCCACCCTGTCGTGTGCTCCAGGAGGTGAGGACAGCTTTGCATCCTGCTTCTCTTGCTTTCCTCAAGCAGGTTCTGCAGGAGAGTGTTCCCCACCCATCCCTCACCCCTGGCCCTCCAGAACTTGTCACCAGGCCCCTTCTCGGTGAGCTTCCCCACATGCCCCCAACACACCCCCTGAGCTGTCTGCATGACATTCAGCTAGTCCATCTCTGAACTACGCCAGAAGGGCATATGCATGCATAGGTGCCGACTTTCCCTCTTTTCCGTGGGTGCTTGACCCCCCTCTGTCCCCCGGCCCTGCCCCCACTCCACCCCTTCCATGAGGCCCCACTATTACCCCATCCCCATTCCAACCCCTTCCCCAAAGTTCCCACCCCAATTCCACCCCCTCCTTGCCCCTATTCCAACTCCTTCCCCAAATCCCCACCCCCATACCGCCTCTTCTCCTCCTCCCCAGAGTGCGCCACATTCCCACTCCTCCCCCTCCCTCCCAGAGCGAGCTAACACTGCCAAACAGCTGTTTGGCGGCGGGAAGCACTGGGAGGTAGGCAGAGGAGCAGGGACGTGGTGGGCTCAGGGGAGGAGGCAGGGAAGAGGCGGGGCCAGGGCAGGGAGTGAGGGGAGCTTGGCTGCTGGTGAGTGCAGAGCACCTAGTATTTTTCCCCGTGGGTGCTCCAGCCCCGAAGCACCCACAGAGTCTGCGCATAAGTCTGTATGTGCTTGTGCTTCACACCAGCCACTTCCTGCCCTCATGTCCTGCCCTGACACCAGGTGGCAAGACCTGCTGTCACCTGAGAAGGGCAAGTAAGCCAAGTGGTCCAGTCTGTACTCCACTCTGATTCCACAGCCTGATGGGGACATTAATTGGCAGCTTCTTCATGGAGCTGTGAGAATTAGTGTGTATCTGGCTTGGTTCACAAACTCCCCCAACACCTATCCCTTTTGGAGCAAGAAGGACACCCTGGCACATATCTACATAGGGTGTATCAGGTTGCATCTCTTTTCCAGCACCTCCAGAACCTCTTACAGAGGCTTATAACTTGGTCAAATTTGGGCTGATTTTTACAGGGTCACAAAAGGTACATCTCTGTCACAAACGCCACCCCTACTAAATGTCAAGTTCCTGCTTCAAAGCATTGGATGCTAAAGCTGTTCAATGTAAAGGTCACCAGAATTTTTTAATCTAGGCAAAACAATGTATTTTTCCCTACAGTCATTCTCATAAACAGCTGAACTATTTTGGCTGTAATTTTCCAGAAGAATTCAGCCTAAGGCAGACACTCAGCATAGAAAATTTCAGCTTAAATGGTTAAAGTTTGGCAAAGTTGTAAGCAACTGAAAACAGGATCTTACAGTGGAAAGCTTTAGGTGACCTTAATAATAGGTGCTGCTTCAAGACCATAATAATAATAATGGCCAGCTCTAGGATTATTGCCGCCCCAAGCAAAAAAATTTTGGGCCGCCCCCCCTTTTTTTTGTGCCCCCCCCTGCGTCCGGCCCCTCCCCAACTCCACCCCTTCCCCAAATCCCCAGCCCCGCCTCTTCCCCTGGGCGTGCCGCATTCCCCCCCAATTGCTTCCTGTGGGCCCCCCTCGACCTCCTGCCCTAGCTCACCTCCGCTCCACCTGCTTCCCCGGGCATGCTACCGCTCCGCTTCTCCCCCTCCCTCTCAGGCGAGGGAGGGCAGAGAAGCGGCGCAACGGTGCATTCAGGGGAGCAGGCGGAGCGCAAGTGAGCTAGGTTGGGGGGGGGTGCAGGAAGTAACGGGGGGGTAGAGGGACTGCTCCCCACTCCAGCTCACCTCTGCTCCACCACCGCTGCCTCCCCCCGAGCGCCCGCCGCTCGGCTTCTCCTCCCTCCCTCCCTTCCAGCCTTGCTGCACGAAACAGCTGTTTCATGCGCGGCAAGCCTGGGAGGGAGGGAGGAGAAGCGGAGCGGCGGCGGCGTGCTCAGGGGAGCAGACGGAGGTGAGCTGGGGCAGTGGGGGCACTTTTTCCCCATGACCCGGAGTTGGCGCCTATGATGGCCGGCGCCAGAATGCCGCCCCTAGAAATGTGCCGCCCCAAGCACCTGCTTGTTTTGTTGGTGCCTGGAGCCAGCCCTGTTCAAGACCTGCCTATAGTGATCCAGGACCAATCTTAAAATAATTGTTGAAGGTTATTCTAATAGAGATGGTCACATAAGACATAGCACAAATGATCTGATTTTCTAAGAATCCACCTGGCTTCCCATTTTCCAGCAATAATTTTGCTGGGACAATAAAAACAGACTATTCAGTTTCATTTTGTTGCTTGTCAGTTTTGTTTTCCTGGTCTCCTGTGCAGCCACAATACTGTAATGTCTGGGTTGAATATAGGCAGAGAAGTGTTTTTTTTTGTTTGTTTGTTTGTTTTCAATTCAAGTAAACTGTTTCCTTTGAAATATTTTCTTTTAAATCTTTATGAAAATATTCCTATTACCATTATGTTTTGTAAGGTCCTGCCTTACATGCTTTTCTTTCTTGCTTTCTAAAAAATTAAATGTTGAATCTAGTATATGTACACACTGCACAATAAGCCTGGGCTCTGACTCAGGTTTGAGCCCAAGCCCCACTTCTGTCCATACACAAATCAGTGTGACTCATGTGAGCAGGTACTCGGGACTCTACTAGGGGAGTGGGTCAGAGCCCAAATCCCACTGTGACTCTGGTCCAGGCTTTGTCATTTTGCAGTGTTGATGCATTTCAAGCTAAAGATCTGAGTTAGTAGGTCAGCATAGTGCAGTATGGACATGTTAGTAGGGCTGTGAGACCTGGATCCAGCAATTGTAAGCTGAGGTTTACAATGTGGTGTGGATGTTCAAGCATGGGCTTGGAAACACTGTGTCCATGAGCATGAGTCTCACATACCTAGGACCGGTGCAAGGAATTTTCGCGCCCTAGGCAAAACTTCCACCTTGCGGCCCCCCCAGCCCTGCAGCAGCTCCCCGCTCCCCCTCCACCCTGAGGTGCCCCCCTCGACAGCTTTCCCCCCCCCCGCCCTGAGGCATCCCCCTGCGGCAGCTCCCCATCCACCGGCCTGGGGATCCGTGCGGCAGCTCTGACCCAGGGGAACCCCTGGGCTGCCTGCCGGTGGCTCAGACTCCCAGTGCAGCGGCCGCTGTAAAAAAAAAAAAATTGGGGGCGCTGCTTTTTGGTACCCCCAAATCTTGGCGCCCTAGGCAACCGCCTAGTTGGCCTAAATGGTAGCACCGGCCCTGCACATACCCAGGTTTACAATGCAGTGTAAACATACTCAGAGTGACCTGGCAGCCTCCTTGTAAATTACCAGAACATATGATAAAATCATTAGCTGTGGTGCTGTTATTAACAGAAGACATTCTTAAGGCAGTGAAGTGACTTGTATTATTTATAACATTAACAGCTTCCCTTTGGCTTCAGGTTTTGAATATTGCAAAGTCACATCAACTGGATGAAGGGGATATGGATTTAGGCATGCATATATGATATCTGCATAAATAATTAAACAAAACACAAGATGATTAGAAGCTAAAAAAGCATGGACCAGCTATAGTGTGACAAAAAATGTGGGATAAACTAATATTTAAGAGTAACATAGCTTGAATGTATTCTAAAGTATATGCAAACATGTTAGGCTGAGTAAACTTAGAACACAATTAAAAATCAGTCTATAAGAACTTCCAAGAGATAGCATGTTTTTATAGCAAGCTGTTCATGCACATGTTGTTGAGTGTATTACGTGCACTTAGGAGACACTATGGAGCTATGATGATACAGCCTAACACATTTGCAAGTTTGAGCAAGTATCATTAAGGTTACTTAAAGGAGCTATTTTGCCATGGTAGTAATGGCAAAAAGAGACTGCATTCTATCTGCATTGGCTCTGCTGCAGGTACCATGGTAAAGCAAATTTATGGAAGATATAAGCTAGTACAGTTACATGTTTTTTGCTAACTATCAAACACTTGGGAGGATTTGAGCTAGAATTTATACGTAGATCCATTTTCTTAACCAGAGTCATTTTGGCTGCACCAACTTTATAGGTAAGAAGACAACTTATGATTAAGACAAGCTGGCCTCAATTCTCTAGTAGTCAGAGCCTGGTGTAATCATTTACACCACTTCAAAGTGGGCATAAAATGTGGTCAGATCAGAATGGTAGCAGTTTTCACTGATTTTGCATTCATTTTGAATTGGTAGAAATCCTGCACCTTGTGCAGCAGGCCTACTGTGTTTTATATTAATTATTTCCCAAATGTGAGTGACATATCTTACATTTATGATAATTGTTTTCTAATTAGGACTTCATCCCACACATATTTTATATGTAGTAACTGCAGCATGCAATTCCTTTTACTTGGTTGATCTTACTAACTAATGAAGAACAAAAATTCCCTGAATTCATAATATTGCTATGGAACTGATACATACTGTACTGTATATTTTATGGAAATTCACACATTTCCTCTCAAGGAGCATATTTTCAAACTTCAATTGCTCTTTACTGAAGCCATTTTTTTCAAACAAAAAAGGTGCAATGCATTTTATGTCTATATATTTTTATTCACTCAGTATATGTTCACAGTTGAAAACATTTACCTAGATTAGTAGTTACAGTATTTGTTCAAGCCAATGTATTTTTACTGGCATCTTGCAAGTAAATGTTATTCACAGTTTTTTAGGAAGGTGTTTCAACCAAACCCACGCCACTTAAAAACAAGCAATAATAACAACAAAAGAAATCTGTGTCTGCCTGTGCAATATTGCTTAAGTATTAAAGTAAAATTTATCCTGGGTATAACTCCACTAAAATCAGTTTGGCATTTGGCATGAATATGCCCATTGACTTTTAGTAAATCAACTGGTACATATTTTCTTCATCCAATCTTTTAACTTACACTGGTATACAATACTCCATTTCTGCAAGTGGAAGCAGATCTGGCTCTGGTGATGTATGGAAGAGAGGAACACCAAATCTATTACATCATCCTCTCGTTTTTTAGCACCTTGTGAAAGCCCCTCTACCAATGCTTGGTATGGTCAGATGTAGTGAGCAACCTTTCTATGCAGTATTCCCTTCTCCAAGAGGTGGCTGTTATCCAACAGATGTCAGTACCAAAGTTCATGCATTTAAATGCAGTAATATATGCTCTTATGATTTTTTTTTGTGAGTGAAAGGATTTCAGAGGGCTCTGGAGCTTGTCTTGTGATGACATCATAAGCCTGAGCCCCAAGCCAGCAGAATCTCTCCTCTCCACATGCTGTTCTTGCAGGAGGGAAGGGTGAAAAGGAGGGAGCAAAGAGCCCAGCAGCCCAGTGCAAGTTGGCTGTCTCCTTCTCTTCTGTGAGCACAAGAGGGTGCCTCTGCTCCTCTTCCATCCCTACTGTAGCACCTAGCATGGACAGGGGCAAAAGGGTGGAGGGGGTGAAGAACCCCTGGATCTGCCCACCCAGCTTGCAAAGGAGGAGAGGAGACTCCACTGCAGCCTCTAACATGAGATGGAGGGATGAAGAACCAGGAGGAGCAGATGTTTAGGGGAGCTGAACTGGGGCGATGGCAACTGATGGCGGTGGGTGGTCTGAATTGACGGTGGGGGCTGAATTGATGGAGTGGGGCTGGGAGGGCTGAACTGAAGGGCAAGGACAATAATGGGGTGGGCTGAACTTATGGTGGGAGCCCTGATCTGAGGGGTGGTCAGGGCTGAGGGGGTGGGCTCAGTTGATGGGGGGACAGAATTGATGGAAGGGCTGGGTGGGGACAGAACTGATGGGAGGACTGGAGAATAGCATTAATTGCTGGATTGGGGATGGGCAGATGTAGGGATGAGAACTCCTGCAGAAGGGGCTAAAATCACTATACCTAATATTTACGGGAGAGTGGGCAACACCAATTGTCATACACACATATGAGATAGACAGAGGAAGTTCAAAAATCAAAAAAACAGACCAAAAACACAGCATGGGTGATGAGTGTAACAAGGAGCCATGCCAGCAGGCTGAGGGAAGGCCATAAGAACAATATGGAGAGGCCAGCACTTGCCTTTCCCTGAAGGACTGGATCTTTTCTTTTGAGTAACTCCCTTAGATGCATTGGACTAGAACAGGGGTCTCCAAACTTGGTTTGCGGCTTGTTCAGGGTAAGCCCCGGTGGGCCGCGAGACAATTTGTTTACCTGAGCATCTGCAGGTACGGCCGCTTGCAGCCCCCAGTGGCCAGGAATGGCGAACTGCGGACAATAGGAACTGCGAGCGGACACTCGGGTAAACAAAGCATCTCATGGCCCACCGGGGCTTACCCTGAACAAGCCGCAAACCAAGTTTGGGAACCCCTGGACTAGAAGACCGCACCCCTGTAGTTCTCAAGCCCCTGATATCTGAAGGTTAAGATAATAGAAGGAAATGCTATGATGTGAACTTACATGTTTCCTGGTCTGTGGAGCCCTTCTAGATTTCTGTGTGTGTGTGAGGGTAGGTGAGTAAATGGACAGGAAGTAGAGTAAAATATGGCCCTTTCTTACCAACATATATAGATTTCTTTTAAAATTGCCTTGAGAATATAGGCTCATCTATATTTTAGCTAAAGCTTATATAATTCAGTAAAAGAAGGTATACAGCAAAGATATTCAAAATTACTTGAATATATTAGACATATGGGTGAACTGGCATGCTAAATAGGTAGATGCATGGATAGTTAGTAACTAACTGATGTGAAATACAGAGTAAGATAAAAAAACCTTTATATAAAAAAGGCCTGCAAATATTCATATAAAGAACAGCATTGAAAGGACTCCATAGAAAAGAATACACACCATGGCAGAGAATATAATTATTGTGAACAGACACATTTTCAAAAGTGATTAGTGATTCTGGGTGCCTCAATTTTTGGATAGCAGACACAAGATATCTGAAAGCAGCCTGATTTTCAAGAGAGTGGATAATCAGCACTCTCTGAAAATCAGACCTATTAAAGTGTCCCAAGTTGGGTACCTAAAGACTGATGTTTTTGAAAATCTTGGCTAAAAACCCTAAAAAAATAATAATAATATTCGTTTAAAAGGTAAGCAATGATTTCTTTAAATCAGGGGTTCCCAAACTTGGTTCGCGGCTTGTTCAGGGTAAGCCCCTGGTGGGCTGCGAGACGCTTTGTTTACCTGAGCGTCCACAGGCACAGCTGGTGGAACTCCCAGTGGCCACGGTTCGCCATTCTCGGCCACTGGGAGCTGCGAGTGGCTGTACCTGCGGACGCTTAGGTAAACTAAGTGTCTCGCGGCCCACCAAGGGCTTACCCTGAACAAGCCGCAAACCAAGTTTGGGAACCCCTGATCTAAGCTCTATCACAAGTATTTCATCCTTTTTTTGCATTCCACCTCCTGAGGATATTTTGGCTAATGGATCCAGATAATCTCTTCCCTGTCTGCTAACCTGCTCCACATCTTCCCACAAAACTATGCTATGTAATGCCATGCAGAAAGCATTTGTGGAGATCTGTTCCTCAACAGGCAATAGAAATTGACTCCTGGCATAGACTCTCCATATCCTGTACCTCTTTCATCACATGTAGCAAAACCACACCACTTCTGCTGCCAAACAGGCCTTCTTCAACCATGGAATGGGATAGAATGGGATGAAGAGCTAAACTTCACCCCTTAGAGAAGAGGACCACTGCTATCATACAATTCAAGCTTCCTAAGACTTAAAAAAATCCTCTGATTTCTAAAAATACAAATAGAGTTATAAGTATAAACAGAAAGAATTATTCTTCCACTGTATAAAATACTACATATTTGATAAATTCTGTATTGTTTGTGCACTGTATTACAGGAATGAAAATAAAGACTACAAAGAACAGCAAAGGACATCAGATGACTGTGTTTTAATTGTTGCCTATTCTAAAATAGACATAAAATATGACTTTATAGTAAATAGTCCTTATATAGCTCTGTGCTATAACTCAATCTTACATAAACATTTAACCTTGAATTTTAAAGACGTTCTGTTCTTAATACAGGATTATTTGAATTTCTTTGTTACTATAGTATTATGACAAAGTTGAGAATAAATAATTTAATCATTTTCTTAGGGCTTTTCACACCTAGAGAAACTGTTATAATTCAGGTAACTATTACTGAAAAGATAAAACAGATTAAAACCCAAAAGTTGGTTTCTACAGAGATACCTCACTCTTCATTGAAACCATAAAAGAGGGGAGAATTCAGTGATTCAAAGAAAACAAAAGATTGTAAATGAGAATTTAAATGTATCTACTTCTTTTTTCTGCTAGAATTCTAAATTCCCAATTATCCTGCCCTTTTTCACACAAAGCTCCCACAGAGTCAACTCTATAGGGGTAAGTGACAGGAAACCTTTGTGGTTATGAGAAAAACTGAACAATAATTTATGAGGTTAAACAACCATGGAAAAAGAAAGAAATCCAAAATCTACTGTGACTATTTCAAAGTCTTTGAAGATAATGAAAGATGTGTTTAGAGCTTCCTACCCAGCCAACCCAGAGTTGAATCCTCAAGCATCTAGCTCTCTGACAGCAGAAGTAGTGCCACTAGGGAAAACACTCCTCTCCTCTGAAAAGGCTCAGAGCTTCCAATTAGTGGCAATCCTTTCTATGATGTTTTCAATCCTTGATCACTGACCATGCTCCTCTTCAGTGGTTAATGTTATCGAAGAGACCAGCATCCTTCTGAAGTGGTATTTTTCCCTTTAGTACTATTCTTTCTAGATATAGCATAGAGTTGGACTGGCTCACTGCAGTGCAGATTTCTTCTCCTGGAAGAGGTGGGATATTGTATTCATCAGACATGCCCAGAGCCTTGTTGTAAAGGGAAGAGACTGTATGGAAGAATGTACAATCCACGCACTGTGGCAGGAGAGGAAGGAGTTAATGATCTGACTCTGACACACAGTCCTACATGCAGGCTGCTTTACCCCATAACACCTGAGAGAAATGCTCCAGCTGGAAAAAATATCAAAGAGGTAAACAGGAAATAAAAAGAGGCAGCAGCTAGTATAGTGCTGGTTGCTTTGGAAGGGAAAGGATTTATCTGCTAAGTTTGTAAGTAACTGGATCCTAAGGGTTTAAGAAATGACATTTTTCTGGAAGAAAGAAAAATGGAGTGTATCCTGGAGGGGTAGAGAAACTCAGACTACATTCTGTTCAGGTACTCAGTAAGTAGATGAACTTCCTGAGGCAATTTATTTTTTTTCCTTTTGATTAGAATTAAAAACTATTTGTAAGCCCCCATCCACTGGGAAGGCTTAGAAATAGGCAAAGAGGAAGAGAGTTATCTAGCTTCTCAAGTATCAAGGGATAACCGTGTTAGTAGCCACAAAAACAATAAGAAGTCCAGTGGCACCTTAAAGACTAACTGGTTTATTTGGGCATAAGCTTTTGTGGGTAAAAAAACCTCACTTCTTCAGATGCATGGAGTGAAAGTTACAGATGCAGGCATTGTATAATGACACATGAAGAGAAGGGAGTACTTCACAAGTGGAGAACCAGTGTTGACCGGGCCAATTCAATCAGGGTGGATATAGTCCACTCCCAGTAACAGATGAGGAGGTGTCAATTCCAGGAGAGGCAAAATTGCTTCTGTAATGAGCCAGCCACTCCCAGTCCCTATTCAAGCCCAAATTAATAGTGTTAAATTTGCAAATTAATTTTAGTTCTGCAGTTTTTCTTTGAAGTCTGTTTCTGAAGTTTTTTTTTGTTCAAGAATAGTGACTTTTAAAACTGTTATATAATCTCCAGGGAGACTGAAGTGTTCACCTACTGGCATTTGTATGTTACCATTCCTGATGTCCAATTTGTGTCCATTTATTCTTTTACGTAGAGATTGTCCGGTTTGGCCAATGTACATGGCAGAGGGGCATTGCTGGCACATGATGGCATATATAACATTAGTAGACGTGCAGGTGAATGAGCCCTTGATGGTGTGGCTGATGTGGTTGGGTCGTCTGATGGTGTCGCCAGAGTAGATATGGGGACAGAGTAGGCAACGAGGTTTGCTACAGGGATTGGTTCCTGGGTTGGTGTACAAGTGGGTTATGCATATTGGGTGCACCATAGTTAAGGCTACATTAGGGAGTTTAGTTTTATTGGGAGCTTTAAACCTTCAATTTGTCAGTCATATTGAAAGGGTAAAAAGAAAAAGCTGAGCTTTGAGCACCATTTGGGGTTTTTCGTGGTAGGTTGACAGAAGAGTTGATAAGAATAAGTTTTAAAAATCACCCCACTGGCAACATTTTTACTGGATTGTCCCTTTTCTTTGTACCTCTTTTTTATTCTGAGAGTTGTATTTTGGCTATGTTCCTCCATCTCATCTGCTATTTCCTTAGGAAAGTAGTGGTTAGCTAAAATAATTAACTCTTTTTAGCCATAATGGAAAAAAAGTACGCCAAGGCAAACATATTGAATTTTGAGGCACAGACTTCCTCACCAAATACCTCTGTAGCTTAGGGAGACTCCAATGCAATAACTTAAGAGTGACTTCAGCAGTATTAAAACAGAGCAACTTATGAAAAGGTATGTGATGTGCTGATCTCTTAATATCATTGATAAAAGCATATTAGATCATTGTCAAGTAATTGCTGTTGGGAATGTAAGTGAAAGCCTTATGGAGAAGTGCATTTTCATAATGCTGTAAGCAATATGAAAGCAGAAAGGAATGCATGTCTTTCCCCTTAATTTCCATGCTTTTAAGGCTTTGAGGTGTCCTACTGCAAACTTAACTGTTCCTAAACATAGCTACTATTTGCTAATAAACAGCAATGAATATGGAAGAGATAAGCTTGGAATATGTGGCTTCCTGAGTCCTAGAAACGCATGCTTTCCCTAAGCTAATAGGTATTCTGCTGGGAAACTGCTGTGGAACACTGCTTGTCTTTGTGTTGTGGACCTGGGTTGCTAAATGGCCCAAGCAGAAATTACTGTAAAATGCACGGGACTTGAGATATAAGACAGTGAAACATTCTGTCAGGCAGCTCAAGCAAGGTGAGCCCCAAACCTTGTAACTTGGCCAGTTATTCAATGAAATGCAAAGAGAATGCAATACTGGGGTACATTTCATGAGTTTTGTTGCAGAGTAGTTCAGCTGCTGTGTTTGGAACAAACTGCTTTGAGTGGCAGTTTTATACCTAGTCAGCCTCAGGACACCAGGTCCTGCAAGGATCATTGTTAATGCCAGATCATTTGGGTGTGAATGCAGTTTTCTTAGCTGGTTAGATATCCAGTAATAGTATGGAACATGTGAATATTAGCTTAATGATCTGAGAGCAGATGCCATTGAGACAGTCCTTCAAGGAGCTTCCCTCTCACCACAAACATCATGTCCGGCTGGTACAATTCAGCCAGCTACCTTTCATCCAGTTCTTGGCTGAGGTCAACCTATTTGTAGATTATGCACAATGAGTATTTGCACAGAACTGGTATTTTGGTAATATTATGCAACAGGTGCTGTGCTATAAGATGACTTTTGTAGGACAGGGATGGCTCTGGAAATGAAGGATCAACAGGTTATCACAAACACGATATCACAAACTTGAGTGCCGTCTGATAAGTGGTTTATGGGTATTTACTGTGATTTCACTAATTCAGGCCACTTCTGAAGTGGGACAACAGGATTCCATGTCCAATTTATTGGATGATACAGATAGCTCTAGCAAGATGAGTTCACCTGCCAGGGCATAAAACCTCTCACCCATCCCTAGTGACTGACCAACCACAGCAGAGCAAAAAAAGCTGAACAGCACAGCAGTCTGGCACCTCCTGGAATGGGTCCCAGGACAACTGCCCTGTTCACCTGCCTCTAGAACAAGTCCTGGGAAGAGTCATTTATTCTGGTAGTGTCCAAGAGTCCTGGCCAGGTGTGAGTCCTGTTGTGCTAGGCACTGTACAAACAAAGTTCTTCCCTAAGCAGAGACAAGACAAACAGATAAGAAATAACTGTCAGAAGCTCAGAACTATTAACTTGCGAACCCTCCCAACTTTTCCTTTAAACAACATACTTGCCCCATGATGAGGACCCTACCAAATTCACAATCCAATCTGGTCAATTTCATGGCCATAGGATTTGAAATTTAGTCAATTTTCACATTTTCAAATGTTGACATTTACAGGGTGCTCCCAACCAGGGCGGCTCTAGGTTTTTTGCCGCCCCAAGCAAAAAAATTTTAGCTACCCCCCCACCCCCAAGCCCTGGGGTCTCACGCCCCCCCACCCCCTGCCGCCCCAGCCCTGGGCTCTCTCTCCTGCCCCCCCTGCCACCCCAGCGCTGAGCTCTCTCTTCCCTCGCCCCCCCCACATCCCCTGCCGCTCCAGCCCTGGGCTCTCTCTTCCCCCCCCCCATCAGTGCTGACTTCGCCCGCTCCCCCCTTGCCTCCAGCCGGTCCGGCGCTGGCAGGGGCAGGGTAAGCAGCAGGGCTCCAAGGCTGCACCTCAGCCCAGGTCCCTCAAGCCAGGGCTCCTGCCTCCGGGACCGGATGGGCCCCGGGAGGGCAGAGCCAGGGAACTGACCCGGCAGGGGTTGAGGAGCCAGGGCAGGGTAGCCCCAGAGAGAGTGAAGCGCCGGAGAGCGGGACATGGGCCCCGCACGGCAGGGCCCCACCCTCTATGACCCCGCTGCTGCTTCTGGCTGCCCCGCTGCAGCCCCTGGGCGGCTCAGGCCATTTTGCCCAGCCCCGGCTGCGGAGCGGCCACCCTGCAGCACCTGCAGGTGGCTACATAGGCCCTGCAGGGTGGCCCCCAGCCCGAGTGTCCCCTGTTCAGAGCCTGCCTGGCCCAACCACAAGGTGCGGCGCTGCTCCATAGCAGCGTGAACCGCAGTGGCCCCAGGGCGCCCCCCGCGCACAACGCGCTGCTGCTGCCAGGGCCGGCTTTTAAACCTAATTAATCTAATTACTGCAAACACAGCTTCTCTGAGTAAGGTTAAGATATTGCATTTGTAGTGCTTCCATTGTGCTTTTCCTTCAGCGAACCAGCGGAGCCTGCTTGAGTGAAATAAGGATGGAGTGCATGCGGGATACATCTTTTGCTTGCTTACTAGACTTGGGATTAAAGTCACAGAGCCGAACCACACGTTCCCACTCTGTGCCTGGGGAAGTTTCTCAGGGCTAGACTTTTGCTGCTGGAAGCAAAACAAAAAAAGGCCAGAATGCCACCCTTGAAAATGTGCCGCCCCAAGCACGTCCTTGGTTTGGTGGTGCTTAGGGCCGGCCCTGCTCCCAACAGCATGGGAGGAGATCAGACCCACCTCCAGCAGTTTCTGGCCACTGCAGGAAGCTCTGGGGCTGCTTCCGGAGTAGGTACCCAGAGGTGGGTCTGATCTCTCCTTGAGTGTGGCCCTGCAGGAGAAGAGCAAGTCTTGTCCCAAGCAAGCCCAGCCAGGATGAGCTAGGAGCCCCCAACTGGGGTGCTTCCAGCAGCACAGGGGAGATCAGATCCACCTCTGTGAACCTCCTGAGGCTACAGGAAACTCCAGGGCTGCTGCCCAGTTCCAGAGCTTCCTGCAGCCAGGGAAGGTATCCAGAGGTGGGTCTGATTTCTCCCCTGTGAGAGCAGCTGTGAAGGGGAAGAGTAAGTCCCAACCTTTCCCAGATTGGACAGGACTCACAGCTGGAGCCAGTGGAGGGTAGGAGCCCCTGGTTGGTGTGTTCCCCACCCTGCTATTCCTCTCCCCTCCAATAGCTAGATTTCACAGGGGAGGTCTGATTTCATGGTCCATTGCGTATTTTTCAGGGCCATAAATTTGGTACCCATGACACTTCCTGCATCTAGCTGTTCCTGTCACAGTCAGGAAAGCCTCTTTCACTACTGTTGCCGAGTTTCCTCTTCCCACCTACCATGACCTAGCAGCAGATCCATTAACATCAATCCGAGAGAAGATATCTTCCCATATTTTTGGGGAAAACATGTTGCTTCCTCTCCCCGTGGAGACTCATGGTCATCACTGTGAGGAGACGTGAGTTAGCTGTCCCTGGTGGCGGCTCCCAGCTGCCTCCCTATCTCTTGGGGTCGGGGGTGTATATATCCTTAGGGGCAAGGGGCCCACAGTGGCTGGGTCTGGCAGTGACTTTCAGCTATTTCCTTTCCCCATGGCTCTCCTGTATTACCAAGAGGATTTTGTCAATGATGTCTGTTCGGTGGCCCTCCATAATATGGCGTTGGAAGTGAATTCTGAACTTAGCAGTTAGCTTGATCAGGACTGGGAGGGTAGATACTGGGCAGATAGCGAGGGGAGGGAAGGCCCCAAGAAGCCACCCTGGGTGCGGATGAGGTTTTACCTTGGAGATCGCTCGATGGCTATTTGCCAGGGACGCATCCCCAGCTACCAAAGCAACTCGCGGTCTGAACGGTCCCGAGGCGGGCCGGAGTTGCGATTTCCCCGGCGCTTTCCCGCCCGCCTTCCCCTCTCTCCGGCAGGGTAGATGCGCGGGGTGGCGGGGCCGCCGTGGCTCTCTCGGTGGCTCTGGGTCATGAGGGGGCAGCCGGCTGGAGAGTGATTAGGTCCGCGAACTTCGTGCGAGGGGCCGAGAGAGCGGCCGGACAGGCCCGGCAAGGCGCGGGGCAAGTCTCCCTCATCGGGGCCGTTGGGGCCCGTCCTGCGCGCCCTCGCTGCCGCCCCCCGGAGAGCGCCGGGTCGGCTCCCAGCTCCGTGCTGCTCCGCTCGCGCTGTGACCCTGCTCCTCCCCGCGCCGCAGTCCGGCCGGGCACCCGCCCGCTGCCAAACCGTCAGCGCCAACCGCCACTTTCAGAACCAGCTCTGGACAGCGCCTTCCCCCGCCCACCCCCTTTTGCCGTTCCGTGTCTCCCCTTGGCTGGAGTACAAAAGCTAGCTGGACCTCTGATTGGCCCAGATGACTGCCACTCAGAGTTGTGGGGTTGATTTGAGGCGGGGCATGGTTTCGCTCGCGGCTGAAATCTCTTTGAAACGCTTATTTGTGGGTTTTTTAAATCGGGCGTCTTGCACTACCTCTGTCACCCACTCATTGGCTGAACGATCAGGTTCGCGGCTCTTCCATTGGAGCACTTACCCTGTCAATCATATCCCATCTTGAGGGCGTGCCTAGGGCGAGGTGGGGGGAGAAGAAGGGGTGTGGCTTGAACGCGGGTGGGATTTAGGCGACAAGGTGGGAGGGAGTGGGCGTGGCTAAAGCAGAGGCGTGGCTGGAGGGGGTTGGGTGAGAGGCGTGGCCATTGGCGTGGTGGGCGCGGCTAGAGGAGGGGGCGGGGCCGGGCAGGGGGGAGCCGCGCTGAGATTGCCCTTGTGTCTAGAGCTCGAAGCGGCGGGTAGCGGAGCAGGCTTCCCGTGAACCAAGGCAAGCGAGCGCGGCTGGCAGCCTCCTCCGCGCCCGGCTCCAGAGCGGGGACGTGCGCCCGGCACCGCTGCACCGGGGGGACCTGCCCAGCGCCAGAGGAGGAGGGAGCCGCCTCACCACCCGCCCCCGCGACCCTGGTCCTCCTCCTCACCCCACTGGATACAGCGAGGCAGAGGGAGACACTGCGGCGGAGGCTCCTGCTGGGGGACAGAAGCGCCCGGAGAGAGGCGGCGCAGGCTGCGGGAATCTCTGCCTGGCGCCCACCCAGCCCGAGGGAAGCCCCCAGGATGCGGCTGAGACCCAGCGCCCTACTGCGCTTCTACAGCCTCTGCGGGCTCCTCATACAAGGTACCGCCCCCAACTCCGTCCCGGGGACCCCGCCGCGGGGGTGTGGGCAGCCCGGGGGGACCCCCGCCTCCGCCTGCGCCCCGCTCCTGGCCCCCAGCCTCCCGCACTCACTCGTGCTGCGCTGTAGGGATGCGAAGCGCCTCACGAGCCTTAATCCTCCTTCTCCCCCCTCCCCCACCATCCCTTGCAACCAGCCCTTCAACTCCCTGTAACCTTCCCTCTCGGCCACCCCCTCGCCCCCCGGCAAACGCGTCTCTGGAAGTGAGAGGCAGCCGCGTCCCTGCCGCGGGAGCGTGGCTCTTAGCGATGCCTCATTGGCATGGGCGAGAGAGGCAGAAGAGCGAGTCGGTGCTGGGCTCATATACAGGAGGCGAGAGGATTATTATTATTATTATTATTATTTTTAATAAAAACCTCGAGCAAACCCAGGTTTCCGAAACCAACGTGGCTCTTGCGGAGCCCCCTTTAGCTGTGCCACGCATCCTGCAGCTACTTTCCAGACTCGGCTCTTTGGGGTGGGATTTCTCCCCCTCGCCTCCTTCCCCTCTCGCCTTCATTGACAGGAGCCTTCCAAGTGAAATGTAACAACCACTGTGTGACTGCAGTGGAGGGAAATCTGCAAAATACTATTATCGTGCACATGAATAGTGAGTGAGGGGTGGGAAGAGAAACCCCTCCCAGCTCCTGAGACCTTGCCTTATTTTGGGGAAAGGCAAGAGGAATATAAATTGCACTGGATGGAGAAACCGGCGGAGAGAGTTGGCTCCTGCTGTTGTGGGGAGGAGGATGTGGCCGTGGTGCTGGAAGGAGAGTAAGGAGGATCTCTCTGTCTGCAGCGTGGGGGAATCTGGGTTTGGTCTGGCCACCCCCTCCCCCTCTCTCCAGCTGATTGGGGACGAGAAGTTGCCAGATACCCGAGTGCGTGTGGGTGAAGGAATCCTGAAGTTACCCCCCGTCACATGCACCCCGGCGGCCTTGGCAGGATTTAAATGAGGTCAATGAGCCGTCATTCAGCAACTTCTTCGCCTGCACCTTTTTTTTTTTTTTTTAAAGATAGCTGCCGGGAGAGAAACATCCCTTTCTTACATATGGGGTAAGGGAGGGGAAGAACCAAATGAACTAAGTGACCTTGTGGTATTTTTTTTTGTTTTTGTTTTTTTCTCTCACCTTGTCCCTGTAAAGTTTGTATTTTCAAATCTCTCTAGTGAGCATCCTGTGCCGAGGTTTCCAGAGGAGGTTAAATTCCCCTCCCCCAGTCCCTCCCCAACAGAAGCAGCAGTAATCTGCGGGGCGTCTGAAATAGACGCCTCTGTCTATCTCCACTGCATTCAGTAACCTGCAGGCAGCACCCACTTCACCTTCTGAGGAAGTTGCATTTTTGGTGGCGGTGTTGAAGGGGAGGACGATTAAATTCATTTGGCGATTGCAAATGATGGTTGTATACTCTTGATTTTCCTTACCGATCTGTATGAGTTGCCCAGTACGTCAATGCACAAGGAGCTGGTGATGCTATAATACAAGATTTATTGGGGCATGTGCGGCAGACTGCATCTGGGGGTTGAGGCTCCTGTGTGCCTTTACGTTGCCCTGTGAATTGTCAATTCATTGCGATGGGGGCGGGGGGGGGAGGAGGAGGGAGGGACGATGAAGGGGGAAACCTGTCTGGACTGACTCTTTCTCTCGCCAATAAAATTGGTTTTGCTGCTGCCAGAGGAGGATTTGATCTTCTTTTTCTTAAAATGCAATCAGATGCATTCGGTGCATCACGTTATTAAAAGCAAACAGTGATTTAAAGTGGTGGCTTTCGCAACAGTTTAGGGAGTGTGCCAGGGAAAATGCACCATTGCAAGTAGCATTGGGTTTTTTAAAAAAAGTGCAAGAAGAAAGGTGTAATCCAATTCTACCTGACTGAAAGCAATCAAATCAGGCCTGCTCTTGTGGGAGAGGGAAGGGTTCCCTTCTTACTGCTATCTGGCTGTCTCCCACATTTATAAAATGTCTCTGTTTTTAACCTCACAGTGGAGATATATTTGGAGGGGGGTGTCAGTTTTTATTGAAGTATTCATCTACCTAGCTCTTGAGTGCTGCTTCAGAAGGTGTTTTTCCTGGGTGTATCTTAAAATGCTTAAGAATGAAAACCATATTTCTGGGATCTGTCTGAGACTTGAGTAATTTATACTATCCTTTGCTGCTGATGGGTAAGACTAGAGGACGAAATGATTGAATTTTTGCTAGTAAAAGTCTGTTCTGTACAGTGGTGGCTGAGTTTCACTGAACACTAAGTTGCTTTAGTCCACCTTATGTTGGTACTTTATAAATTCTGTTTGCTCAGTTTTACCATTTATTTTGGCACAGCTAGCAGGCACAGTTAAGTATATTAGACATACTTATTTATTGTTGGCAGCTTCATAGTTGTATGTAAAAGTAGCTTGTTCCTGTTGGCTTGCCTTGCTCCCCAAAGCTGTGTTAAGCGATTCAATGGATTTGTTAAAGTTTCCTCCTCTTGGGCCTTAGGATATCAGTTTTTTCCTAGTTCATTAGATGAATAAAAACTTTGTTCTGTAGTTTTTTAAACATTTACTACTTCTGATTGTGAGGACTTCATGTCAATGAAACTTAAGCTAATTAAGCTTAAAGACCGTGCCAGGCAGTCAAGATGATGTGTCCTATATGGGAGTAAGGCAATGCCCAAAAAGCCAACCAGGAGCCTCACTTTCAAAAGTAGTCCTGGGTACTGATGAAACAGTGGAAATAGGAACATGAGAACATATAATGGTTTTTCAGCCAGTGCATGCAATAACATTAATCGCAAGCACTCCATTACGTTTTTTGTTTGCTCTTTTCTGAAAGTTCCCTAATAAGAGCTTGCTGTGGGAGGGCAGAAATGGTGGTGGGAGAGGGAGTAATAACATGCTGAGGTTAGAAGCAGTTTGTCAGATGAGTTCAGATGAAGGTTTCTAACCATCAGAGGAGTGAAGTTCTGGAACAGCCTTCCAAGGGGAGCAGTGGGGGCAAAAGACATATCTGGCTTCAAGACTAAGCTTGATAAGTTTATGGAGGGGGATGGTAGATGGGATAGCCAAATTTTGGCAATTAATTGATCTTGACTATTAGCGGTAAATATGCCCAATGGCCTGTGATGGGATGTTAGATGGGGTGGGATCTGAGTTACTACAGAGAATTCTTTCCTGGGTGTCTGGATGGTGAGTCTTGCCCACATGCTCAGGGTTTAGCTGATCACCATATTTGGGGTCAGGAAGGAATTTTCCTTCAGGGCAAATTGGCAGAGGCCCTGGGGGTTTTTCACCTTCCTCTGCAGCGTGGGGCCTGGGTCACTTGCTGGAGGATTAAACCATGATTTGAGGACTTCAGTAGCTCAGACATAGGTTAGGGATTTGATACAGGAGTGAGTGGGTGAGATTCTGTGGCCTGCGTTGTGCCGGAGGTCAGACTAGACTATCATAATGGTCCCTTCTGACCTTAAAGTCTATGATTCAGAGATGAGAAACTTGAAGTTAGTCTGTTCTGCCCTCTCTAGTGGCTGATGCAGAAACAGTAGCTTCTATAGTCTAGAAATGCTAAAAATTTTAGCAGCCATAGTGGTTATGTAGTGATTGCACTATGCCCCAGAAGACTAAATTGTTCAATTTGTTCACAATACTTGTCACACTCACCTACCTTTTTGCTTTAATTCTTCCACTAAATGAGTTTAGTAATATTATCCCCCCAAATGTAAAAAGTTTCCAGTGTGCATTTAAAACAACGTGGGAGTTCAAATGATGCACCCTTTTTTATTTTACTTGAAAAGCAAACAGTATATTGTAAACACTTCATGTGTGAAGCTATAATACTAAAGATGGGTTTTACTGTATTCTTTGTATAAAGATGTGGTTTAGGATTATCCCAGAATGCAGCTACTATAGCCCCCTGCTGTGTGATAATGCAAATGGCATCTAATGCCTTAATGTGCTCGGCTTCTGAGAAAACACTGGATAGCATTGTATGTGATACCGAAAAAGTACTTTCAATACATCAGTGCTAACACTGGGCAAATGTTTTCAGGGAAGTGTCTATAGACACTCGAAAACAATACTGAATTGCTGTAACTTAAATGACAGTGGATAGACTACTAACAAGCTTTTTTTGTCTGAAGTTGTGATCATTGATACATTTTATCATTGAAGCTGATAGAAAGCAGGTTGCTGGTAAGAACATCTTTATCATGAACCCGGATATCTTTATAAAAAAGATACACATTAATTCCCATATTGACTGACCTAACATGATGTTGTGGAAATAGTTATGCTACAATAGTTAATACTTAGTTGGGTAGGTAAGATTTTTTTTTTTTAAATTCATTGCGAGTTTTTTGATGTGAAGTCACTATATAGCTGTATATTATCCATAAAGCTCATTCAGCTAAGTTAAATTATGGATTATTATGGAATTAGGCAAATCGAAAGTATTTAAATATATGATGTAAGAAACACTTACATATTTCCTTGCCGTTACTATTGATCACACAAATAAAGTAAAAAAATGGGTGTCTAAGCCCAAGCATATTAGTTCAGCACAAACTAGATTGTTTGACTTGTAGAAACTGTTGCAAAGTCTGTTTTGGTGCACAGAGAAACAAGGTAACAGATTATGGGTTTTTGTTTTGATGATGACTCTTTGTCAGCTCATGTGTGAAGTATTTAAGTCAATAAACATGATGTAGAGCTTGTTTATGAATTTGACTAGTTTAACCAAGGTTTCATTGGCTCTTCAGCAGTACACACTGATGCTTCATATGTACATGTAAAATACTCTCAGACCACATCTCATGAAGTTAAATATAATCAGTTATAATCAGTATTACTGAAATAACTGCAGAATATGACTAAGTACTTAATTGGGGAAAATACACATTGATGTATCTTGGTGAGTAAGGACTGCCGGATTAGGTCCTCAAGAAAGAGTTCTGTGACTTACACCCTATTAAAATTCTTGTTCATTATCTCTTATTCTAAAAAACCTTTAAGTGGTTATCAAGTTCTTAATGTCACTTTAACATTGTATAACAATATACAATTGCTATTTTCCTCTCTAACACCACATTAAATAGTGGACTCTCTTTTTCAGCTTGTCATAAAGCAAGTGTCCTCGCAGTGCAGGAAGCCTTGATCAAGAGACACTGGCTATCGAATAGTTCTTTAATTGAAGTACATCAACTTTTTTTGGTGGCGGGGGAGGGTTGAGGTTTATTGGCATGTACAAGATAGAGAATTTAAGTCTGTTAGTCTCCCTTTCAGCTTTTGCTTTTTTGCCATTTTAATGTTTGCATTTTTAATTCTTATCTGATACGGGATTAAATTCACTGCTGGCAAAGGGATAGGCAACAGCCTTTAGTTTGGTAGTTGCACTTCTTTGTTCAAGAGATACGTAGTAATATTAAAGATAGATGCAATGTGTTCTGAGTTTTTTCTAAATGTCTTTGCATTTCAAATGCAGAAACAAGTCATTTTTATGCACAGTTGCTGGAAACCTTCTGAGCGATGTCAGTTAGTGGCTAACAGAATAGGTAAGAATGTGGCGGCCTACCTTCTCACAGAAAAGCTTAGGCCCTCTTTAAGACTATAGAAGTAACGGGTAGTAACTCTCTACATAAGAGTTCTAATACAAATCTTAAAAATCTGACTTCGTAATGGTTTGCATTTCAGAACAATTCTTAGTCTTAGTTGAACTGAAACTAAATTCTGGTTAAGATACCACTTAGAATGACTAAAGAGCCTGAGAATGCTGGAGTATAGTGCCACCAACCTGTCTTGCAGGCATAATTAAAAAAAAAAAATCCAAACCAGTGCAGGTTGGAGATACATGGCACTATGTTATGTAACACTTAACATTTCATTTGTAATGAATAAACTGCATAAACTTACAGGACTTCAGTGTACACATTCCTTGTCCTTGAGAGGGTTTTACTGTACACCTAAAAGTACATAATGTTTGTTTTTTAAAAGTACATATAGTTTTTTTAAATTCCATGTCTCTATAGAACTATGCAATTTAAAACCATGGAATAGCCATGCAAGAGTTGGGGATATCCTTTTTGGGTCTACTTTAATCTTTCTTAGCCTATTTTTAACATAAATAGATTGTTCTATATAGTCTGAACATAGGTAGTCTTCATTTTAATCTGCAGTAGGCCAAGTGCAGGTCTTGACGACAGGGTTAAGTTGATCTAAGTTATTCATGTAGCTGGAGTTGCTTAACATAGCTGGAATCAACGTAGCTTAGGTCAACTTATTGTGGTGTCTACATAGTGCTGGGTTTCTCCCATCAACTTACCTTGTGCTTCTCATTCCGATGGAGTACCGGATTGATGGCAGAGTGGTTGGCGGTTGATTTTAGCACGTCTTGACTAGAGCATTGATCCATGGTAATTTTAGACACACCCTTAGAGTAGGGCAGTACTAAGATGAAGTTCTCTAATAGGAATTGAATTATTTGGGGAAATATGCAGGGGTGGGGGGAGAGTACGAAGTCTATAATTAACAAATTGGTAATGAAGATGACATGAAACAGAAGCCTAGCCTGTTCAGGAAATCAGTTACATTATCTCTTGCAGTTCCTAGTGGCTCCAGTGTTTAAAATATAATCTTTCGATCTTCTTAAATAAGATAGAGAATCCAATATCCAGAATTAACATGAAACTTCTTACAGTAGGCTGTAATGACTATGTTAAACTGAGGTGAACCTCTAGCAACCTAGCTCTGAAAACGCCTTGTTCGTTTTTCTGCTGTTTATACCCACAACTCTCCCACCCCAAAATCTCATGCCATACTTCATATTGGGGGCATACGGAACTTCATAATACTGCATGTGTTCCTGGTCCGGAGATGTGTTCTGCATCTGACTGAAGAGGGTAACTGAAAGGAGGTTGAGTTTTAGACGTAATTTTCCCCCCAACTTGTCCTAAATTACTGTGGAGTGTTAAGCTGTTCCTGGGTTTCTTTCCAGTGGTAGCTATGCGTCAGTGTCGGAAGAAATGGTCCCTATGCAAAATTTATATAGCAGTGTGGATTTGTAAAGTGGTTTCAGTCATGAAAAGTACCATAAGCAAAACTTGTAACTGTGTACAGCAGTGTCTTAATCTTGTTCACTATAATTGAGCTTGTTTTTACTTAATTCTTTATACCCTGCCACTAATTCATACTGTACAAATAGGCTCTGAAATATAATGTATATGGCCTTATGCTGGTTAATAGTCCTCTCTACATCCTTGAAAGAGTAGTACAAATAGGAATTCCCTTTGCTCTTGTGCATTTATATTCACTGTAAATGGGCTTGGCAGACTGCAATTGATATGACCCATCAAAATTATCTAGTATTTAAGGGTTTTTTGTTGTCAGTTTGACTTTAGTTGCAGGAAATGGCGGAGGGGGCACACAATTTATTTAATGACAAATGTTGAGATTCAACAATGCTTTATAACAATTTAAGGCTATTCACTTTGTTTATTTTGAGTTCTCAAGCAGCATTTTTCTTTGCTTATCTGAATTTTCTATTAACAGCAAAAATACTCGGTCATTTTGTGTGTATGGTGTAATTGATTATCAATGTTTAAGGATAAAAATGTAATCTTTCTGAGCCTAATGATAAGCAGTTTAGTGGCTTATGTTGGGTGTCCCCCCCCCCCCCTTTTTTTGGGGTGGGGGGGGCCGCGCGGAGGAAGGCCAAGGAAAAATGAGGCCAGATTCCTGTGACAAAATGCAAATATCTAGGTTATATCTGAAATATAGCTAAATATTTTGCTTATTGAATAAATGTTTGTATTTTTATTGATATAGTAATCTCTTTTGCTAATCTTAATTAAAATGAAAGCTCACTATACAAAACAACTGATCAATGTCCATATAAAATAATCCTTATTATGGATATCAGTGTAGGTTCCTAATGCATTACACTATGCATTTCCATCTTTCTTCCCTTTGCAGAAGTGTCAAGCAACAAACCAGCACAGACAGTTCTTTGATCCAGTTGTGCTGGCAAGCCTTAACTCTACTTCTGCTTAGCGAAGCTCTACCCAGACAGCTCCAAAAAAATTGGCTGATTGACAGTTCTGAGGAAAATTTAAGGCCAAATCACTTCACAGTAGCAGTTACAGTAGACACTTCGGGATAAACATCTGAACAAATGGAAAATACCACACTGACCTACATGTGCTGGATTATCTGTAACTTGACCTGCTTTCATTCCTACCATGCTAAATAGTAGGAGGCTGCTCTGATTAGACCCTAACCATGGGGAAAAAAACAGCTAGTTGACGCAGAAGCCATTAGTTTTCAGAATTATGTAAGATTAAGAGCACTGTCCTCTTTATTCCAGAACAACTCCAGTTATGTAGGTTTGACAGTTCAGTTTTGTAATTGTTTGTTTGACCATTTGGATTATCAATTGAACACTGATGTGTAATAGAACCTTCAGAAGTAGCATAGATGAATATAAAAAACCCAAGAGAAATTGCAATCAACAAAATATTACTAACAAGGGGAAGTTCAAAAGCATTAGTTTAAGTTGGATCTTTGTAGTAGTTAAAACTACTAGGTTATTCAGAATCCTTTGCAACTACCCACTATTTCTACTGTTCCCCGCCATGATGGTTTTCTCTCTTACCCTCCATATTAGCATTACATATATTTGCCAAAAGTATGTTATAAATTTGCCTGCTATTACCTTCCTGTCCAAAATATGCAGATTGTAATCTATGGTAGCCTGTTTTTATTTTTATATAAAAAAGCGGAGCTCTTAGTTGCAGGAGTCAGATAAATAGCTGCATGGTGCATCTATGATACACATCCTGACATGCATCCATTAGTAGAGGAGGAAAAGAAATCACTGGCTTTTCTACTTTCTAAAGAAGTAAATATACTGTTCAATTGTGTCTACCACTGTCTTGAAACATATCGTCACAGGGTCAGCTGTGCTGGAAAAACTTACTTTATGGTTCAAAATATAAAGAGATAAATGCAGTACTGCATCTGTTAGCAAATTGAGACGCTTTAAAGGCACTGACTAGAGAGATTCACTCTGAACAGTTTACTAATCAAGGATTAAACACTATCTCTCAATCTGCAACAAAGGCCATAAAAAGACTATAATTTACAGTGGTTCTTCCCTCAGCTTGGGCCTTTCGTTAGCATCTAAATTCATTGCAACTAGAAATTAAAGAAATTCTGTCTTTAGGATGATTGGGGAATGTTCAGCATTCAAATGTTACTACAGTAGTTGACTAAAAATGGAACTGAAAGTGTACTAGAGTAAGCATAGCATTCCAGTTCCCCTTTCAAAGCTTTAAAAAAATCTTGTTGAACCCACAGATAAAATGTAGGCATATCTAATAATTAGGGCTGTCAAGCAATTAAAAATCATGATTAATCATGCAATAAAACAATAATAGAATAACAAATATTTATTGAAATATTTTTGGATGTTTTCTACCTTTTCAAATATATGGATTTCAATTACAACACCGAATACAAAGTGTAGAGTGCTCACTTTGTATTTTTGATGACAAATATTTGCACTGTAAAAAAAACAAAATAAATGTATGAGGTGAACTGAACAAATACTAAGTACTGTAGTGCAATCTCTTTATCATGAAAATGCAACTGACTAATGGGGATTTTTTGTTACATAACTACACTCAAACAAATCAATGAAAAACTTTAGAGCCTACAAGTGTACTCAGTCCTATTTCTTGTACAGCCAATCGCTCAAACAAGTTTTACATTTGCAGAAGATAATGCTGCCTGCTTCTTGTTCACAGTGTCACCTGAAATTGAGAACAGGCATTCGCATGGCACTGTTGCAGCCAGCACTGCAAGATATTTACATGCCAGATGTGCTAAAGATTCATATGTCCCTCCATGCTTCATACACCATTCCAGAGGACATGCTGATGCTCATTTTAAAAAAAAGCATTCATTAAACGTGTGACCGAACTCCTTGGGGGAGAATTGTATGTCTCTGGCTCTGTTTTACCCATATTTTTGCAATATATTTCATGTTATAGTGGTCTGAGATGACTCAGCACATGTTCTTTATTCTATGAACACTTTCACTGCAGATTTGACAAAACACAAAGCAGGTACTAATGTGAGATTTCTAAAGACAGCTACAGCACTCAACCCAAGGTTTAAGAATCTGAAGTGCCTTCCAAAATCTGAGAGGGATGAGGTGTGGAGCATGCTTTCAGAAGTCTAAAAAGAGCAAGACTCCGATGCAGAAACTACAGAACCCAAACCACCAAAAAAGAAAATCAACCTGCTGGTGGCATCTGACTCAGATTATGAAAATGAACATGTGTTGGTCTCCATTGCTTTGGATAGTTATCGAGCAGAACCTGTCATCAGCATGGATGCATGTCCTCTGAGTGATTGGCTGCACAAGAAATAGGACTGAGTGGACTTGTAGGCTCTAAAGTTTTTCATTGATTTGTTTGAGTGCAGTTATGTAACAAAATCTCCATTAGTCAGTTGCATTTTCATGATAGAGATTGCACTACAGTAATTGTATGAGGTGAACTGAAAAAATATTATTTCTCTCAATTTTTATAGTGCAAATAATATAAAGTGAGCAGTCTGTACTTTGATTTCAATTACAATAGAATACAATATAGAAAAAAAATCCAAAATATTCAATACATTTCAATTGGTATTCTATAGATTAAAACTTCAATTAACTAAAAAAAAAATAATTGCATGAGTTAACTGCGATTAATCAACCTCCATAATAATAATAATATAACAAATATGCTGGCCTGGTGGTAGCTGCTTCACAGTATTGTATGGACCAGCAGGGGCTGGGAACAATGCTGAACAGGCTGTGACCTCCATTCCTGTGAATGTCTGAGCACTTCATCTCAACTCTCCAACTGAATAATACCTACAAGATCAAAATAGAGTGGCTCTCCCTCTCAGTCCAAACAAAAAAGTAGCATCAAGGTGGGATCTTGAACATGTATAATATGAAAATCCATTTTCCCCCACAACTTGCATAATGTGGAGAACTGCTAGCAGACAACTTATTTTGGTTGATCTTAAAATGACAAGAAGGGGTCTACTTTGATACCTCCCACCCCACTTCCATTGAGTATAATGGAACCCCCCACTACCATATCTTTGCAGGTTACACACTCACTTTATTCTTTTAACTAATAAAATCAAAGCCTGGAATCTGACACCTGACTCAAATCTTAATTTGTCAAGTCAGAAATGACATACCAAATTTATTATAAAAGGAAATGAGAACTAGTACAATACGCAATATTTTTACCATTGTTCAAATTTAAAGTAACTTGTACAAATTGTAAGCCAACAGGTGTCAACATCAAGGTTTTCTATGTTATGTGACATATCTTCACACTGGTATAGGGTGGTTAGATTTAAATCAGTGACTCAATATCACTGATTTAATTATTTAAATCAGGAAACCTTGATTTAAATGGTCAGTTTTCATTTTTATTTGTACTTTATCTACAATTTTTTGATTCTCAGTGGTTGGTAGCCATTTTAAAAACTTGTTTTGTAAAGGCTATATTTATTTGCCAAACTTGGTGCTGCTTATGCTAACATGTATGATGCACCATAACTAGCTATTCATGATTTAAGCAATATTATATTTAAGCAGATTCTTAATAAAAATGTAAAAACTAATATAAAATGTTGAATAATACGTTTATTTGACTTTTGATTCATGATTTGTGCTAAGCTCAAATAGGATAGAAATTCAAATTCAAGTAAATGCAGAATTTTATTTTTAATGTGCTAGAAACAAATTTTTCCAAAGTTATCAAAACATGCTTTGCATATGAAAGGAATCATTCACTCTAGATAGTGAATTGAACTGAAATTTATGTTCTGTAGGAGTTCAGAAGCAGTAGCTCTTACCTTCTCATATCTAATTTTTATTTATAGCTTGGAAGCGGAAAATAAGTCTTCCTGCTCTTAGAACTCCTGTTTAGTATCTCAGCTTTGAAGTAACTAGTCATTTGAACTGAACTAGTTGAATAAACTGAAGAGAAGATTCTCTCTGCCCCTGCAGAAGAGGCTATTGCTGTCAAAAGCTGGTTAAGCACTTCAACAAACTCCAGTGACCCCAAATAAAACTGGGTGCTCAGCATAGCCCTAGGAATCATGAGATCTAGCTGTGACTGTTGAAAAATAGGCTTTGGAGTGCTAGTAGAATAATCTATCACCACATTACTGTCCTTCCTGAGGTACCAGTCTCCAGGGTACTCTAGGAAACACTTGGAGGACATGCAGGCCGGTGCAACCACTAGGCAAACTAGGTGGCCGCCTAGGGCGCCAAGTGATTTGGGGGCACCAAAAAGCATGCTCAGGGGAGGCAGTGGAATGGAGGTGAGCTGGGACAGGAGGGCGTGGAGAGGGCTGCCTGCAGCAAGTAATGGGGTGGGGCATGCAGGGGAACTGCTCCCCGCCCCAGCTCACCTCTGCTCTGCCTTCTCCCCAGAGCGCACCGCCCCCGCTCTAATTCTCCTCTCCTCCCAGGCTTGCCGCGCCAAACAGCTGATTGGCGCCGCAATCCTGGGAGGCGGAAGAAGTGGAGCGGCGCTGGCGTGCTCAGGGGAGAGGGCAGAGCAGAGGTGAGCTGGGGCGGGGAGTTGCTGCGGGGGGTTGCTGCAAGGCAGAGGAGGGGAACTGCCGCGGGGGACACCGCAGGGGTGGGAGCTGCCACAGGGGGGGCTCCCCGGGTGGAGGGGGTGTGGGGAGCTGCCGCAGGGGGGGCTCCTTGGCTCTTCCCCATGGCCTCCGCCTCTTCCCGCCCCTGCTCCACCCCCTCCAAGCCAGGGGAGCAGAGCAGGCTGGGGCCCCAGGCCTCCGTGGGGGACGGGTGGTTGGCTACTTCCTGCGGGAAGTGGAGTGACCTGGCCCCGCCTGCTCTGCTCCCTTGGCTCCCAGGCTTGGGGGGAAGGGGGAACTGCCCCCCCCCGCATTCGCCGGCAGCACAGCTGGGAGCCGGGGAGCGGAGCAGGCGGGGCTGGGTCACTCCACTTCCCGCAGGAAGTAGCCAACCACCCGTCCCCCACGGAGGCCTGGGACCAGCCACCCCTCCCATGGAGGCCTGGGGCGGGGCCCCACACAGCCCTTCTGTGGAGACCTGGGCCCCCCCATGGAGGCCTGGAGCACTACACAGCCCCCCCAAAGGGGGGCTGCATGGGGCACCATAATAGCAAAGGATGGCCCTGGCTCCCTGGGCCAGAGGGGGTGCGCAAGGTGGAAGTTTCGCCTAGGGTGCGAAATATCCTTGCACTGGCCCTGAGGACATGGATATGACATTCCAATAAAGTGATTGGCACAGGCAGTGTTCTTTTCAAAACAAAGTATCTCTCTTTAATTTAGCTAATAATCTCTACTACAATCTAATCCAAAAACGTGAATTAGACATGTCCCTTGTTGCAAGTTAAGGAGCATTCAGACCACAATACAATAAAAGCTATTTTGTCCAGTACTTCACCAACCAGATAGCTCTATAAACCAGCATTTCTGATTTTCATTGAAATCTGGTTTATAGTCCATTTGGCATGAGGCGAGCAGAGGGTTGGGACATGGGAGGGGGTGTGGAGCATAGGCTTGGGGGCGGGGGGGTATTGGGCATGGGAGGGGGCTTTGGGCATGAGGTGTGTGGGGTGCTGGATCCAGGGGGCACTCTCCTCAGGCAGCAGCCTGTCCCAGCAGCTCTTAAGCAGTGTACAGTGGGTGGCTGTGAACACTGCTGCTGTCCCGCCCCAAACACTAGCTCCACAACTCCCATTTGTCTGGGAATCATGGTTAATGGGAACTGTGGGGATAGCACCTGCAAGCAGAGGAATCGTGCAGGGCCATGTGCCAGACCTCCACCTAGAAGCAGCCAGGACAGATCACAGCTTGTGGGGAGCTGCCTGAGGTGAGTGACCCCAGGATCTGGCACCCCACACACCCTCCTGTGCCCCAACATGCTGCCCCATGCCCTCTCCCACTCCCAAACCCCCTCTCTCATAGTTAACTGGTATTTTTCATTTACCAGCACCCCCAATTCCCCCAACATGATGGATGAAACAGCTTTTACTGTAGCATAGTTTGAGTGATTCTAAATGAGGCACTCTGCCACAGATGGCCAGTCTGTGACAGATTGCTGGCAGATTTTAACTTAAGTATAAGGGGTTTTTTATGTAGGGAAATTTCAATTAACACACACCTCAAGCATAAACATATTAATACTATCCAACACTATAATTATGCTGTACTATAATTAGTATATACTTAAGTATATTAAATATATTAGTGCTATACCGGGGGGGGGGGGGGGGGGCGGATAGCTCAATGGTTTGAGCATTGGCCTGCTAAACCCCGTGTTATGAGTTCAATCCTTAAGGGGGCCACTTAGGGGTCTGGGGCAAAATCAGTACTTGGTCCTGCTAGTGAACACAGGGGGTTGGACTGAATGGCTTTTCAGGGTACCTTCCAGTTCTATGAGATAGGTATATCTCCATATAATTTAAAATGAACAGGCTTACACTATTTGATTCCACTGCATTTTCTGGTGGGGCTGGCCGGTTGCTTGCTTGCTGCTGCTCTGGTCAGTCACCTTGGTTCCATGGCAAGTCTCTTCGGCCGTCTCTCTCTCTTTCTCTCTCCCCCCGTGAGCAATTCTTGCTGGTTCCCAACTGATTAACTGCCTGTTACCACCCTGCTTTTTATATGGTCTTGGGCATGCCCCCAACATGCTCAGACTTGTTCAATACGAATAACCTTGCACATGCTCATTCCTGTTTACCTCATCTGTCCTTACTGCCCAGGCTGTAGATCTAGCCTACTTCATGGCCATATGTCTTATGCACTGATCTGGTCACGTGACCTACAGCATCCAATGTCAAGTGACCTGTGATTTCTCAATGCTTATTCAAGAGGGAAGCCAGGGACACAAAATGGAGATTAGGAATACAAATGAAGTCCAGGGAATTCCTTCAGTATCACAGGATACTAGATCAAAGACCCAAATGGTTACAAGTCCAAAGCAAACCAACTACATTGCTTTCTTGTCCTGGCAAGTGAGGGCCATCATGCATGTATGTCCTGACTTTTGCCATTCAGTGGTAGCAAGAACAGCTGGGGCAGGCTCAGTGGCCAGGAGCTGTAGAAGGTGATCTGTCCCTCTTGCAGGTGGGAGGGGAGGGAGCAGGCTAACTTGGAACTTTGTCCCCTTGCAACCTATGAACCACCAGAAGGGAGACGAGGGACATGATTGAGTTTGTCTCCCCTCCTCAGCTCAAATGCACATGTCCCCTTTTGCTCCTAAACCAACTAGTTTTCCATCCTGTTTAGCAAGATGGGCATTGGGCTAGCTACTTTTGTAGCCAGTAAAGTCTCCCCTTGACTTTTGTAGGACAAAATCAGGCCAAGTAGGAAGGAATAAGGTTGAAGGCATCAAATATTTAAGCTGATCAGCCACTGCAAAGCACAAAGTTAAATTAAAAGCATATTTGATATAAGTTTTGTCACAATATATTGTGTTCAGTGTTTGATCTCCTGGACTAACATTTGATTAAAAAAAAATCTTATAGGGAATGACATTGGTATCTTCAGAACACTAATTCAGTATGCATCTGAAACTTCTTTAAATAGTGGTAATTGTAATACCGTCTCCTGAGATTACATTTTAGAGTATTATCTTGGTCTCAACAACACTTTCTCTTTTAGGCTTTATTCAAATAAAATAGTATTTTTGTATAGTACACTACATGGTGTATAATATACAGCTTAATGACAAATGTCAAGTATATTGCATTTTTTGACAGTGAAGCCCAAGATTTTCCTCCCCGACAATTGGTACCTTGAAGTTACACTCCTTTGAGGGGTCTGTATAGATTTAAGAAGTGGTTGCTACAGCAAGATGTAAAGCAGGGGTCAGTAACCTTCGGCACATGGCCCATCAGGGTAATCTACTGGCGGGCTGCAAGACATTTTGTTTACGTTGACTGGCCGCAGGCATGGCACAGCACCCCTGCAGTTTCCCATGGCAGCTTAGTGACGTTCCTGGCCAATGGGAGCTGTGGGAAGCAGCGGGCAGCACGTCCCTACAGCCCGTGGCTTCCTGCAGCTCCCATTGGCCGGGAACGGCGAACTGCGGTAAAAGGGAACTGCAGGAGGGCCGTGCCTGCAGATGGTCAATGTAAACAAAATGTCTCACGGCCCGGCAGTGGATTACCCTGATGGGCTGTGTGCTGAACATTGCTGACTCTTGGTGTAAACTTTAGTAGTTGTCCTGTTTACATATGATCTGTAAATATGAGGGGAATAATTGACATGACAATGATTGAACTTCCATTTTCTGTGTTTTTGGTTCCCTGAGGCTCTTATGACCACCTGCTTGTTATGAACATCTAAAATAATTGTGGGACACATGTGAGAACCTAACATCTCAAGCTGGTCTCCTAGTCACAGTGGGAGGCAGTGAAATGTGTGATTCATTTTATATTAAAGACAACTGCTCTAACAGTGCAACTTACAGGAAAAAAGCAAGGTCCTTCGTAATAAAGATAAATGAAATCTATGCAGTCATAGGCTATATTTGCACCATACCAATTGTATCTTCAGAATATACAGTTTAAGACTTTTTTTTTTTTTTTTTTTTAACAATCATGTTCATATTTTGGTAAGGTGTTCTAAATCAGCTGCTTCCAAAACACCAGGAAACCCATTGCTACACTTTGCAGCAGAAAAGGTGATTGATCTTTCATGTTGAATAAAATCTAGAAGTGACATAGATTTATTATAAGTTAACTTTGATTACAAAAGTAAATCAATGGATAATAGATATTTGAAAACTTTTATATAGGGAACTAGGTGGTGCTGTTCTTTCATCTTTGTATCTTTACTGAATTCTTAAGAACTGTCTCGGAACATCACTCTGCTTCTTTCTAAAGAGAAATTTAGCTATATAACATACTTATCTGGAACTAAATATTATGTTTACAGTAAGTATATTCTAGTTGAATATTCAACTTGTCATTTACAAAAAAGTGTCTTAAACTTATGCAGCCAACAAACAACTTGGCTTATAGTTAAAATAACAGCAACAAAAACACCTGCAGTTACTTCATTTTACTTGATTTCCTAATCATAGAACGTGCTTTAGAATACCTTTCAAATCACTTACTTTTATTCAGTACTGTTCTGTCAGACTAATTTTGTCATCCATGATTACTGAAAAATGACTCAAATTTTTCTTATAGTGAACTTCTGAAAAGGCTTCTTGGTTTCACTTTTAACGTTTTTGGAACACCTTTGATAATGCAACTGGATTGGCACTGAGGTGAGGAGAATTGGCTGCATCTGCATCATAGCAATGTGTTAATGGACTTCACTTTACAATTTTTCCTGCGTTATCAAATTTTTGTAAGCATAGTCTCATTACAAAAAGCTTATTAGTACTATATGAAGGACTAGTTAAACTATAGTGATATTCTTTCCAGAGTGCCTTCAGCCCATAAAGAAGAATGTGAGGCAGAAGTTTTATCTGTACTTCATGCATTTTATAGTAAAAGCAGAGAAAATCTTCTGCACATTACTCAGTTTTAAATGAACAGCCATCCTAAAATCTAAGGAAGATATGCATCACAGTACAAACCAGTACTAAATCAGCCATTCACTGCTGGTTTACATGTGCATGATCTACTCAAGAACAATAATGTGGGATGTGTAATCAATTTCAAGCCTTTCATATTGTACAGTAACTCCTCACTTAGTCATCCCAGTTAATGTTGTTTAGTTGTTACGTTGCTGATCAATTAGGGAACATGCTCATTTAAAGTTGGTCAATGCTCCCTTCTAACGGTGTTTGGCAGCCACCTGCTTTGTCCACTGCTTGCAGGAAGAGCAGCCCATTGCAGCTAGCTGGTGGGGCTTGGAACCAGGGTGGACCGGCAGCCCCCCTATCAGCTCCCTGCTCCCCTAAGTTCCCTGTGCTGCAGCCGCCCAGCAGGCTAGCAATTGCAGCTGTCCCTCCCTCCTCTGCCTTGGAGCTGCTCCCGGAGACTCCTGCTTGCTGTGCGGGGGGAAGGGAAAGGGCAGGAATGTCAGGGTGTCCCCTCCCCCCCTGTTCCTGAACTCTGCTTACCCCATCTTCCATAGAACGGGGGGGACACGTGACAGAGGGAGCTTCCAGGCAGCAGTAACTGTGGTCTCAGTGAGCTGATTTAATTAAAAGGCAGTGTACCTAAAGGGAAAATGCACATCTCTTTCACACACAGTGTGTGTCTGTCTCTGTCTGCGGTGCTCTCCCTCCATTCCTGCTGCCTTGTAGACTGTGAGTTAACCCTTGAGGGCTCAACCAATTGCTAGTTCATCATTTAGCAGTAAGGCATTCCCTGGAAAATATCCCACCTCAACCAAGCTTCACAATCATCATTACTGTGTACCAGTGATTAAATTGTTTGTTTAAAACTTATTGTGTGTGTGTGTGTATATATATATATATATATATATACACACACACTAAAAGATATTAATATATATATAAAAAATTATTAGTCTTTTAGTGGAAAAAAAATTTCCCTGGAACCTAACCCCCTCGTTTACAATAATTATTATGGGGAAATTGGATTCACTTAACATCGTTTTGCTTAAAGTCACATTTTTCAGGAACATAACTACATTAAGTGAGGTGTTACTGTACATATGATCTTTACTTCTCAAAGTTCAAAATAGTAATCAAAATCATCTATAACATTTCAGATGGTGTCAAAGTACCTAATCAAATAACCCATCCTTCAGTAAGCAAGTAAAGCTTCAGTATTTCTGACATAACTGAGGTCTGTACATATGTAATCAGAATGTTCAGAACTTAATTTCTGTGGCACATCTGATTTCACATCAACATTGAAAGATTATGGTTACAAAATTTGACTTCTGAATTACCTTTCTACATGTCCCTGGTTTATAAATTATTTTAGTCCTTTTTTTTTTTTTACAGCTGCACGTTCAGAAAGTGGAGAACTGAGTTCTGATGTCTGAAAAAAGCTTCTGACGTTGACTTTTTCGTTAACCTGCATTCAGCTTCACTCTGCTAAATTTAACAAGTGAAACTCTATTGAACCATGTGCATGGCTCTCTTCTGTCCATGTGGCTCAATTGCTTCCAGCCTAATTACACCAGTTTCCTATTACCCTGATGTTCCCTTAGTAGCAGCCTCTCCAAGAAACACAGGTCTCATCATTATATCCTGCTCACTAGAACTGGAGTGACATCTTCCCTGCCTTAAAGAAAACAATTAAGTGAAAGCAACTTGTGAAAAAGTAGTATGGACTGTTTGTCTATATATGATTATGAAATATTTTTTTTGTTTTTGTGGAGGTTTGATCATACGTTAAACATAAACGGAATAGTACTTTCCCATGCACTCTTACAACAGATTCAGTGAATATTTAAAAGAGGAATGCCTGAACGGACAATTGGCCAAAAAACTATATCAGAATCATTTGTTACATAGAATACTGTTACCAAGAATTGCAGTGTTTAAGTGTCCTTGCAACATTTGTCAGAATTTTTGTCTTATCACAAGCTACACTGAAGTATGGGTCTTAACAGGTAGCAAGATAACAGCACTTAAATGTGTCACTTCTGGCTAACACCTTGCTTTTTCTATCCCCTCTGAACTTCAGCTGGCATGTTAGCACTCATTTATGGACTTCCTATTTTGGGGAGTACTTTTTTGTGTGTGTCCAGGACCAAATTATGTATTACTGTTTTCTTGCTTTCAGTTCCACTATGTGTAGTCTGCACCCTCCTAAGAAAACATATGGCTGGAAGTACAAACAACTATTTGCTTATTTGATTTCTTCAAATTTTTAAACACTGTCCATGCATATTTAGTGCTGAGTGCCTATCCCAAAAACTAAATTTTTTTTAGCAGCCTTGTCTAGATAAGGTATCCCTGTCAGCACACTCAAAGGGGGGAAGATGTGCTTTAATAAGTGCCCAGTAAATAAATAATGCTTCTGCTGTGCGCTCTATTTTTAAATAAAATGTTCTAGAATGTGATCCTCAAAGTCACAAATGGAAGTTAGGTGTTCAGTTTTTCTTTCAGAGGGAATTAGAGTTGGCTGTCCCAAGGTTTTGTCTCATTAGTGATGGTAAAAATATCTTCCTGTAGCATAAACATGCCAAAGTTGGTCAATCTAATTCTGTAGAAGGGAAAATTGAACTTTTTTAACATAAAAACTCAGCCCTCTCAGGCTAAACAGTGTTGGGATGGGGGGGGGGGGGAGTAGAACTGGTGTTGTCTAGTTTAAACTAACTTGGGTTAATGCCAAGGGAAATTTACTTTTACAGACACCAGCAGGATTGAGTGTTACTCCGTGAACATACTAAATTAACTAATTTATTGTAGAATATATTTGTTCATAGATTCCTATGTAGACCTAAAACATAGAATTTATTGAAATGGGATTGATACTTTATTGAATACTGCTAATACTAGAAAGCAATCTGGAGCTTTCTCAAATCCAGATAGTTACATTTCAGTTAAAGAAATGTAATCTAGAATAATGTTTTTTTCAGTGATATCTCCATAGCTAGATTTAGTAATCTAAACCCCGAGGATATCACTTTGTAGATTCTTTACATTATGGTATGCAATATCAGTATTTCATTTATCTGAGAAGAGAATTTTTGTTCACACTTTGGTGTTTTTAAAGGGTATTACAGACTGTGCACTTCCATCTCTGTATCTTTTTTTCCCCTAGTCTATTTCTTGTCTTTGTGGTGTGGTGAATTTTCTATTATATAGACATTCTAGTCATCCTTTTCAATGTCTCTTGTTTTTAATAAGGAGAGAATTGGATACAAATGTGCTGTCTATTTTGTACCATAAGCTGAAACATGACTTCACTTACTCATAGTTCAGCTTAGTCTACTTTTTGAAACAATTTTTGTTTAATGGAGGTCTAAGAAATGTAGCAGTTATTTTTCTAAACCTGTATTGTAAAAGCACAATACCCATCAAGGTCAGTCTTCCCTGGGTAGAGTGGGGTTTTCAGATTTGACTGAATCACTGCCATGAATCTTAATTAAGCTTAAACTAAATCTATTGATCCAAAGCTCTCTCATGAAGTACAAAAAGAATCTTGCTTCTAAACAAGCATATATTGAACAGGCTTTGAACTGTTAAGACTGTGTGGTTTTTTTGTTTTTGTTTTTTTTTTCCAGTCTGTTCCATGTACCACACTTCTTGCTTTCCTACATCTGCCCCCATACCAATGTGTCCCTGCACCTCCACTTCCATTCAGCCTCTGTCCCAGTCATTCCCCACCACCATTAGCATTTCTGAACCCCAATCTGTGACTTTCACCCAGCAGCCCCATCTGCCCTGCTCTCTGCATGCATCTGCCTTCCCCCCCCCCTGCATATCCTGTGCCTCCTCGCCTGACTCTGTGGGCAGGGCACTGAGGAATGAAGCCTTTTCTCCTTTCCTGAGCTGACACACCGTCCCTTAACAAAATAGGTCTGTAATCTCTGTAACTGTGTTCCGGACTGTCTGTCTATCCCCTTTAATACAAGAATCTCATGTATTTAACTTCAAAACAAACTGTTGCATGGTGTGTGGTTGTTTTGTTTTTGTTTTGTTTTTATAGCAAAGACTTGCATTATTCAGTAAGCTTAGTCTATAAGAGAAGAGGCAATAAAGGTTAGAATCAGCTTAGACAAATGAGACTTTGATGCTGTCCTAGGCTATTAACTAATTGTTTCCTTCAACCTGTCAGGAAGCAAGGTGCAGCTACTGGAAATGTTCTTCCATAGCTTAGCATTATGGGTTTTTTATTGCTAGTGCTCTTCAAGTCCCTCTCAGAACAATGAACTAGATTCCTCAGAAGGGGAATATAGAGGCTGGGTACAAAGGAGAGTTGGATCAGACAGTGAATGTTACCTGTCACCTTCTATTAATAGTTCAATATGCTAGCTTGGCAGTGAGGAGAGAATCTGTCAGCCATACCTGAAGTGTGAGGGAACAAGACATGTCCTCTTCTATCTTTATAGCTGTTAAAAGGTCTCTTCAGCAGCTTGTCCCCTTTAAGCCTGAGGTGGCTTCCTCTTAGATATCCTAGCAGGAGCTAGGATATATTCCTGAGATTGCTTTGGGAGACCCAGGAGAAGGTTTCCCAGCTACTGCTAAATACCTCACAAATTGTGTGTATAAAACATATGTATAAACTATAAGCAATGTTCATAGTACTGCTTACTATGGTTGTCCAACACTTGGCAGTCTAAGGGCTTGTCTACTCTAGAAATGCTGCCAGAGGCAGGGATCTATGCTCTGAGGTGGTTTCTGGCCTGACATTTCCCATTAAGTTCTTACAGGCATCATACAGATTCCTGGGTCCCTTGTATCAGCAACAGGAACTGATATTTAAGGATGTTGTTTTACCTTTTCACTTACTTCTTTAGATCCCCTCCATGGTGTGAGGAACACTTTCCATGTCTCTTGGATACTCCTAAACTTCTTGTTGGAATCAGCATTTTTCTTCCCCTTAATTCAGAGTTGTCTGGGTACTCATGTCCATAGCATACAAGTAAAATCCTTTCTTTTCATCATCTGTCGTCATCCCCGTAATCTTCACTTTGTTTTTTGTTTCGACCACACACATCTTCTCTCTAATTGGCCCATTTACAGAAGTAAATCTGGCTTCCAAATTCTTTAATCTAGTTCTGCACAGTCTTGTTCTGGAATTATTCTTATCTATATGTGGAAAATGTTTTCTCCAGCTACCTTCTTCCAGTGGATCCAATTGTGCAGTTGCTATTGCTGGTCAGCCAATTAGCAAAGTAACTCGAAGTGTGAGTAGACCCATAAATTCATCTCAGCAGGTAGCCTAAAAGTGTCCAGTTCAGAATGGCTTGAATCTTTTTTTGATCCAGGTTGGGTTTACTTTTTCAGCTGTCTTGCATAACTCCTTTCAGTGTTTTCTTTCCGTAGGCATAATGACCCAACAGATGTGTGCCACTTCTTCTGAAATTAGTTACTTAAAGTATCTTAGATTTCTGATTCATTGACAAAGTGACACTTGACAGCAGATGGGAGAGTAGTTGTGGGTAAAAGTTCTTAAAGAAATATTGATATTTTTCTGTACTACTCTAAAAGAAATAGAACAAAATAGGGGCTGAAGATGACATGTGAATGTATCATTTCCCTCCCACCCCCAGATAATAGATCTGTTAACCCCTGGGATTAACTTCTTAACCATGGTTGATCAATTCTAATTAAATTGAACTCTGAGGCCCTAAAGGCTTGTGATAACTCTCTCAACTAATTTTTTTTCATAGAGCATTCTTTAATTCCTTTAAAAACATGTATATGTGTATTAACATCCCAAACATAAGGATTTAGATTAAATTATTTTAAAGGTGCAAAGTTTGGGGGGTTTTGCGCCTACTCATCAGTCTTCAACAAAACCAGTGATAAATGACAAAGTAGATCTGTTAATTACTGAATGTCTTTTGTCGAGGCTAAAGCCAATTATCTCCGTTACTGACATCAAGTAAAAGACAACTCAAAAAGCAAATTTCCTGCATAAACTTCCAGAGAACTAAGTGTACTGTTTAAACACCCAACTGTCTTGATATGAAACTGGTTATCTAGACTGAATCTGTCAAAGGTGATTGATCCTTTCCATTTCTGGGAAACTATTTGTAATACACCTCTACCCCGATATAACGCACCCCAATACAACACGAATTTGGATATAATGCAGTAAAGCAGTGCTCGGGGCGGGCGGGGCTGCGCACTCCGTTGGATCAGAGCAAGTTCGATATAATGCGGTTTCACCTATACCTCGGTAAGATTTTTTTTTGGGGGGCTCCTGAGGACAGCGTTATATTGGGGTAGAGGTGTAGTTCAGTTTATTTTCACTGGGAAATCTGTAAGCATGTGGCTTCAATTGCTTTAGTTGCTATGAAGGAACTATTTCTTTAAGTTTGACAGTTGTCTGAGTTGTAGGTATGATCACCATATCTATATCCCTGTTTGGAAATTCAAAGATGAATTTACAATGTGAAAAGTCACTTTCAGTCTCAAATTTTGAGATAAATGTCAATATTTTTCAATTTGCTCAGAATAAGTCTGCCTTTCCTACCGAATTTCTGTATAGGAATTACATAAATACTATTTCTACCAATGCTTATTTCTCAGTGCTGAGACCCATAAACAGACTGCAAAAACATTACTACTTGTGGGTTTGGTGCCCTAGTAGGCTGCACAAGCACTCTATAGTGACATAAGTTTTCAACAGCTTTATTCATGAAGGTGGGGGGGGAGGGGGCAGCAGGAGGCACAAGAACTTCTCTCAGGGAACCTGAGCTGCTGGCACAGAGCCTAAAAAACTTTTAAAATAGACAATTTGTTTGACCTTCTATCTGAAATCAGGTGTATGTCTCATGGTATACCTAGGAGAACACTCTAACACTTGCAATGCTCAGTATTCTGTTGGCTATTCATGCCCAGAACACTTTGGAACAGGCTTAAGGCTTTTCACCTACTTGACTGGGGAAGCCCTTAAGGCACAGGCGCCAACATTGGGTGTTCAGACAGATCTATGTTCTTACCACTTGGTTTCAGTGCTGAAACCATCTACTGCTAAATGGAGAAAACCTGGAACCCCATCTTCAGCCTTGGTTTAGGCCTCCAGGAAAGGTTCAACACCTGGCTTTTAAAGGTAGAGACTCAGTTGGCATTAGAACGTTGTAGATGACTCTTGCACCAAATCCTCAGTCTTTTTTTCCAGTACAGGCCTTGCATGCTATAGTGAACTACATATCTACATCTAGTGCTTACTCTACCACAATTCAGGATACATCTTCCTTCAGATCTGAGTCCTCACACAAGGAAACAGAGCTCTGACTTGTTGGAACCCAAAGTAAGAGGCACTGGTCACCAATGAAACCCCAACACTGCCATGCAGGAAGGTCTCAACCTTACACATGTTCTTGGACTATACCAATTGGCATACCTCACCAAGACCCAGTAATCATTCTTATAGGATTTTGGCTTCCCTAAAGACAAAAGCTTGGATTTATACATACAAAGATGTTCAAGAACTGCTTCTAGCACCTTTTGATCTGCCACAGACCAACCTTATCAACCCTCCTTTGCCCTTCTGATTCAATCATTTACCCTCTGAGTTGAAGAATGTCCTCCGTGCCCCTTACAATTGTAGCCCTTGCTTCAAGAAGCACTAAATGTGCTTCTCAATGCTGCTTGGCCTCAACCTGTGGTTCCGTTCTTGGCAGGGTGCTTATGGTTCTCTTTCAGCACCATTAAAAGAATCTGGCATCTGGCAGCATAGATGGAACCTTTGGCACTGCATTTGCTATTGCTCCTGGCCCTTTGCCCTTCCTCTGGCACATTTGTAAACTCCTCTGGTATAGGGGGGCTTAACAAGAACTTTTAAACTAACCATGCATGACCTGTGATAAATGTCTGTATTGTACATATACCACGTGTGACTAATATCCATGTGACAAAATGTATTATCCTATTGCTTGTGACTGCTCCAATTCTTAAGGATACCAATTGTAGCCCAGCCTGTCTGTCTTAAAAGTTAGCTTGAAACATCTTGGACAGTGAAATTTAGAGATGGGCAACTTCAAAAGGGAACAGATTGTGATTCCTTGCTGTGTGGAGCCCATGCTATAGCATCCCAACACAGGTGAAACAAATATTGCTTCAAATGGAGATGGCTCAGCCTCTTGGGAATATTGAGGCAGTGTGGCCCAACAAGACCCCTCTCCCTACCTATTGCTGGATTGCACGTATTGTCTCAGAGCCACTCTTCCTGATCACCAGCTTTGCCTCTTCTCACTTTTCTCCGCACACCTCCTTCTCACACAAGGCCTGGATCACTCCCTCTTTGTGCATCATCCTCTTCCAGTGATGCTTCAGGATTCTATTTTGCCCCAGTAATGAGTTTCTTTATGCTCTATTCCAACTATCATCTAGCAGCTTATCTTCCCTCTGATAATTTTCTCTGAAGCCACAGCAACTGGACCCAAATTCAACAAAATGCCAGTAGTCAAAGCCTGGGGTAAGATTGTGAGGCAGATGCTTCCAAGCTCCATGCCACAAATAAGCTATGCTCATGCCAGTTGCCAAATGGAGATTGCAATTGCAGTTGCAGATATGGCAATCTCCTGTGATATCCTGGACAAACCTTACTGAACTAAGTTTAAGTGTCTTAGGAGTTCTTGTATTAAAATACAATCCCATAATGACCTGACTAATATTAACCTTGGGAAGTGTTATAAGCTTCAAAGGACTCTTTGGAAACAATGTGCTAGACAAAGTGGGATTCCTAGGAAATACTTGGGAGTAGGGACCTTCTTGAGGAGATGCAGTTGTCTGAACTGACAGATATCACTTGCAGCATAAATGTGGAATGTTCAAAATATGTTTATGCTCAGAGTTCCACTGGGTTCCTTGAGCTCAGCTCCCCTTAGTGGGACTCAAATATGCTCAGACTCTGCTAGACTCCTTGATCAAAGAGGTTAAAATACATTGAGAGTCACTCAACTGCCACCCACTTGTGTTCACAAAGCAAGATATCACTATCAGAAAAGTATTCGGTTCTGCACTTCTCCGTATCTGTTGGTCTATGACAAATGAAATAGCTAATGTTGTCACTTAGCTCAGTTGCCTAATTCATAGCTGTACACCTCACTTAAATGAATGGGGTAGCTTGCATCTCACAGCTATTGTTCCAAGAATGTCTGCAGATTCTGCATCGCTTACTCTATTCACCCCCTTTTAAGTTTTCTTCGCTATCATAACAGGTAAACACTTTTTTCAAAATGAAAACAGATTCTGGAGAACAAGATAGCAGCTGGAGAGATATTGGTATGATATATGGGTGCATATCAGCAATTTCCAAGTGCTGGCTAAAACCTTTCAACATGACCCATCCACCCTAATCCAATATGAAACCTACTGGAACCAAAGCTGGAAGGATGTGGGGGAGAGAGCAGTGAGGGTGTGATGTAAAGAAAACCTCATGGCAGTCTTGGGAGGGAAGAAAGAGCAATGGAGACTGGTGTCTGATATGGGGAAAGCACTGTGTATTGGTTCACCATTTTCATGTTGGATGCAGTTTATAACTTAAGCACTGCACTCTGGCCTCCACCTTTCTCCCCCTAATCTCTGCTGGTTAATATTCTATACCTCTGAGCAGCTTCCAGCACTCACTGAAAAACAATGTACTGTTTTGTTTTTTTCTCTTCTTCAAGCTTTCATCCCAAAATATAGATATTTACACTGTTGGATTGTGAGGTATTGGTGCTTAAATAACACTATACATTGCAGAAGTATTTTAGATAAATTGTAGCAGACACTAGAAGTTTCACAAGCCACTGACAGAGGAGAACTTGTAGAACCAAGGCTGTTAACAAAATATATATTTAAGAAAAGTACCAATACATAAGGAAAAGCAACTTTTGAAGCATTTCCAATAAAATTTGGCGCATGTTTAAAATGCTATTAAAGCGTCTATTCTATTTACTATTTCTCTTAAATACTCATTCAACAGTGTAGGTGTTCTTGTATTTTTAAATACAAATGGTGTGGAATACAGATTTAAGCTGAAACAAATGCAACCTACAAGTTATACAGTTAGCAGCCATCTGAGACTTATGCTGACTAAAAGCCTTATCCCACTATGACACTTCATGCATACGTACAATATTGTATTACATCTCAGGCCTGGCTATTTCACAGAATGTTCATATATTTGGTGCCCCAGAGGCTACTGGAATACAATCAGGGCTCCATTGAGCTTGTAAATAAGGATGAGGGGAACGATTTCTTTTTTCAAAAGTGCCTAAATCCACTTACATAATGGGACTTCAGCACTTATGGCCAGATTTTCAAAGGTATTCAGATGCCCAAAGATGCAGATCAATTACTAGTGGGTTATTAAAAAAAAAAAAACCCACATAGGTTAGGTACCTAACTCCCACTCAAATTCAGTGGGTCTTAGCTTCCTAAGTAGAGCTGGGTGAATAACTGATTTTTGTTTTGTTTGCTTGCAGACATTGGTGGGGGGAGCCTGTGTGGCACTGGATTTTTCAATTAACCATTTTAGGTCTAACAAACTGAACCAAGAGGAAGGTATAGCACTCACCTCACATGTAGGAGTCCTGAGTTCAGATCCTCTGATGCACGCACAACCTTGATTCTGTCATTTTTCTAACGCTTTGAGGGCTTGACTTTGCAACCTTACCTTTTTTTAGCATAGGTTTTTGGATTGAATATGTAATGACGCTGTAATAAAAAAAAAAATCATACTAGCACTAGAACGTACCTGGATTCTAGATACAGGGCTCCTAGTTATGACCCTCAATTGGCTATGTAACACAGTAATGTGACAATGCCAAGAGGACACACACATATAGGACTTCCTCGGTCTTTTGCGAGCTTAATGTTCTCAAAGTATTAAGTCTATCACACATCACTAATATCAAAGCATATATTAAACAGCAATACAAAAATCTCATTTCCAGTGTAGCAGAATTTTAAAAAAAAAGTACTCCTAACAATATTAAATTTCCTGGCTCCAGTGCTTTTATAGTCTTTTCAGATTTGACATACTATAAAATCCATACATGGACAGACTTGTACTTCATACTAAATCAGGAAATAATACTGAGACTATGAAACACATTGGTGCTCATCCAGTAAATAGTGTATGCTCTGTCCACATATGGAAGACCGTTTCGTACTGTAAAATAAGGCCTGACCTTGCAAGTCTTCTGTACATAAAGATAAACTTTTTTTGATTGCAGTGGGAATTGTGGTTACAGGAGTAGTGTATGTTTGTGTATTTGTATTCTGAAGTGCAATAGAGCACTGGAACATGTAGATTAGATACAAAATGAAACCCCTAGAATACTCATTTTGACTGTCATCTATGTTTATAGGTCAGTTCATATATCAGGCTTCATTCAGTTAGTATCAAATCCGAAGGAATATTGTTCCCAAATTTCATACTATTTGAAGTAGGCATTGAATATTTTACATGTATTGTGTGTCACTTTCTAAATCAAATCTTGTTTGTAAAGCATTTCAGCAGGCTGGTAAGCTCTTTCCTTTTGGCTGTCTAGGAGTTAATGCAAGGCTAGGGCTGGTAGAAGCGTGACTTCTAGGATTGTAGATAGAAGGCTGCATGACACCAGGAAGCTAACTCAGACACTGGTGGTGGTGAAGGCAGAGAGAGCTGGCTACTTGTCAGCAATAGAGCATGAAGTTTTGTCCTTAACTGTTCTTTACTGTAACTGGTCCCCTAAACTCCGGTTCTGGGTTTATTGGAGGCACTATCATCTTTATGAGGCATTACCTTAGTCCTCTGAACCTTGCAATGTGAGTATGGCACAACATATAACCCAAATATTTGCAAATAAGACTGTTTTTCTGTGCTCGATAGGATATACTTTGTACTAGTGAAAATAACATCAGATGCAAGTTCTTAGGCTCTATAATTTATAGATTCCAAGGCCAGAAGGGATCATTGTGATCATCTATCTTGACCTCCTCTATAACACAGGCCATAGGAATTATTTTAGGTGAGTATTAGAACATATGTTTTCTAAAACACCTTATCTTGATTTTTAAAAACTGCCAGTGATGCAGAATCCACTATAAATCTTGGTAAATTGTTCCAGTGGTTAAGTACCCTCTCCTCTCTTCCCCCCCCCCCCCCCCCACCTCCCTTACCAGGGAAGAATACACCATCCTGAAATAATATAGGTGTCAATCAGTCTTCAGTTTTACACATTCAACGTGTAAATCCATTAAATTAGAATAACTATAAAGAGTCATATATCTTGATTAGAATACCTAAGCATTCTGTGTAGAATAACAATATAAGGTTCAATAGAAAAATTGCCACAATAGAATGATCTTCCATTTAAGATATTCCATATTCATAAAGGAAGTGTGTAATCAAACAGGTCATGCATATATAACAAGCTTAGTTATAATCTTGTCTCTAAATTATACAAATTGTAAATCATCCTACTGACCCTTATTATTAAAAAATCATTATGACTTCAATGCAATTACCTGTATTGATAAATTTTAATATCTGAAATGTTCTGCACAATTTCTCAGCTTTCATGGACTTTTTAGCAAAAAGCCTAAAGAAAAGATACCCCAAAGAATAAAAACAGCTGCATCACTAACAATTGGCAAAATAAATAAAACACATTTTAAATAAAAATGAAGCTCTGACCATTTTAATTGTATAAACTTTTGAACAGCAGTGATGATTAAAATCAGCTCTCACCAGGAATTAATTTGCTAGTAGGAAAAAAACTTTTGTTGTTTGTTCCCCGTTCCTATCTTGAAATAGCAGTTTTAAATATTACTTACCTTAACTAAGCTAAATGTGGTGCAACACCAGCAAGAGACTGAAAGCTGAGTTTGATTCCTTTTTCTGGTCTTGACTGCACTACACTACATTCCCATTGTTAACATGAGTACAGCTTCATCTGTGGTACCAATAGTGGGAGCACTGTATAGACAAACCAGAGAAAATATAGGGGTTAAAATGTCAACAGGTGCTTGGTACCCTGCCTACATTAAAGCTACCATTAGTGTGTAGTGGTGTTGCTGGTGGGAAGGCTATTGTAGAGCATTTTTGTGACATGTACAATCCATTCAAATGTCTATAAAACTGTCAAACTTGGAGCCTAAATCAGTTAGATATTTTGATACTTAGTGCAGCAATGCCTAAATAGCTTTAAAATATGGGCTTAAGTGAATTGTCAAATTCTATACTTGTGGTATCTTTTCAGTGGCATGGAAAAAATGTTACAACATAAGGCCAAATTTTTCAAAAGCTAGTGATTTTGTTTTTGGGTGTTTTTTAAACTTTTTTGAAAACCTTGGTCTAAGCGCCTCCATTTTTCAAGTTGCCTTTTTTCTCTTGTCATATTTCTTCATGTTGGAATCCCCTGGGTAGTTTTCCGCAAGATGGTGCTGCCGACTTGCATTTACAAGTCCAATACCAAGTCAGCAGAACCAATCCTATGATGCATGCTCATCCACTTGTTGTCCTGTCTGTGATATAAAAAGTTCATTTTTCCATGCTTTTGCAGTCCAGCATTTATATTTTATTCTCATTTGGTTAATATTTGTCTAATGAACAAAAGTACTTGGTGAAACAATGGGTATCAGATTATTCTCTTTATGTGCATCTATGAACCCTTTCCTAGATTGAAAAGAGACTAAGCACCACCTTTGTCTTGGTTGAGTGTGGTATCAAGCAGGATTGTTGCTGATCCAAACAATGAAACTTGCAATACCATCAGCATCAAACATCTTATAGAAAAGAAACATTGGCCACCTATCTATCTTGTGCCTACACAAGTAGATTCTTGAAAGATGGTAAATTGACATTACTTTTAGTGTTGTAGAGAAGAACTGTGGGGATTTCTTTTTATTTCCTTCTACAGCCTCGTCATGATGCATCATCGATAGTATTACCAACTTTCCCTTCTTTGTAACATAGGCAAATCAGGGCAATTGGCCCAGCAAATGTAAACACTGCTCATTTTTTTATGATGCCATGTGAATGCATCTCACTGACTACATCTGGCTTGTCTTGTCAGATAAGGATTTCTTTTGCTTGAGTAGAACCTCAGTAAGGTGAATGCTATTAGTGAAGATGTCCCCAACTGTTTCTTCCAGTCTTATACCAGGGCTGAAAATGAGGTCTTCATTTGTCTGATGACAAACTTCATGAATAAGCAATGGTAACATGGTGTTCCTTCTCAGAGCATTCTCAACACGATCTGGCATAAAGTCACTATCATCTAATACATTATCACAAGATGCTTTGAGTTGCAAATCATTTTTCTAAGGTCAGAAGCAGAATATTGTGCCAGTTTGCCATCTTGAATTGTGCAACATAGTACTTCCTACCTTAGGGTGACGAGGCAGCAACCACTCTCACTACAATGCATTATCAATTAGGATATATTAACTATTACAATATTGTTCTTATTAGAAGCAAATGTAACTAGAACTACTAAAATACAGGTTAACAGTGCAACACATTTGTACACATATTTTTCCATTGTGTACATGAGTCTAGGTGACATCCTAAACCAGCATTGTTGAAGGGCAACATGTGGTGGTACAGCATATATGCTTGCAGGGGACAGTAGAACATTGGTTACGGATACCTCAAGAATGGAGGTTGTCCATAACACTGAAATGTTTGTGACTCTGAACAAAGCGCAGTTCAGGCTCCAGATTCAGCAGCTGACACTCCAGGCCTGGCTTCAGCACCTGAGCTCCCTACTAAGCTCTGGCATGAGTTTGCAAGCTTGTCTCCCTCCTGTGTGTGTGTGTGTGTGTGTGTGTGTAAACAGCATGTCCCCCCTCCTGAGAGAGGAGGGGAAGGAGTGAAAGCAATGCAGACTCCAAGCACTGCTCCTGCTCTGTTGGCTGCGTTGGGCTGGCAGCCCCAGTGTCTTGCTGTAAGTGGCTGCCCTGTGCGTGGGGGTGAAGAGTGGGGACAGGCAGCCCAGATGTGCTTACCTTTTTAAGATGCAGTACAGGCACAGAACAGTATTTGCTTTTTGGGGGGGGTGAAGGGGGGGAATTAGGGCACGCTCTGCTGTTGCCTGGTGGGTTACTTCCAGTTTCACTTGGTGTCTAGTTCACTAGGGTTACCATTCGTCCGGATTTACCCGGACATGTCCTCCTTTTTGTGCTAAAAATAGCGTCCGGGGGGAATTTGTAAAGCACTCACAATGTCCGGGATTTCCCCCGGCAGAGCGAGCGGCTGGGAGGGCTGCAGGGAAGTCCCGGGCTGGACTCAGGAGCAGCTGTAGAGGAGCCGGATCCGCCCTGCATTCTGAGCCGGCAGCTCCCTTGCAGCCCAGTCTGGCAGCACTGTGCAGGGCCAGGGACCGGGTTTTGTTGTGCAGGGCCAGGGACCGGGTTTTGTTGTGCTGGGGAGCTCAGCCACGTGTCCGGCTCGGCTGCACAGAGCCCAACACTCTGTTCTGAGCAGCAGGGTAAGGAGGTCAGGGGGCAGGAAGGTTCTGGAGGTGGCAGTCAAGAAACGGGGGGGGCTTTTTGGGGGGAGTGGAGAAAGTTTTGGGCAGTCAGGGTACAGGTAGGGGGTAGGGTCCTGGGGGGCAGTTGGGGGGGGTCTTAGGAGGGGGCAGTTAGGGGACAAGGAACAGGGAGTCTTAGGTAGGGGGTGGGGTTCTGGAGGGCAGTTAGGAGCAGGGGTCCCAGGAGGGGGCAGTCAGGGGACAAGGAGCAGGGGGGGAGTGTTTGGGAGTTCTGGGGGGGGCTGTCAGGTGGCAGGGGTGGGGAGAGGGATCGGAGCAGTCAGGGGACAGGGAGCAGAGGGGTTTAGATGGGTTGGGAGTTCTGGGGGGGGCTGTCAGGGGGTGGGGAGTGGTTGGATGGGGCGTGGGAGTCCCAGGGGTCTGTCTGGGGGTGGGGGTGTGGATAAGGGTTGGGGCAGTCAGGGGACAAGAGGCAGGGAGGCTTAGATAGGGAGTGGAGTCCTGGGGGGCAGTTAGGGGCAGGGGTCCCAGGAGGGGGCAGTCAGGGGACAAGGAATGGGGGGAGGGTTGGGGGTTCTGGGGGGGTGGGAAGTGGGAGGGGCAGGGGCGGGGCTAGGGCGGGGCTCCTCCCGTCCTCTTTTTTTCTTGCTGAAATATGGTAACCCTACTTAGTTCACCCTCAGTCCGTAACTCTTGTGTTGTGTTATATCTTTGAGGTTCTTCTGTTCTGCATTACCGCATGAATGTGGATGGGGGTTGAAGATAGATGCATGCTTTCCTGGATCAAGCTAAAGTGCTTTGCATCTTTCAGGATTAAACCCTGAGTTTAGATTAGATTATTCCCTTTAACAGTTTTACTGTATTGTTAATCTGCATTTTTCATTTTTTCTCTTCTACTTGCGAAAGAAACAATTCTGTGAAATTGTATGAAGAAAACACCAAACCAGAAAAATTAAAACTCCATTTGTTTATCTTCCCTAATGGATTTAATTTGGAAACTTTTTATTTTATTTATGCTGTCTTGTGGGAAGTCTTCCACTTGTCCATATATTACACTGAAGCATGTCCCCCCCCCCCCCCGAGAAATAGTAGAAATGGCCTGTGATTGTCTTCATTGTCCCTATTTACTGACCATTTAACAGCCCTTATGTTAATCTTGTCATAGCATCTGCTAAATATTTTTCTCATTAAAACCTTAATTAGGTCTCACTCCTGCATATGGCCCCCATCACCATGGTATCTAAACTCTTTTTGAGTATTTAAAAACAGAAATAACTTTTTTTCCTTCCCAGCCTCTAAGAGAAATAGCTTATAATTGGGTTTATGCATGAGCCAGTAAATGTGTAGTGTTTCTGTGCAAATGAAGGAGTTGAGAGAAAGCTGGGTCTAAGAAACAGATTTTGCATTTAGTCCTTGAGCTCATGAGTACTATTAATGCCAACTGGAACTAATCCCATTTTAAGTGTTTTGTCGAATAGGGGTGTAATTATGTGTAGTCAGGCAGTGATAAAGCAAAGTTTGTTTCAAATGTGGGGAGGTCTTTGGTCATTTTTACCTCTTGTTCCTTAGTTTAGGCCCTGCTCCTATGAAAGTTTTTCTCATGTATTCACAAGCCTCTCCTTAGTTTGGAACATTGTTGTGGGAGATTATGGTCGTGGAGGGAAATGTGACTTCAGGTAGGTAGGACTAATTCCATGGAGGGTTTTAAATATCAACATAGATCTTGGATTTGATTCTGTATGGAAAGCCAGCACATGGAGCATAGTATAGGTTATCATGAACACATCACCTCATTAGTGTTAAGCAACCAAGGGACCATGTGTTATGTTAGCTGGAGCTTCATTCCTGTATGATTTAAAGATTAAAACTTAATTAACTTCAAATTGAAGTTTTTCACATAGTAGTAACATCAGTGTAAAAACAAATATAACAATATTTTTATTAAAGCAAGCATCATATACCTAGGAAATGGAATTGTGATTAAATATAGCAAAACAAAAAGCCTTTAGTTTATGAAAACATGCAAATACAGTTAAGACACCCAAACAGTGTTGAATCAGTCCCTGTTGTAACACCAGGTTCCAGTCATCCTTTATTTTTCATATCTATGTCCTGAACCTGCAAACTCTTCTTGCTGATGTGATTTAAAAGTTTTCAGGATTGGGCCCCTACATTGTAAGATGTTGTGGTTTTGGATACATTAGTTTCTAAGGTCTTTATTTGAAGCCAATAACTACACTGCCTTAGCACAATGAAAAGCAGGTACAATGGACAACAAGTAAGACACCCCAAAATGGACATGCAAATATAGTAAACACTTATGAAAATGTTAACCATAATCAGCTCAATGCCCTAGCCAAATTTGATAAACATCCCTATTTTTGGGGGGAAGAGGGGAGACACAAGTGCCATGGGATATCTAATCAATGGTAAGGACTTAGTTTTTGCATTTTACCAGAAATATTGACTTTTCACATTTATAGCTGGATTAGTAACATTTGACTTGCTGAAAACCTATGGCAAGAATAATTTTTGTATTTATTCAAAGGCAAGATGGATGCTGGTAAGTCTACAAAACCTCTCATTTTAACTACACTGACTTAGTTTTTATCAGCAAACTAAAGCAAATACTTTTTCAACATTTCTTCCATTTTATTCTCTTACTGTGGTTTGTATTTTTTTTTGTTCTGCTTCATTATCTTTTTGGGAATTTCTTCTACATTTACTGTAGTTGAATAACTGAAACACTGAATAAAAGATGTTTTTTACTTTGCAGGGACTCTCTTAATGTTTTGTGTACAGATCAGTTTATTTCATCTACTTTCCTAATAGTTGAACCTTTGTAGTGCACAGACCATGATCTTTCCAAACATTTTGCTTTTTGAGGACTTTCTGTTTTCAAACATAAGTGTTCTAGAATGAATAAATATTACTTCACTGAGGTGTGCTGAGAGCAACTGAGTTAATGTTTATAAAGCCCTTTGAAGATGAAAAATACTATGTAAGCAAAGATTGGAACAACATTTTGATCATTTGGTAAGACTAATCAAATACTGAACATTTTTTATGATTTTAACCACAGTCCTGATATTTGGGGCTTTTTCTTATATAGGTGCCAATTACCCCCCACCCCTGTCCCCATTTTTCACACTTGCTATCTGGTCACCCTAATCACAGGACAGAAGGAAAGAAGAGTGCCAATCAGAAGCTACTGGAAAAGAATTGTAGTGAACAAGGGAGACAAACAGAGGTGAATACTAAACTAGGGAAACAATCTGAACCAAACTTAAGGGGAGGGGGGGTAAATCTGACAGGGAAGGGGATTGAATTTGCCACAGAACTCTGGTGCTCTGTCCTTGTGCCCCAGTGCACTGTTAAGTCTTCCCCTGCAACTGAGCACAGAGGAAAGCCATATATTCTTGTTCGAGTAGTGTCCTTGTGGGTGCTCCACTGTAGACATACTGGTGTCTCTGCACCTGAAATTGGACATTGCAGGTAGCAGTGTTCATGCAACTTGCACACGTGCTCTCCCTGTTATGCTCCCTAGAATATCTAGTGTGGGGTGGGCAAACAGTCCTCAGTTCCTCTCAGCTACCTTCGGCCCGAAACAGAGCATTAGCAGAGTTTGAGTTAAATAATGGAGATATCCTATCTCCTAGAACTGGAAGGGACCTTGAAAGGTCATCTAGTCCAGCCCCCTGCCTTCACTAGCAGGACCAAGTACCAATTTTACCCCAGATCCGTAAGTGGCCCCTTCAAGGATTGAACTTACAACCCTGGGTTTAGCAGGCCAGTGCTCAAACCCTTGATTCATATCTAACTTTATTTCAGGCTATAGAGTAGTTAGTGGAGTTTAGGTTACCTAGATTAATACTATTAGCTTTCCCTTTCCAAAAGCCACTATTTTTTAAAAAATCTGTTATCTTCCTGTCCTTACTGCTTTCATTATCTCTCCCATTTATTTATTTATTTATTTATTTATTTAGCAGGGGGGGATGGAAACAAACATTGAAAAGGGACATGCCCGAATCCCCTGGGTTTAAACACTGTCTCTCCTGCAGAGAAGCTATTCTGGTCAGAAAGCCATTCATGCTGCATTTGCTGATTAGGAGAATCCCATATACCACAAAAGTGTACTTTGTATGAAATTAAAATCAAAGACCAGATATGTGAACTGAAGATAAATTCATTCTGAGGGAAAGGTCACTTAGACCCACCTCCAGTCCCAGACTGAAGACCTCCCTCTGGAGCAACAATCCCCAATGTGACTAACATGGGCAAGACATCACACTCTGGTGGATTCAAAGAGGAAATCTGATTCGTCTCATGAGTCCACAAAGGAGGGCTGTAAGTCCTCAGACTGAAGAATTAACTATGGAAAAAAGATCTCCAGTAAAATAATTGACCTTGGAACCAATGAATTGCAGTGGGGTACCCATGAGATGTTGGGCTCTTCAAGTACCAGTACTGTCAGTAAGCCCAAAGACCCAAGGGCACAGGCTCAGAGGCATTGGTACAGTCAGAGTAGTAGTATAGATGGGACTACCTCTTCTAAAATGGCACCACTGGAGACAAAGAAGAGCCTCTGTATCAAGCACTTCAGCCAGAAGACGGTGCTCTGGATGATCATCAGGCCACAGAAGACTACAGGTACCACTGACTCCCTCAACACAGACTCACCCTCTAGACTAATGATATAGATGACCACCACAGTACTGCAGGAATTCCATCCAAGGACCTCTTGGTCACCTAAAATGCTGGAATCCCCTGTACCAACCACATCTGTCTCCTGAATTCCCCATGGTACTGAGACGCTCACCATCAGCCCTCTTTATCTGCTCCACTTCTATCGAGCAAAAAAGAGGACGATTATAACATATCTTCAGGTTTCAGTGCAAAGCTCAGCAGGGCAACATCAAGGGACCAGCCAACTAAAACACTTGCAGATCCACAATATTGACATAACAGGCAAGGCTCAGCACTTGATATGGACATCATTGGGTACCACCACCCATGCCCTTCATACCACTGCAGTGGCCCTATTGGGACCCATGGGCAGCCATTAGTTCTCTTGAACCCTCCATGTCTCTATTTCCCTGTCTAGACCCCCTGATTCTTTAGAGTCTCTCTCCTTGAGAAACAGGAGGCAAGAGTGGATAAAGAAAATTACTCCAGCAACTAACATTTTTTTCATCCTTTCCCGATGAAGCTGTTATGCTGCCTCCTCCAACTATGGCAGATGACTTCAAACAATTTCAATACCTCACCAGGAAAATGGCAGACTTACTTCAGATCCCCATCAGGGAAGTAAAGAAGTCCCAACACTAGCTGCTGGACATCTTCCATACATCCTCATCAGCTCCTATTGCATGCCTGATCAACAAGACCCTGCTAGACCCAGCCAAAATAATCTGGCAAACGCCAGCCACGATACCACCCATGTGCAAAAGGGCAGACACAAAATATTATGTCCCTTGTAATAAGGTGGGCACCTGCCTCTCACAAACACCCCCTTTCTCTGGCAGACAGTGCCTGAAATCTCTGTTCTTTTCAGCAGGTGGCACCAACATTTCACAAGTGTCCCCTTCGACTGATGGATCTCTCGGTGGGTCTTCAGTAACTCAGTCCTCTCTGAGCCACCTACATTGTCCCTGTAGCCCTCCCCGGGCTCAAGCCCTGGTCCTCATCTGACCAACAATCTCAATACCCTAATTGGCCATCTTACATATGAAGGATCCTGCTCTGCGATGGAGCAGCACCTCCAGGGAGGACTTCCTGGAGGCTCCTCACTTGCCCTTTAGTCCTCTGACCCCAGCTCTCCAGCTGGGTCAGTCTAGATCAGCAACATTCCTGGGTGGGGAGGGTGTCGCATTCCATGGACAATCCCTTCTCTGGGCCTGTTTTCAGTGACTCCTGGCAGCCAGCCAGTAGCTATTCCTTTGCTTCCCTGATCCCTGCCAACAACTAGCCAGCCAGGAGCACCTCTTGCTCCCCTAGTTCTGGCAAACAAAATGCACTCACTCTGACCCTGCAGCTCCTTTTTATATGAGCCTGTTGGGCCCTCATTGACAGCACTCTGCAGCCTCTGTGGCTGCTTCCCCTGCAGCCACTCTAGCCCACTTGGAGGACTTCTCCACTACTCCTTTCTTGGGCTGGGTGTGGCAGGACCCTGAGGCTTCCAGCAGAGGGGCTTTGGGCCTAGTCCACCCCATCAAACTTCTCTAAAGACATGGACTTTCTCTCTTCCCATCCATCACCTAATTCCTTGTGGTAGATGCTGAAAATGAACGTGGCAGACAGCACTATGCTAAATCAACAATCTATGACAAGGACTGGAAAGACTAGACTTATTCAGCAGGAAATCCTATTTATCAACAATCCTTCGGTATATGATTGCAAATTATATTTCACCATCAAGGTCTGATAAGCACATCAGTTATGAAAAATAGTGTATTTTTATTGAAGCTCTCCCAAATAACCAAAAAGCAGTTCCAAGCCATCCTTGCTGAGGGACAGCTTCTGGCAAGGACCTCATTAGATGCTGTAGATACAGCTATCTGCCCCATATCTATGGTAGTAGTAATGAGGAGTTTCATGGCTTCACCTTTTGGGCCTCCCAAGAGAAGTCCAAATGACTGTGGAGGCCCTTCCATTTGAAGGATTCAGGCTCTTCATGGAGAAAGCACACTTCACTCCATGCACTAAAGTACTTGAGCCATGTTACATTCCTGGGGAATCTACATGCCTGTATGGGAAAAAATGCAGCAAATCACAGGCATCACAAAGATCCTGAACTGCCCACTTACCTCCAGCTTAGAGAAAATACAAACTCCAGCAGAAAAGACCACTGGTACAAAGGCTGACAGCACCGCCAAACTTCAACTGTATAGCCCTCAACATTGTTTCAATGTTGAGACATTGGTCGAGGTCCTGAGCTACTACTCCCACCATAAATTGCTGCAGAACTTGAATTATCTATATCCTTTTGGACATATTCCTCTTGACACAACTGGGAAAAGAGAACCTCAAACAGGTAGGTACTGGACATCTCCAACGGTTATTCATCCACTTTATCTCCCTCCCTCCCTCCATCCTTCTTACCCATCCTTCCTCCCTGTCCCTCGTCAGCGACCTTCTTACAAGTTCCTGTTACATCAGGAAATCTATAGACCAAGGTTTAGGAGAACCAGGTCCCAATGAGCACAGAAGGAAAGGTTTCTACTCCAAATACTTCCTGCTACATTCTGAGATCACTAAACAAGTACATAAAGTCACACACACTAAAGATGGCTACATAAGCAGGAATAATTCCATCTCTGGACCAGGCAGTCTGGTTCTCTGCCTTCGACCTACAAGATGCTTATTTTCATATCATAATTCAGCCATCCCACAGGAGGTTCCTGAGATTCACCCTGGATCAAGACCACTTTCAGTACAGGGCACTTCCATTCACACTATCATGTGCACAGAAAGTGTTCTTGAAGATCCTATCTGAGGTAGCAGCCCATCTTTTAAGATTAGGAATCATGATCTCTGTATCTAAACTGCCTAATCAAGGCATGATCATCTGATGCCTTATCAGCCACACAAGACTATAGAGAGGTAAGGCACCAGACACGGAGAGCACGTGTGCAGGCCGAACGGACCCTGCTACCTAAAATCTTTGATCTGAGGTGCAGATCATAGGGGGACACATCGAAGAACCACAGTTACTGCATAGGGTGAGTAACCTCTTCATCTCAATTTCACAAGTGAACATGCATATGGACCATACAGCTTCTAGGTCTGGCACTTGTCTCTTACCATTTTGCAGACGGTCCCCATGGTAATACCCTTTGAGCCTTATTTCACTATTTTTTTATTTCTTCTTGCTTTCCAAGATGGATAAAGATTTAGGTTCTAATCTATTGTTACTATTATCAAATTGACAGTTCTCTTTGTAACTTTGTAGCAGTTGAACCTTCAGGCTTCTGACTGATACAAGTTGGTTGTGTAACTTTTTTTTTAAACACTTCCTTATTTTAGCTCAATATTTCAGTTTTCCAATTTATTTAGTTCAAACTAATTTGTATTCCTACAAAGTTCAGAAATAAAAATAAAACTATATTGGACTTCATACTAATGTTCAGTAATTTTGCACCTTAATTTCTTTTCAGTTCTTCCTTCTTCATGCCTGTTATTTTTGCAGTCTACCCAACTCTTTTCTTGTATTTTGCAAAGCAGCAGACTAGACAAACTTGTTGAGTGCTACTTCTTTGAGGAAAGTGCAGAATGTTAAATTACAGATTTAAATTTTTTATTGAAAATAGACATGATGTAGGGTTTTTTATATTCTGTGGTAAGATTTTTTTTTTTTTAACCCTTCATAAACTGTTCAGGTGTAGTAAACTTAGCTTTATTCACTAAAGTCTGTCTTGATGCTCAACAAAAGTGTTTATCTCCAGTGTGGCACAACATTTCATGTAAAACAGGTGTTCAGTTGAGAAGAGCCTTCAGACAAATCTGAGACATTTGTGGCTTTCATCCTTGGAGAGAGCTTTATCCCTTTGGGAGTAGTTGTCATCTCTGGCAGGCAGAATAAAGAAGCTGGTATTACCATTGCATACTTGCCCTGTGCAGTGGCACTTGGACAATGAATTTCTAGCTGGGTCTGTGGGTTGATTATGTGGAATGTTTGGAAATGACTGTTTGGAAGGTATGGAATAAATAAGTGACTATCACTTTTCCTTTTTAATCTATTTAGCTATAGTTTAAAAAAGAAACTAGTTTTTAGTAACACTAAACAGTTAGGTAAGTAGGTGCACCCAGAATAATACCTATTTTCAAAGATTGATGTGTCTATCAGGGCTGGCTGAAGGACCAGAATTTGGGGGATCTAAGGCATGTGAAGCATTAGGAAATTTATTCCTAAGTGGAAAAGGGAAGATTGTTTTCCCTAATATTTGTATCTGTTAAACATAAGTTTTTGCATGTTCATAAATAACTTAAAATTATAAATATTTGTACAGGAAGAACATTGTGAACCTTTTCTCTAACTTAAGTACATGCAAATTCATCAAAGTCTACCTACCTGTCACTGGAATTTTAAGGAATAAATGATTCTGTAATTTTTACTGGTGTTGAGAGTATAGATTTATTTACTTAAGATCTGTTGGTGCTCTAACTTCATTCCTTCCATATAGAGAACTTATTGGATGCATCACCTGTTTCCAATCTCCAGCAGTGGAAGCAATGGCAATGATGGTTGCTGATCTTTTAATTCAACTGGTGTGGTTTACTCTGGGGGAACTTCTGTTTTCACTAACATTTATACAAGTTGCACTCTTACACAATGATTTGTTAGACATTTGTTGCTGCAGATCCCCCAGTCTCATGACCATTGGGGCTATGGATTCAGAACTGTTTTGGAAAACTGTAACCCTTTAGGTTGCATGAACATGCCTTTTTGGATGGAATGAACCACATTCGTAAACTATGATCTCTTCCTTTTTTTGTTGTAGTTAAGCTCTGGGTTTCTGGAGGAAAGGTGTAAAGCAGATTTAAACATGTGATATCTTTAGTGCCACAAGTTACCTGGAAAGATTCAAGCTTTGTTCTGCTTCTAATTCTCATACCCTTAGTATGGGCTCCACAGTTTTGATCCTCAATCTTCTGGCTATGGCTGTAGAACCTTAATTTTCTTTTTTAAGGACCCTGGTGTTATGGTTATCTGTCTGTATAACTTACAACTTCTGGCTGATATTATGAAGCTATGAAAACTGATGTATCCTAGATGCCATTCTGTATGTGTACCATGAGCTAACAGGATTGTCATTTCTTCCCCTGACCAGGGACTCTTTGACCACACAATAGTTATGCTAAAGAATGATTGCATCCTAGGGTATAACTGGTTTCTCCTACCTCTGAGGGGAGAAGGAAGTGGAGAGTGGAAACTTAATAAAAGTTAGAAAAAAGAAAACCAGGTGTTGGAAAGAGGGCATATGAACAGGAAACTAAGAGGCACAGGATTTTGGGCTGGAGGAAGGAAGGGTAGGACTGAAGTCAGAGGAGGGGAGGGTCACATTGATTGCTACTTTAGCTCACTGAGGTCTGAGAATCAATGGTGTGGGGGGGCTGATATGATTGGGGATTTTGTGCCTAAAATGGATGGGTGGGAAATGAATGGATGTGGAATGTACATGAGGTGGGGAAGGTGCTTGTGTGCCCCAGATGACTGCAGTTTTTCCTGTACTGGTGTTTCTGACACTAGAGAGATAATAGGTTCTTTTGAAAGTAATCTGTGCTAAAATTGAGGACATTCTAGATTACCTCCAGTGACTTTGGTGGTTGCATGCTTTCAATTTAGAAAAACCTTCCCCTAGCCTCATATCTGATTCATAGAATTCCACATTGAAGCAGGAGTTCTGCATAATAGTTGTACGTAACTTCTAGGAGCAGTTTCTTTAAACAGACCACTTTTGGAGTTACTTATTGATGGAACTTTTACTTATAGCAGCATTGTCAGATTCTATGGCAAGCTTTTTCTCTTTCTGCCACTTGGACTCTTGGAGTAGAAGTTACTATATAATATAAGTTATATTGAAGGGAATGGGGAAAATGGGGTGCAATATGGATTTCTTTAACTTTCCTTCTGACACTTTCTTTTCCTCTGGGGGTAATTGTAAAACAGTAGAGCTGATTGTGATACCTTACTGTTTTCAATGTGTGTAAATTCTCTTACTGTATTTTCATTTTGGATTTTTTTGAGTTTTTTTTAATATCCTAAACATGCATTTCAGCCAGGTGGTTGGAAAAATAAAACAAATGAAAATTTTCACTAACTCTTTTTGGAGATTTTGGTTAAAATTGTAATTGCTTAGAAAGTTAATTTCTATCAATTGGGATGGGTGGGGGGAATGAAGTACCTGTGAAAAACAATCAGGGCCAGACCTCTGGACTTCTTGCCTCTCCATTGCAGGCATGGTAAGGAGGTTGTACCTCCAGGTGGATAAGAGTAGATATAATGGGGTAGGGACTAGGTACAGCTTGGGCTCTGCCCTGTCAATATGCTGTCTGATACAGTTGAACCAGTGCTTGCTTAGTTTATTTCCCCTCTGGAAGCAAGGGGGAAATAGGGAAAGACTCCTTTGGAGGTGAGGCTTTCAGTCTACTGCTTATTCTGGACTGAGCCTACTGGCTCAAATCTAGGCTTTGGGGCTGCAGTGACAGTGGTATACATTTGTGAAAGATTATTAAAAACAAAACTTATAACATGGGGAGAGTTAAAGTAGGATGGAATGGTTCAAGAAATGTGACTATATTTTATTTTAGATTTCTTTGACCTATTTCTCCTCTTTTTCCACATGAGCATGGCTTTCATAGCTGCCACTTCTAATATTATGGAACCCAGCTGGTCTTTCAGTTCACTCCTGTCCACTTATATTTCAGGCTTCATGGGTCTTCCCTTCCTGCTGTAGCTCCCTCCCAACTGCCCCTTCTCCCCTTCATGCAGAGGCCCATTATCAGTGTAGAGACGGCAAACCCGCTCCCCCCCCAACAGGAGAGCAGGGACTCTGACTCCCTACAGAGAAAGGGCTCCTCTGTCATGGAGTGGACATTGGCTTGGATGCTGGTTGCTCCTCCTGCCCTGATAGAGCTGCCCTCATAGCACAGACGTCTTCTTGTGCATGTGCTGGCCTGAGGTAGCTCTGCAGTATCAAGGGGCCCAGCCCAGACTAGATCTTAAGTGTGGGGTGTGCCTCTTTCCCAAACCCCTGCCCTCTTCTCTGCACCAGGCTAGGCTAAAGACTGATCACACACAAGGCACAGTACCATATTATTTAACCTCTTCAAAAGAAGTTTTAGCCAGGCTCCTATGCTGAAATGGCTATTGGGGTTTGTTAGGGGTTAGTGCTGATCTTCACAGCCCAAGGCAGTGAAGTGATGGCTTCCATTTCTATGAAGCGGCAGCAGACTTAGTCGGAGGGCAGGAAATGTATCAGAAGGGCCATGGTGGAAATAATGCTGTGAATGTCTGAGACCCAGGAAGCTTAAAATAGATTTCTCCATACAGCAAGCTGGTATGTGGCCATTAGGGTGCTCCTGATTGGATCTGTGACACCTGAGTTTCTTCTCTCCATATGCAGGATCAGATTACTCATCCTGACCCATGTCTCTTTCATTTGGCATCGGAGATTTTTGCACCTTTTTAGGTGCAAATTTACACAGTTTTTCTAAGGTGAACAGATTCTCTTACATACCGGGAAACTTGTGTGCTGAAGTGGAATCCTTTTTCAATATATAGCCAGTCATGAATATCTGGGGCACTTAAACCCTTTACTAGATCTGGGCCGAAGCGTGTAGAAAACTTTAAGCGTGTGAGTTGTCCTGGTACCTTCAGTCGATCTATTTGTGTTTAAAGTTATACATATGCTGAATATGCACATTGCTAGATAGGGGCCTCAATGTAAAATAAGATTTTGGACTACTTTTATAATAAGACAAGTCAGTGTTTTAACCTATATTAGAGTGCAACTAAGCAGCTATATGGGTGTTCTCTCCTTGTTGAAGGATTCTTGATTTCTAAAGTCTATAGTAAAGACTTTTAAAAAGGCTTAACACGTGGCACTTATCCTGTGAGAGGACCATCTGCAGTGGATGGCATCTAGCCTGCCCAATCTCCAAGAACTGATTAAGTGTTAAATACATTTTATTGGGACGTTGTCTTTTTTTCTCCCATAAGCTGGTTGTACCTGTACAATGTAAACCCTTTAGTGATGGTTCTCGTTTAGTTGTTTTGGAGGGTTCCTTTTTTTAAGCAAGGTGGGGTTGGTGCTGCCTCTGAGTTCCTTGTTTCAAGCAAGGAAGAAGTGGGTTATGTAATACATTGCCTCACTTCCTTGCAGAATGAACAGTTAAGGCCAGCTTCCTTTTTGAGGCAAAAGTCAAACAGGCTGGTTCTGGGATTCTTATTTTTTTTGGGGAGAACAGACAAACTTCTAGTCCCTTTGATTCTAGGTTCTGAAGATCATCATCCTCCCTGTTTAGAATTGGAGAAATCTGGACATAATCTCCCCAGTGGGAAGGAGTACAATCAAATCTCTAATCCCTTATGGTATCCTACTTAATGATTCACAAATGCTAATTCTTCCCTCCCTTTTCAAGCCGCTCCGGTATGGCATTCCATAGGTGCTGGTGTTGGACTCTGTTTAGGCCTCTGAAGGGTTTAATTCCTTCAGATCTGAGTGAATGTGGGAAAGTTCCTTCCTCTGTATAGGATTTGAATCTGGAATTCAAAATACTCATGGACTCTGGCTTGATCCAAAGGCAGAATATTCAGTTTGCCCTCTCTCCCAACAAGACTGCATTTCTTAATGGCCTTTTGTTTTTGGAGTGCCTCACTACTTGTGTGTGTACTGACAACCTAGTTATGGTTCATGTTTCAGCAAGCTGGTGCAGAAACCCCCGAGGGGTGAAATTAAGTTCTCATTATGTTGCCGATTAGTCCTTTTTAGCAAGTCTCAAACACTCTCTCTAAAAAGACATTAGAGGTCTTGTTCACCTCAGGTGTTGTCATAGCTGAAAGCCCTGAACCTCATCTTTCTTCAAAGGTTTCCATTTCCCTAGTCAATCAACTTTTAGGCCTTAGTATAGGTCTTGAACTCCAGTGGTTACAATGGATGCTGTTCCTCTAAATATGAATGAAGATAACTGTGCTCATTGCTTTGGATCTGCCAACTGTTTTGATGCTATTTACTATAAAGTTATGTTTAGCATCAGGGCTTTGTAGAGTGTTCAGGCTCTATCTCTTATAGGTGTTTGGATGTACCCTGTTGGATGTTTGAGCTGAATACAGAAGACTGATTGGGGGTGAGGACGTATATAATTTAAGTTTACACACTGTTGGAATTTGTGTGTTGAATGCTACTGTCAAGTGCCAAGGATGAGTTTTGATATTCTAAAATCCAAAGTGTGTGTTTTGACAACATAGTTTCAATAGGAGTTAACTTAGCCCTTTCTAGAGTCCTGAATTTGAAAAACAAAATGAAACAGACCTCCCACATACTACAGAAGAGAACTAAAATAGTCAACTTTTTAACATGTTATTTCACTACAACTTTATTCTTATTGTAGCGAAAAAATATTTATCAATTTCACGATTGTTTGTCATTAAGTATTTTAATTTCACCATAGATGCTTTAATTCACATCAGTTAATCTTTTTGTATGTTGAATAATAGAAGCCAATGACTTATGGTAATTTGCTCTCATGACCCTGTAAATATATTTCATGGCATATTATATAATTGTTTTCAATTCTAATAAATTGAGAAATGCATTTAAAATATGCTTATTTGTACAACAGCTTGATGAAATAAACTAACATTTTGTCAGTTTTCTTGAATCCTTAACTTGTATAACCATTTTAAAACATTTTAATTAGTTGGAACTTGCAAAATATATGTGTTAAGTATAAAAGACATTGCTGCATATATTACAAAAGCTGTATAATTTCATTTTGCAGACATGAAAAGTGAATTAGTGCTGCATCATAAGTGGTGACAAATTTTCTCGTTTGTTCTAATTTTACTGAATAGCATACAGTAGCTTTTTTGGCACAATTTAGAATAGCTCATTTGGCTGTGAATGCAGGAACTTGAGTTAACAATGAGGTCAATATTGTACTTAAACAATTAAATTAAATGAAAACAAACCCCCAAAATTAGGAATGGTGGTGGGGATGGCAGTAGGGAGGCAAATCATGGCAAAGATCAGCTGGGTTACCAATTGTGTAAGTGCAGATTAAAAGCTATAATACAAAACTAATACTGTATGACAGCCAAGATGTACTGAGCAAAATAGGTAGGTGGTGTGACGCTGTACCCCATAATGCTTTATGGGAATATGACCTAACAGGAACATGTTTTATGCTATCTGTGCCATATAACATCTCTATAAAGGTTATGGTCTGCTGTATCTATTCATCCTATTGTACACATATCATTTTTGTACTTGGAGTTAAGAATATTGGCTGTATACTTGGCATGATTTCTAAGTAAGCTTTGAGGCATTTGGTCAGCTTCTTTAGAAAGGAATTCGCAAAGTTAAGTGCCCAATCAAGAAGCACTTAAGGAAAAATAAAAAGAGCTGGAGTACTTGTGGCACCTTAGAGACTAACAAATTTTATTTGAGCATAAGCTTTCTTGGGCTACAGTCCACTTCATCGGATGCATAGGTTGGAACATATACTGAGATAGATAGATATATACAGAGGTGTGTGTACATACAGAGAACATGAAAAGGTGGGAGTTGCCCTACCAACTCTAAGAGGCTAATTAAGATGAGCTATTTACAGCAGGAGAAAAAAACTTTTGTAGTGATAATCAAGATAGTCCATTTCAGACAGTTTGACAAGAAGGTGTGAGGATATTTAACATGGGGAAATAGATCTAACTGTTAATCGCTCATCTTAATTAGCCTCTTAAGAAGGAGAGGGGTCTGTCCCTCATCATATTTAGCCTAGAGGTTAGGGTACTTACATGTGATGTGGTAGACACTGGTTTAAGTCCCCCTTCTGCCTGAGAGGGAGAAGGAATTTGAACAGGATTCTCCCAGCTTTCAGTTGAGTTTTCAACATCCTTTAATTGTGGACTGCAGAAGTGGATACAGTATTCCATCAGTGGTCGAACCAATGCCAAATAGAGGTAAACTAGCCTCTCTAATCCAACTCAAGCTTCCCCTGTTCAATGCAATCCTTGAATGCCTATCACTTTTGGCCACAGTGTTGCACTGGGAGTTAAAGTTCAGCTGATTATCCTCCATGACCCCTAAATCTTTTTCGGAGTCTCTGCTTTCCAGGATAGATTGCTCTGTATAAGTGACCAGTACTCTTCATTATTTTCCATGCCCCTAATCTGTATCCTCTGCAAACTGTATTGGTGATGGTTTTGTTTTCTTCCAGGTCATTGATAAAAATGTTAAATAGTATAGGATCAAGAACTGATCCTTGCAGTACTCTACTAGAAACACACTCTCAAAGGCTCCCCTTTTAAAATTACATTTTTGAGATCTATTAGTTAAACGGATTAATGTTAACTTTATATTTTTCCTAGTGTTTTTAATAAAAATATCATGTGGCACCAAGTCAAATGCCTTACAGAAGTCTATGGTTATAAACCAAACTTGCAAACTCCCCCCCCCCCCCAAAAAAAAAAAGGGGTGTGGGGGGGGAGCCAAATCAGCTTGAGATCAGTTATCCACAAATCCCATGCTTTATTTATTAAGAGTCTCATATCAAATGCTCCATTATCTTGCCTGGGATCAATGTCAGATTGACAAGCCTATAATTAGCAGAACCATCCATGTACCCTTTTAAATATTGGCATAAGATTACCTTTCTTCCAGAACTTTCCCTTGTGTGTGACATTACTTAAGCTATGTCTACACTACCCACCGGATCAGCGGGCAGCGATTGATCCAGCGGGGATCGATTTATCATATCTAGTCACAAGTGCTTGGCCGTCGACTCCTGTATTCCGCTGCGAGAGGCGCAGGTGGAGTCGATGGGGGAGCAGCAGCAGTCAACTCACCACAGTGAAGTCATGCGGTGAGTAGATCTAAGTACGGCTACTTCAGCTACGTTATTCATGTAGCTGAAGTTGCGTATCTTAAATCGATTACCTACTCCTCCCTCCCCCTCCCCAGTGTAGACCAGGCCTTAGTCACAATTTTTGATTCAGTCTGGTTCTCTATTTTTCACTACTGTATTTAGCAATATCCTATAATGTCTCAAAGTCTGATATATCTACTACTGGTCCATTCATTCGCTGACTGGAAAAAGGGAAGTCTCTTCAGCTGCACCAACAGTACATTTGTGATAGATGTAGAAACGCTGGGTTTTCTTGGACTATGTGGAAAGTCTCTGAGAACTTTATGATTACACTCTCAGGTTGGTTGGTGGTGGGTTTTTTTTTTTCGTCTCAGCCCTCTGTCCTAGCTTTTCTAAAGAGCCATGATGCTGGGCAGTTCTTAAATAGTAATTCATAATTTGGGTGCCTTAGTTGCTAGTGCACACTCACCTGAGAGGTTGCAAATCCCTGTTCAGATCCCTTCCCCCTCAGGTGGAGGGGGGACCTGTTACATCATAGGTTAGAACCCTAACAACTGGGTTAAAAGTTATCAGATAGGTGGTGGCTGTTCTCCCCAGCTCCTTGCAAGTGACTCTTTACTTCAGGAGAAGGTTCATGGAGCAGGTCTACACTATGGAGCTAAGTCGACCTAAGTTAAGCAAATCCACCTACATGAACAATGTAGTTGAAGTAGACATAACTTACGTCGACTTACTGTGGTGTCTTCACCACACTGGGTTGATGGGAGAAACTGTCCTGTCGACTTACCTTGTGCTTCTCATTCCAGTGGAGTGCCAGAGTTGATTGGGAGAGCTATCAGTGGTCGATTTAGCAGGTCTTCACTAGACCCGCTAAGTCAGGGTGGGCAAACTTTTTGGCCCGAGGGCCACATCTGGGTATGGAAATGGGAATTCTCACAACATTGGGGGTTGTGGTACAGGAGGGGGTGAGGGCTTTGGCTAGGGGTGGGGGTCCTGGGGTGGGGCTGAGGATGAGGGATTGGGGGTACAGGAGGGTGCTCTGGGTGGGGACCAAGGGATTTGGAGGGCAGGAGGGGAATTAGGCGTTGGGCAAGAGATTGGGGCATGGGGTGGGTTCAGGGGTGCAGGCTCTGGGGCATGCTTACCTCAAGCAGCTCTCAGAAGCAGCGGCATGTCCCCCCTCTGGCTCCTACACAGAAGCGCAGACAGGCGCCTCTGTGTGCTGTCCCTTCTGCAGGCACCACCCCTGCAGCTCCCACTGGCTCTGGTTTCCAGCCAATGGGAGCTGCAGGGGTGGTGGTGCTTGGAGCGGGGGCAGCGTTCAGAGCCCCCTGGCTACATGGGAGCTGGAGGGGGGACATGCTGCTGCTTCTGGGCGCTGTGCAGAGCAGGGCAAGCCTCCGACCACACTCCTCAGCTGGAGTGGGAAAAGCCCTGGACCCCATTCCCAGCTGGAGCTTGAGGCCCAGATGAAAACATCTGGAGGGCCTACCCCCTGCACTAAATCGACCCCCTGGTGGATCAATCGATCGCCACATGTCGATCCCCCGGTAAGTGAAGAGAAGCCCATAGAACTGAGTATCAGAAGCAGACTTTGCTACCTCTCCATCTAGAATTCCTTCAGACTGTTAGGCTTTAGCACACACCTCTGTCCATGGCATCTCCCGTTGCCTATCTTAGGCAGGAACCCACCTAGCAGACTGGCTTTTGTGAATCCCATTTTTGATGCCTATCTTCATCCATTTGTTGTATCAGAGGCTTGGAGTGCTTCTCTCTATGAATCTCAGTTTATTTTTTTTTAGGTACCTAAAAGTTAGTCCATTGTAATGCTCAGCATCTACGTCCCTTTTTGAATCTATTCCACTGAGTCTAAAACCTGAAAGTTTGTCATGGTTTGAAGATTCAGTTTGATCCTGCCATTAGGTGGAACAATAAATAACTGACAACTAGCCATTACACTATTAAACTAGAAAGTACTAGAGGACAAAATCATGCTCAAATGGAATTCCACCATATTATAGCAAGGGAAAAAACAAACAAACTTGCTCAATGAAATTTAATTTTCTTTAAAAATCTTTTACATTAACAGGAACTAAGTTGTGTCAGCCAGGATAGTTGGAATGTCATTGGGCTTATACTCTATCGTAAACTGGTTCATTTATAAGCTGACCTCCCTCCCCCCCCCCCCAAGATGGATAAGTTAAAATGGAAAATTTTTATGACTCATTCATAAGCCAACCCTATAATTCGGGGGTCAGCAAACTTTGGCTCCCGGGCCATCAGGATAAGTCGCTTGTGGGCCGACATGGTTTGTTTACCTCAAGTATCCGCAGACACAGGTAAACCTAAGGGTACGTCCAGACTACCCCGCCATTTCGGCAGGTAGTAATCAATCTATCGGGATTGATAAATTGCGTCTCATCTAGACGCGATATATCGATCTCCGAACATGCGCCCGTCGACTCTGGAACTCCACCAGGGTGAGCGGCGGTAGCGGAGTCAATGGGGGAGCTGCAGCCTTTGATCCTGCACCATGAGGACCCGAGGTAAGTTGAAATAAAGATATGTCAACTTCAGCTACGCTATTCCTGTAGCTGAAGTTGCATATCTTACATCGACCAACACCCCCCCCCCCCAGAGTAAACCAGCCCTTAGTAAACAAAGTGTCCCAGCGCGTCAGCTGCTTACCCTGACAGGCCGGGACAGCAACTGGTGGGGAAACGTGGTTTTTTTTGGGGGGGGGGGGGGGGAGAAGCTGGGGGTCAGGGGAGGAACCCCTGTGACCAACCCCCACATGACCCCCCCCCCTAGTCCAGGACCCCCACACTCTCCCCTTTCCATCTTATCTGTGGAGGGCCAGTAGAGAATGTCTCTGGTCTGGCTGGAGCTGCTCCGGCAGGCTGGGCAGTACAGTCGCAGCCTGCTCCGGTGGGCCAGACCGGGCGGCACGGCTGCAGCATGTTCCAGTGGGCTGGGCCAGGTGGCATGGCTGTACCGTGCTCTGGCGAGCCAGTGTAATGATCCAAAAAGCTTCCTCTCCCAATTCCCTACTTTGGGTGCACTGAGCATGCTTACCCGAACTGAGCATGCCCAGTAACCTTAGCTTTTGCCTGGCAGAAACTGCAACTAGTTGCAAAAGTTGAGCGTTGCTGTTTGTGCCGCTACATCCCACCTCTCCCTCTCTATATCTGTTCATAAACCAACCCCCTTCTCTGGTGCTTCCCTTTTTTACTAAAAAAAATGTGGCTTATGGCAGAGTATATACAGTATTTCTTACCCAGAGAAGCACCATTATAAGAATGTAGATTAGTCTTCGGATCTAGAGAGCTTCATCCATGATCCTCTGTTCAGTTAGGATACCATTACAACCATAAGAGAATAAAAATTCTTTTTTTCTTAATTGTAATCTTAGTCTGTGGAAACTGATGGCATTCCTTAGGGAAAGTTACTTATTCACCACTGGTGAATGAGTGAATGGTTTTGTAAAGCCCTGTATGTGAAGTGCCAACTGTTAAATTAGTTCTGTAAAAACAAAATAGATTAGCTTTGAACTAATTAGAAGCTGAGTATATTTTCACTGAGTCTCACTGGTACAGAAATTTTGCTTCAGATAAGTTTCTGTGCAGTCCTCTTTTCCTCCTGAGATATTATATAACAAAAGCCATAATTTATGTAGCTGTGGTCTAATCATATATCCACTGAAGTCAATAGCAAAACTTCTTTTGACACGGTGTAGAATCATGCCCTTATAGAGTTTAGGACAAAGTCTGGGCACATCTTCATTGCCTGAGTTCTGAGAATAAATCTTTCCATGTATACGTCTGCATGAGTGAAATATACTCACATCTTAAATTGATCAGGAATTTATTTAAAACTTCATTTCTTAACTATATTTTAATCGTTTAAAACTTTAAAAAGTTCTGAAAAGCACATTACTCAGTGTTAGTATATCAATTATCTCAACCATTTTCCATTATTCAGTTATGTATACAGAGTTATTAGTTTCTTTCAAGTGGAACAATATGCAATACGTATCTTTCTCTCTCACACATGACCTCATGAATTTGTTTTTAAAACATTTTCACACAGAAAACTTTCACTTGTAGCCGAATGTAAGAAAGTGAAGTATTGTGGTTTTATATTAAATACTAGCTGCTAAAATATAATATTGAGCTCTTCATATTGCTAGGTGATGTTCAATGCATACTTTGTGTTTCTATAGCTCCTTTTATTTGTTGACCTCCAAAACACTTCATGGAAATGTGTTAGATCCTTTGATAGGCAGGAGAAGCTTATGTTTTAGGCCCATTTTTACAGATAGAGAAATTGAGCTTTGGAGAGAGATTAATTCCCCAAGATGATTCTGAAAGGTTAGCACGCTCCTAGAACAGAACTGTCTAAGATTCTGTTTTTACCAATAAACTATGCTTCTTCCTTGTTACATATTAAAATTAGGGCTGTTGATTAATTGCCATTAACTCACACAATTAAGTCAAATTAATCATGATTACATTTGTAATCGCGATTAATCAGTGCTAAACAATAGAATACCAATTTAAATTTATTAAATATTTTGGATGTTCTTCTACATTTTCAAATATACTGATTTCAATTAAACTTTATTCTGTTGTACACTGTTCACTTTATATTACTATTTTTTTACAGATTTGTCCTGTAAAAGAAATAGTATTTTTCAATTCACCTCAAGTACTGTGATCTCTTGATCATGAAAGTGCAACTTACAAATGTAGTATTTTTGTTACTTAACTGCACTCAAAAATAAAACAATGCAAAACTTTAGAGCCTGCAAATCCACTCAGTCCTACTTCTTCAGCCAATTGCTAAGAGAAACAAGTTTGTTTACATTTACAGGACATAATGCTGCCCACTTTTTAATTACAATATCACCTGAAAGTGAGAGCAGGTGTTCGCATGGCACTGATGTAGCTGGTGTCACAAGATATTTGTGCCAGATGCACTAAAGAGTCATATGCCTCTTCATGCTTCAGTCATCCTTCCAGAGACAATGCTTCTATGCTGATGATGCTCGTTTAAAAAAATGTGTTAATTAAATTTGTGACTGAACACCTTGGAGGGAGAATTGTATGTCCCCTACCCTGTTTTACTCACATTCTGCCATATATTTCATGTTATAGCCGACTTGAATGATGACCCAACACATGTTGTTGTTCGTTTTAAGAACACTTTCACTGTAGATTTGACAAAATGCAAAGATACCAATGTGAAACTTCTAAAGATAGCTACAGCACTCAACCCAAGGTTTAAGAATCTGAAGTGCATTCCAAAATCTGAGCGGGATGAGGTATGGAGCATGCTTTCAGAAATCTTAAAAGAGCAACACTCCAATGCAGAAACTACAGAACCCGAACCACCAAACAAGAAAATCAACCTTCTGCTGATGGCATCTGATTCAGATGATGAAAATAAACATGCATCGGTCTGCATTGCTTTGGATCATTATCAAGCAGAACCCTTCATCAGCATGAATGCATGTCTTCTGGAATGGTGATTGAAGCATCAAAGGCCATATGAATCTTTAGCACATCTGGCACATAAATATCTTGTGATGTCGGCTACAACAGTGCCATGCAAACGCCTGTTCTCGCTTTCAGGTGACATTGTAAACAAGAAGCAGGCAGCATTATCTTCTGCAAATGTAAACAAACTTGTTTCTCTTAGCAATTGGCTGAAGAAGTAGGACCGAGTGGTCTTGTAGGCGCTAAAGTTTTGCATTGTTCGATTTTTGAATGCAGAGTTGTAGTTTGTAAAAAAAAAAAAAAAAAAAAAACATTGTCTCTACTTATGAGACAGGAATAGGTTGTTCAATGTTACACTATACCATCTATGCTCAACCTTTTGAGTTCCTGGTACATTTCAAAACTGGGGAAAAAAGTAAACTAAATATGCCAGTTGGTTCCTAGTAAAGAATCTTATGCACATTAATTTTAAGCTGTATGCCTTGAGACCAAACTGTCCTCATTCATTTTCTAAAGCACAACATCCTTGCCTGTGCTCTTGTCTTACATTTGTCAGTCTTGATGAATAAAAAATGCACTGAGTGAAAAAATTACTTGGATGGTATTCCTCTGGGGCTGTGAATAAAGTGCAGTGACATAGCATGTATTCTGTGAGGTTGACCACCACATTAAGTGCCTTACATATATTATGAAACCTTTTGCACTTTAGATTGTTTATTATATATTAATTAGTGCTGTAAGTGATTTAAAAAGCAATCATGCTTTTAAACAATAGAAGACCATGTATTTAAATATTGTTTTCTACATTTTCAAATATAAGGATTTCAATGAGAACACAGACTACAAAGTGTACATTGCTCACTTTATATGTTTGTTTTAAAATATTTGCACTAAAAAAATAGTATTTTTCAATTCCCCTAATACAAGTACTGTAGTGCAATTTCTATCCTGAAAGACCAGTTGATGGCTGCCATTAACACTTTCCAGTACTATGCACCCCATCTCAACTTAGCACATCTCACTAGAATTTAAAATATTGAAACCCTGAATTAACTTATTTCCCATTTTTAAAAAAGGGGTGGGGGCAGTTGTAGGGCCCATAGCTCCTGGCATGGTGAAGAGAATGGGGAACAATGGAATGGCGGGAAGGAAACATTAGGGGGACACAAAGCCCCTGGCATGTGGTGGGGAGGACTGGGAGAGCCTGGGATGAGAGGGAGGGGAGAGGTTGCAGAGAGGTCTTGAAATAGAGGGAAATGGTAGGAGATATGTAGTAAGCTTGGGTGGGGGGGAGAGAATGGAACGGAGGAATACAAGGAGCCCTTGGTGTGTGCAGTTAGCTGGGCTTTTAGAAGCAACACTGTAGTGTATAAACAAAATGGGGCAGAAGGGATTATGGAGCAGTTCTGGGCCTAGGTGACTCCGCCCACTGCTCCTGCAGAGTATGCTCCAGCTAGAGGAAGGGCTTAAAATGGATCTAGACAGCTCAGCAAGGAGCAGACAGGATAGGAGGATAGACCATCTTGAGCTTTCCTGAGCAATGGCACAGCAGGAGTCCTTATTGCAAGGGGGGGACCTACTCCAGGTGCTAGAGAGGAGACCCAGGTGAGAGGTAGCTGGGAGCTTTCTCTGTTGGGCTGAAAAATCTGAGAGGTGGAGTCCTGAACTGGGAGCCTGACTGGAGATGAGGGCTGATCAGGAATTGCAGCCTACTTGAAACCCTGATGGAAGTGTGCGAGAGACCCCAGATGATGGGAGTGAAACCTAGGAACTTGGCCCAGTTTGACTGGGGCTAGCATGTTAAGAAGGCTAATAGCTGGACTGAGGATTCAGTTTGTTTTTGCTACCTTCTGTTGGGCTTTAAGTGAAAGGTAAGATCTTCTGGGCAAGTAAATGGTAGGAAGTGGCCCAGGAAGGGAGCCTTGAAACACTGCAGAGTGTTTGATATCGCTGCCTCTCATAGGGCCCTGGGCCAGAGCCTGTTGGGGAGAGGACCTGGGCTCCCCGATCAACCACCACTTTTGTGGAGTGAGGCACAAACTACATTCCTCCTCCCTACTTGAAGGGAAAGGTAGAGGTATTGTAAGCCACGAGTCAAATGTGTGCCATCTTCAGGGACTGAAGGTGGGCTGAAGACCGTTTCTGCTGTGGGGACATTGGGATCCCTTTACTCCAGAAGGGGCAAACTCAATTGGTAACTTGGCCAGAGGGCCAAGTTACTACCTACTGAAAGATGGAATGCTACAATGTTGGATTGATTGCTGGCAAAGGATGCCGGAGATGGGTGAGAGCTGGCACTCAGTGACCTAACCACTAAAGAGGTATCACGAGTAAGCCCAGCCCCCATCTGAGTGACTTTCTGCTTATTTCAATGATGACGTCATTTCAATAAAACATCACTACTTGGAAATTCTCTTTAGGTTTGTGATGTTTGTTAAGATAAACTTGTATCCCTAGAATGCAAGTTATGAAAAGTTACTGTAACCATTTTAGCAGTGCCTATTTTACTGTTAGTAAAGTGATTTGTAAACTTAATTGTGTATATTCTCAAAGAGTTGGTCCATCAACCTATGTAAGTATTAGCAATATAAGGCAAAGGATGTTTTAAATGTCCATGAGGATCTATAATTAGAAAGATAAAACAGATGTATTAAAAGGACTGAAAGAATCTGCAGCCCAGGTAACACATGCTAGTATTATGACTAGGTTAATTGCTATCATGCAGCTTATTTTATTTAGTTAACGTGTTTAATTGCCTTTTCTTAAGTGGCATATTTCAAGTTAACTCACCTTATCATAGTTTTCTAAAAGCTGAAAATGATGAGTATTTAATGAGAGACTGACTTTGCTGTTGTGCTTAGGGCCCAGTCAGTGCTAGGTACAAACACCAAAGGATAGAGTTGTTGCCTCTGAGGAATTAACAGGCCTAGAATATGGAATAAACCAAAGCCTTGTTGCTTAGCTAGCTTATATATGCAGACTTACTGCTAGTGTAACATGTTGGCACTGCTCAGCATTGGAGTACACCAAAACCTTAGGGTACCAGTGGCGTGCCAGGTGTACCATGAATCAGAATGCACTGTAGGTGCTTCAGCAGCTAGCTATTGTAGGGAATAGTCCTCGTGGGTCCCAATAACCACCGGACACATATATAAGGAAGATGGTATTTTAGTAGGGTGGGGAGGAAAACGAAAGGTTGCAGGTGCCTGAAGTACAGTTAGTTACAGTTCAGTCTGAGCAATAGCAGTAAATGTTTGGGTCCCTGAGGCAGTCCAACCAACAGTTAGGGCTGCCCTTTCCAGTCTAGTTTTTATTCAAACAAATAGAAGCTTGCAGTTTTCCAAGCCAGGCTCAGTTAAGTCTCTTACTGGAAACCCTTTGAACTGGCTCCCTGCCCAGCTGCTGCTGCTTCCCCGTAAGTTACACACTGACCTGCACCCAGCTGTAATGTTTGGCAGTCACAGCCTGTTCCCTATGTGGCTCCACATAAGATTTTTGGGAAGTGTGTGTGTGTGTGTGTGTTTCTATTTCTATCCAGCATCTCTGTTCAGGACAACCTCTCCCCTTACCTGTCCAGGAGGAAGGGGATGGGAGAGCGGAGAAGAAGGCTGATAGGATTTGTAGTCTTTTGCTTAGCTGATCCATCACACTAAGTAACCCTTTATCTTTCTAATAAAGTTTTAAAACTAGTGAAAATGAACAGGTGCAAAGAGGAGACAAAAAACAAGAATGATTTACCATGTTATATCTTTTTCTATTTTAGTGGGCCATAGAACAAAACTTAGGCTTCCATCCTGCAAGAGGAGAATCATATCTTTGCATTTTACTGACTATATTTTTACTCTTTGGGGCACCTGTTAGCACTGGGGGGTGGGGAACACCAGTTAAGAATGTGAGTTGAATTTGACTATTTGTGCATCATTAGCAGAACAATTTATGCATTCCAATCCCTTACACCTGAAGTAACCCATTGAAGAGTGAAGTTGCACAGGTGGCACTGCAGAAATAATTTGGCATTCCAAACCTTTACTTTTGATGATGCTCAAAGGGAATCCAACTAGACTTTGATATCCAGGTTTGTGTTTGTGCTGTTAGAAGTTAAAAATAAATATAATAAAACTACTTGTAAACTGAGCCTGTTCAGTATGTTAAATATTGAGCTAATAAATGTGCTGGTTTTCATAAACTATATAAAACATAGATGCCTTTAGAATACACCGGGAATTATATCTGAAGTGGGTTATTAACATTTTGGAAGAGATTTTTAAGTCTTTCAATATTGTCATTAAAACTTACAAAACTTGTTAACCTTTATGATAGGGTTAATTTAATTTTATTTTAATACTTGAGGGGGGGGGGGGAAATGTCTTGCCCAAGTTGGTAAGGTGAGTAGAATTTTGTCTTAAACTAGAGAATTAGCCAATAATGGGAACAAATTCTACCTTGGAAAAAATCTCTTTAAAATAAATACTAATTAAAAATTGCTGGGGAAAGATTTTCACTTGAGAGATTGCTCTACCACACAAGCAGTTTCCTCTTGGGTGCTGGATTTAATTGCTACAAGTATATTTATAATGCTTCAGGTCCCCTTCCCAGTACAATTCTGTACTACTTTAAAATATTGCTTTTCAATCTCTCATGCTGTGTGAAGAAATGATAAAATATTAAAGGAAAACCGATTATTTAGAATAGCAGACATGCTTCTGGCTTCTGTTCATTCACTTCCCCACGCAGTCCTCTTTGCCTTGCTGTCTGTGCTGCCTGAAATTAATTTATAGCAGTCTGTTACCAACAGGAAGTAGCGTTGGACAAAGGGTATGTCTACTCTGCAACATAAATCAGTGTTTGAGCTCGCGCTCAAGCATGATTTCCCCTTGTGTCTACACTGCACTTGTGCTAACCACAGCTCACACCTGGGACCCCAGGACCCTGCAGGTCTGGAGGGTCAGAGTGAAGCCAGGATCCAAGGTTCAGGCCCTATTGCTTTTCCACTGTTGTTGCAGCCCCGATTGACTTGGGTCCCAGGAGTCAGTCAGAAGTATCCCACAATTCCAATGGACAACTTGCTTAGTCATCTCTATCCCAACAGTCTGCAATTCACTCTATTGAAAAGAGAAGCCACTTTCCCCTTTGTTAATGGCAGCAGCTCAGGTCAGTGTTAACCCATTGTATGCTGTCATCTTAGTGACCAGCAGACAATCAGCCTCTTGGGTTTGCAATGGACTGCAAACTGATCAGGATTCTTGCAAAGTGAGCTGCTTCCTGGTAATATGCAGGGTGGGTTGTAACGCTTTCCCACGGTGCACCATAGTCCTAGAGTGGACCATATTTATCAGTGGTCTGATTGTTGGTGAGATCTGTCAGCATAGAACTACTAGGTTATGGAAGTGAACCTGCCAGATTTATCAGTTGCCTTTTCAAAGTTGATCTGGTTGTTCTGCATAGAAGCTCCTTTCTCTTATTCTTGGGTCAGGAGGCGCTATTTGTTTCTAAAGCTACTATCAAGTGCTTGAAAACAATCTGAATATGTCACTCTTGAGTTTTTAGATTAAAATCCTATTGATTGCCCAAGGTAGTTCCTGGTCTTGACTTCCTTCTGTATAGTTTTAATCTGATACCCCAAGAGCTTTGGTTCATAGACATTAAAACAAAAACCCTGTTGCACTACTATGCTGGATACATATATCTGAATTTGTTAGTTTGTCAGACAGGTATAATATCCTGGACAAACCTTATGGGATAAGATAAACCTTACTGAATTATTTTAGGAATCTGTTGTATTAAAAATCAATTATTTGTGTGGTACTGCGGCATTGTACAGAACTTCTTTAGGAGACCTGATTGATGTGATCTTTGGGAAGTTCCTAAACTTCAAAGGACTGTTGGGCAATACATGTGAAGTTGATTTCCAAGTTGTAATACTTGGGGTGAGGGAAATGCAAATGACCTACCCTCTTGTTGAAGCTTTGCTTTGAACTGAAAACTATTGTCTGGCTGATTCCCTATTGATGGTCTCTTCAGAGGCCAAGACTGGATAAATGAGTGATTAGTCATGAGCATGCTTGTTCTGAGATGAAGCTGTAATCAACTTGTGCCCACAGAAAGAAACCCTGTGGGGGAGAGGGGTTGAAAGACTAATCACCAACCAGTGCCCATGCTGGAGTTGGGGTGATTTCTGGTAAGATTACAATCATGCCTGGAGATTCTTCTGTTTTCTGTGTATTGCTTTTTCCTTAAGAATAAAAGGTGCTTGCTTAGAAAGAGCTGTGTGATAACTAATACCTGTGGCAATTATGTGAAATACTGTGTCTAAAGAGAAGGCAAAAGGAGCCTGCTTAGGCAGTCTGCCGCTTGCAGGAGATGCCACATGAGGGTCAAGGGAGCTGTGCAGCCTGGAAATAGCCCAATCAGAAGAGATGTCTCCACATAAGGGAGGCATCTGCTGAGGAGCTGGACCACTGAGGGCAAATACAGGTGCAGTTACCCTGAACTGTGACCATCTCTTTAGTTCCTAGTCATGATCAATACAAATCCTCTTGAAGTGTAGCAAATGAGTTCATATTCCACTTCATAACTTTTTAAACTTTTTTCTCTTCTGCTAGGTTTTGAAACACTTAAGAAATTAAGTTGCTTTAAAAAGAGGGTTTTTTTTAAATAAACTCCTAGCAATTCACTTAACGGTTTTCCCTAAAAGCACATTGCAGTATTTCTTAACACAATGGGTTATTACACATTTTATTTCAGATCATTATTGTTCTTTGTCTCAGGCGGTATATAAGTACAGCAGTATTTTTGTTTGTTTTAGAAAAGGTTTCATCTGCTTTGCTCCTTTCCCCTCTTTCTCTGTGTAGGGGAGAGCTGGGTGATACTATTGCAGCCAGCAGCACACGTACTGGTGTTGATCCAAGCCTGGCTCTGATTTGGAAAGTTCCCACTGCTGCTTTTTTAGCTTTATACTCTTCCTTCCCACACAGCCAGCTGGTTTATGTACATTAGCAACAGTAAACCCTTCACTTGGTATGCAGTATGTCCCCCAACTCATCCAAAAGGTAGAGGCTTCACTTACCTACAGCTGTGTCTTTACGTGACCTTTTGGGGACCCTATGTTCCATGCTCATTCTTTCATCTGACAGCAGTAGATACCCAACCAAGAGGTGGGTGCAATGAACTTGAAAGCTGAGAAAATCAAAATAACTAACTTTTTATGAAGAGGAAAAAATAGCAAATTGGCTCTCAGTTCTGTCCTTAGAGTTCACCAACCTATTATCAAGTGTAAACTCCTCAGGTATTGTAACGGCCTTAACGTGGAGTCACTCCATCCCCTTGGGTACTCTGCTCTATCTTTCCACCCAAATGCTTACCTTTGTGATAGATGGACCCTTACACTAAAGATCACAGCAATATTCAGGTTACTCCCAGTCCCAAAGAATAGGTCACTCACTTACCCCAGGTCAATTGCACCTTAATCTCACATCAAATATGTGTCTTGGAGCCAATCCTATAATAAACTGTCTAAAAACGTATTTCCTTTTTCTATATAATCATTTACAAGGTTGATGCAGATACTTGTATATACATATAAATGAGTTCCAGTCCTCAGTGTCAACATGTAATAGACGCTTCTAGGATAAGCAAGCTCTACATATCCTTTAGGGCTAACCCAGGCTAAGCATTAGGGTCTTGGGCTTATGCTTAGTGATCCTTTCCCATCCAGGGCAGCGTGAAGAGACACTTAATTCTTTTTCGTGTTTTTATTCCTTCCCCACTCTGCTTCAAGTTGCAAACTTAGCTGATGGGAGGAATTCACGGGCACAGTTCCTCCTTCTCGGAGGATTGGGAAGCAATCAACAAAGTCTCTTGTTCTCTAATGTTTCCCAGTAGTTTATCTGGTGTTGACAGGCCTTCTGTGTCAGGAAGGACATAACACCTTCTATTGGAGACTAGTATTTCACACAAGTTAATGCTTCTCTCCTGTGTGGTGGTTCACACAGTCAGAGGCTTACAATGCAAACACTTCAATATTCCTTTATAACTGAAGCCCATAGAGCTAGCTTGCTTTTACTATATCACTCCCTTGCCTTATTATATTGAGCTGCTTTCATTATAGTCAGCTGTAAGGCAAGAAACCCTACAGGCCTATAGTCGATATTAGCTGAAGCATAGAGTAGCGTAAATGTTAAGTAGGCCATAACCCTTGGCATTTAGTGGTCAACTTTAGATTTTTGGGAACTAAGAACTTACTGAAACATTCTAACTCTTGCCATTGAGCAAGTGCTACCACAAAGGACATGTAATTAATAACCACAAATGCGCTTATGCAAGGGGTGATTGGTATGATCACAAGCTGAAATGATAGTTACACATATCAATAGTCTAACCTATATAAGGACACCTCAACATTAGTTGATTGAGGAAATACAAACAAGGAAGAGGTGAAAATCCATACTGAATCTGCATTAGACATAGTGGTGTCAATAGAACATATATAAGTGACATCCCAGGCTGTGGGCAGTAGGAGGGAGAGAGGTAACCCTTGGGAGGTACCCAAATGATGACCACTGGTGGTGATGAGGAACATGCTAGCTAATATTTGAGGTTGTCCTGCAAGGGATGGTGTGAGTATATGGATGTTCAAATGGACATTCTGTAGTCTATAATCTAATTTAGTGAGTTAATGTTTATGACTTTGCTAAATGTATTAATAAATTTCATGAATATAGAAGAGTTCCTATTTTGTGAGTTTTGCAGCTGTGCATCTCAGGGTTCCCAACTATAACATAGTTTTAATACTGGGCCTGATCTTGGGACAAGGACCTGTCTACCCTCAAAGTGATAACTGGACATTCTTAAGTAACCAATATAATTAATGTATAATCTATATAGATCAGGCTACATAATATGGGATACAGATGTTATAAGTGAGATTAATGCATGCGGCAACTTGCAAGCATTCAATAAGGTCTAAACACGCAACACATTTTTATAATTCTAATGCCTATTTTAACACTATAAGTACACATGTGAGCCAGACGGTGACACCAAAAGGGCAGCCTCCTCGCGGACTAGTTCATAAACCTGAGATATCAATTGTTTAGATAACATTCCTTCTGTATGCAGCAGCTTTATCTTTGCATTTCATTTTGCTTAAATAGAAAGAAAGAATGGTCTGTTTACCTTTTACTGTGGTAACCTTACTGCTGCATTGTGCTTGTATTTAAATTATAAATGATACAGGGGATTGTGCAACTCAAAATAGATGTTTTTTACTACCACCCGTTTTAATGTCAAGAAAATATTTCCATTGATTTCAAGTTTGGGAAATCCTAAATTTAAAGTCTAAATTGGTTTGATGGTGTTCCTGATAGAGAGAAACTTTGAAGATTTACAAATAGGAAAACTCAGAACATGTAAAAACATGAAAACAAAAACAGAATAAACATTTCCATGCTCTTTCTATTTCTTAAACTGAAGGATGTACTATAGTTCATCACCCCAATTTGGGAACAAACATGGAAGAATTAATCTATTTTGTGTCCTTTAGTTGATAGCTTCCACTTATTAAATATTCCCTAATGAGAAATTACTGTGTTTACCATCTATTCACCCATTTAAAAAAAATCCTACTTCACAGGTATTGCAAGACATATAAGTTAAAAAGTAATTTGAGAGAATTGCTGTTCAATTAAGGAGTCAAGTCTTACAAATACAATTTCTAAAAGTCATACTATCTACTTGATAGAACTTAGAGGTCATGTGACAAGATATTACTCATAATTTAGTGCATAGTACATAATAGATTGTGAGGTCTGTTCTCTGATGCACAATGGAACGCTTAAGTCCCATTAGTTACATGCATAAAACTGAAGCTCATAATGCTGATCAGAGTTGGGGGTGGGGTGCGGAGATTTTAGTGTGTACTGTCCAAGAAAACATTACAGTTTTGAGACTGTGGATGCATTATGTGAAGTAAATTAAAATAGAATAGGATTGTTGCTGTAACTTGCAGAAGGCAATTTATCTGTTCTGTTTGGGACTATTATCACTTTCTCACTTTTGTTTTCTAATTTTGTGTATGTCTGACTCTAGCTGGTCTCATGTTCCGTTTTTGTTCTCACTTCAATGTAAATTGAAATGCCACCTCAACCAGGATTATGAGACTGAATATTAACTACAATTGTGTATTAATATCTAATTGGATAGGTGGTGCCATCTGATTTGAAACTTGCATCTGATCATACAGGAAAAAACTTGAGTTTGGCTCTCAACTAGTCCTTTGCTGTTAATGTTGAGTGCACACTGTCAGTATCTAATACCTTCTCTCTTTTTTTTTTTTTCCTGGTCCCTCATTGAGCCAATAAAGAATACATTTTGGCATCCCTAAGGATAAGGTTATAGACTCTTCTGTCCATGATTGCTTCGAATTATAGCACAGCAATTTCTAGCTTTTTTTCCCGCCCAACAGCAAGATATCCTCTCCCAGAAAACTAACAGGCTTCACTTATAAATTCAGTGTGCTTACAAATTGGCCTGTCTTGAGGTAGGACATTTCTAAGGCGATAAATACATCAACCTTGGATTCTGTTTAGCTAATAGGTTTCAAATAGGTAAGAGTCAAATGATGACTTCTGATCATTGCCTTTAGTGCTTTCCCTGACTAGCAATTTAGAACACATGGCAGATACCTTTGAGGTAACTGAGCTATTTTAGAGGTATCTGTAAATGCTTAGTTCCCATCTTTTTGGTTGTAAAGAGTGAAATTTGATGTCTTGGAATATAAATTTAGACTCTGTTAAATAGGTATAAACTCCTTAGAGCTCTAGAATAGCAAGCTCAAGATTGTGGCTAATGCTGTACATAACACAAACATGAGGAGTATTTGGCCACTGCACCATTTCATTGTTGCACTGTCTAAATTCAGGCCAGCCATATTGATTTTGAGTGCTTTTGCCTGGATCTGTACAACTTCTTATCCTTTCGGACCAAATTCTGTTTGCTTGGCCAGGAAATGAAGGATTTTAAAGGAGATATTGTGCATCAATAAAAGCCTTTTTCCCCCCCACAGTGGACAATCATGTTGAGGTTGGGAGAATGAAAACATTAACACCTATTGAGTATATCTGTTTTTGAAGGACTATTAGTGTTGCCAAGTTTCACAATATTTGGTGTGTTTCTGCCACAGTTCCTAAAGTCAGATGGCCATGAGAGTGCCTAGCTTACCCCCGCCCCTCCAAAAAGGCGGCAAGCTAAGTTTCTAGCTCTTGTGACTGTGTAGAAAAGTCTGAAAACATGAACTAAATGTATCTTAAAGGTTCAGAAACCTGAAGGCAAATAATATTTTCATTTTTTTAAAATATCATGGTTCTTTATCTGATCTTATGTTATTTTGGAGCCTGACTCATGGATTTTTTTTATTTGTTTATTTTTTAACATTTGGGGTTGTCAGTACTGCTTTTTAGGGATAAAGAGGGACACAGAAGTGGGGCTTTCTGGTATGATGATAAAGCAGAACCACACGATAAATACCTTTTGAAAGAGGGCTGAATTTTAAGAACTCTTGAAACCCTTTTGTGACTCTCAAAGGACTGCCTAGGAGCTGGGGCTTAAACAGGTTGAGACACTGAGGAGAGAGATCCTGCAAGATAGGATGGGGAGATTAATTGTTGATGGTTTCTGATAAGAGGGTCAGATTGTGGACATTGCTTTCTAGGAATGTAATTGTTTTTTTTTCTTTTATTTTGCAACTAAGTTGAGACTGCCTTATCTCCAGCTTATGGGAAATTTAACTCTATATGTTCAAACCGTTACATTGCTTTTACATTATTTTCTTAATGATCTTTGTTTTTAATAAGCATCAGTCTAAAATTCACAGTACTAAGTGATTTTCTGAAAGAGGAGTGAATCAACAGCAGCAGGCAACCTTTGATTGGGAAGCAAGAGGACCATGCCCATATTTAGTATTTCTCCAGAGCTGATAGTAGTATTGCGGCTTCTCAGAGCAGATATCTGCCTTTTTGCTTCTGCAAGCTAGCATCCTCACAGTACTGCACTGAGGCCTGCCAACCTGCCTTATTAGTCCTTTATATCATTGACTGGGAGGGAAATGGGAAGGCTATAATGCAGTTAAAATGCTAGGTTTAGTCTGCAGGAATTTGTGCATGTTACAATAACATTCGAATGCATCATGCTCTGAGGTGTTCAGAAAGCGGGAGCTGTCAGGAAGAATGGAAGGATGTTGCAACACGTGCATTTTTCCTAAATGCACCTGATTGCATCTTGTTGGCTACTAGGTTGCCAAATTTAAACTGAGATTTTAAAAATGTTTTTAGCCCTCATATGGAGGGATAATAGTTAAACAATTGGAGGAGGTTAGGGAAATGGAGAGAAGAACTATGGAATAGAATATAATTGAAGACAATTGGTGTTACATCTGCACTTATTGTTCCTTTCTCTTTGTTGGGAAAACTTAAGAGTTACAAGCATACATTAAAGCAAATCTACAGTGGGTGGATAACTTCAAATGTGATATCAGAATATTGATTTGAAAGCTGAAGTCGGCATACATACTATTGCAAATACTCTGCTATACAATTTAATTGACTTTTTTTGAGGAAGGATGCTGTCTATACACTAACTCACTTCGGGGTTTAGAGTCAAAATTTGGCCCACCATATAATGCATGTTTGTAGATGGACAGAGTCCTTTAGCTTCTCTTTATTATCTAACTCAACAACTCCACCATCAGAAATGTTTATAAAGCCCTTCTCAAAATAATGATGTTTTTATATTGTATGGGCTCTCTAGTACAAGGTCACCATCATTCTTTTCTTAAACACAAGCTATACTATCAGAGGGGTAGCCGTCTTAGTCTGGATCTGTAAAAAGTGACAGTAGTGGAAATTTCCACTACCTGCATCCGACTAAGTGGGTATTCACCCACGAAAGCTCATGCTCCAATATGTCTGTTAGTCTATAAGGTGCCACAGGACTCTTTGTTGCTTTTTACAAGCTATACTGATGTACACAAAAGGTAATTTAGTTTTAAGGTGATGCATGAATTGAAGTAAATAGAAATGACTTCCATAACTAATTCAAGAGTGCAAATGTTTGCCAAAAAGAGAGACCCATTCCCCACCCCATCAGATTCCCAAGTTCCCAACAGATTTAAAGCCAATAACGGAGTAAAAATATATTTGGCATTCTCCTACAATATCTGTATTTCCAGATCCCATATGGCATAGGGGATTACTAATGGGATACAGTGCTTTACACCTCTTTGTCATGAGTGTGAATCTGCATGAGTCATGTAATGATTGAAAGTGACCAACTGTCCCATGGCCTATATGTAATGAGTTAGTGGTCACAGTTGGCTTCCTTCTGAACAGTTCTCTGCATCACACAAACCATCACAGTTACCATCCACGTTAGCAGTTCATCAGAAACTGACCAAAGAAGGAAACTGAAGTGTCTTTTCACCCCTACTGGTGGCTCCAAACACTTTCATTACAATGTTGGCAAGCTTACCTTGCTCCTTTTCACATTATGGTGATCAGAAGTCCAATTTTAAGGTGCTACCTCAGACTTTTGGCTAATTATATTGAAATGGACATTTTATTAGAAATGTAGGGCAGGAAGGGGCCTAGAGAAGTCAAATCCAGCCCCCTGCACTGTAAACCTAGACCGTCCCTGATGGGGGGGGAGGGGGTTGTCCAATTTTGTTTTTAAAAGCTTCCAATGATGGGAACTTCATGACCTTCCTTGGAAGCCTATTCCAGATCTTAACTATCCTTTATAGTTTGAAAGTTTTTCCCAATAGCTAACCTAAATCTCTCTTGTTGCAGATTAAGACTATTACTTTTTGTTCTATATTCATTGGACAAGAGAACAATTGATTACCGTCCTCTTTATAAGAGCCAATAACATATTGAAAGAGTGTTATGAGGTCCTTCAGTGTTCTTTTCTCAAGACTAAATAAAGTTTTTTAACCTTTCCTCGTAAGTCAGATTTTTTTAAACCTTTTACCATTTTTTCTCTGCTTTGGACTCGTCCCAATTTGTCCACATCCTTCCTAAACTGTGGTGCCCAGAACTGGACACGTTATTCCAGCTGGGGCCTCACTACTGCAGAGCAGAGCAGGACAGTCACCTCCTGTGTCTATCGTACAACAGTCCTGTTAAAACTGACTAAAATCATGTTAGCCCTATTTTTTTGAAACTACAGCACATTGACTCATATTCCGTTTGTGGTCCACTATAACCCCAACATCCTTTTTCAGCAGTTCTAACAGCTAGACCGTGATTTCTAATTTTATAGTTGTGCATATGATTTTTTCCTTCCTGAGTGAAGTACTTTGTGCTGTCTTAAAATGAAATTAAATCATTGAATTCAGACCAATTTTCCAATTTATTAAGGTCACTTTGAATTTTAAACCTGCCCTCCAAAGTGCTTGCAACACCTCTAGCGTGGTGTTCCCTGCAAATTTTATAAGCATACTCACTGCTCAATTATCCAAGTCATGAATGAAAACATTGACTAGTACCGGACTCAGGACTGACTTCTGCAGGATCCCACTAGAGACACCCTCCCAATTTGACAGAAAACCATTGATAAATACTCCAATGTTGGTTTTATTTCCATATATTTGGTTAGATGGTCCATGGACATCTTCTGTGTCACTGACCCTGCTTCCTACCTTGGATATACCTTTCTTTACTCTTGACATTTGCCATTGTTGCTGATCCCTCCTTCTAGCCTGACAAAACCTACCTCAGTGAGCTTTTGATCCTCCAGTTTTGTTTACCAAGCACTCACTGGTATTTTTGCTTTGAAAATCTGGTCACGTTAATTATGTGGGTCCCTAGAAGTTCCCTTATGGCCGGATCCAAATCTCATTGAAGTCCTTGATTCTTTTCATTAACTTCACTTGGGTTTTGGATTACAATCTCAAACTTATTAAATCCAAAGACTTCTTTAATATGTCTGACAAATTAGAATACCTTCTCTTGACAAATGAACAAGAAGAAAATGCAAAAGTACCCTTTTATATACTTTTTTCACATTTGACTTTTCTGTTATAAGAAGATAATGTGGGATTGCACCTTGTTTCTGCAGAACTGTTTCATACAGTTGATAATTTGTCTCCTTGAGGAATCAACTCGAAACTCTTTTTATATACAACAGGACTCAACTGTACCTGATGTTTGTTCTGTATCACTGTAGTGTATTTTTGATATCCTGCTTCTAATCATAGTTTCCTCATATATTCTCCTTCCCAAGTTGTAAATTGTAAGGGACAAGAGGATGACCACCAGCCAATTTACTTATTACAGCAGGATCACTTCATTTCACAAAATAAATAAATAAATAAAAAATGGAAAGGCCTGTAACAGCTGTTTTATTATGCTAAAATATAACTTACCTTTAAGAACTGTTATACAATATTCATAGCCACCTTCCTTAATAATTTATAAAAGCTTCAAGAGTTATGAGCCCATGTCCTTTGCACTTTGATTTTCACTGTCAGTATTCTGTACATAAATTGGAAATGTGGAGTTGTACATTGCATTATTTGTATTGTGCCTAAAGGATGTGTGTATTCGAAATGCATACATAGAAGGATTGCTTTTTAGGGTAATAGGAGTAGCAGGACCCCATTTGGCACCCTCAGACAAGATTTGGAACTAGTTAGTTGCTCCTCCCATGGCAGCTTGGTAACTTTCAGCAGATATAAAGAATGACTAGATTTGTTTTTGGTGTGCTGGGTCTATCGTTTTGACGTTTTGGGCTCCCCTCCCCCCAGTATCATGAAAGATTGCTCTACTAACACCTTTTTGTTCTATCAAAACTGATTTCAAGATAAGTAAAGGAACAGAAAAAGATTGTGGCTTCACATTAGTTCCTACAGTCGTGAGTCTGTGTCAGTATACAATGCCTGCATCTGTAACTTTCACTCTATGCATCTGAAGAAGTGAGGTTTTTACCCACGAAAGCTTATGCCCAAATAAATCTTAGTCTTTAAGGTGCCACCAGACTCCTTGTTGTTTTTGTACTATGTGAAGGAGTCACAATTCAGACAACTCAGAAGGAGAAATACCGTATATGTCAGACTCCACAACATCTGTCTTTTCAGTATGGGAGAAGGAAGGACTATGATACAATGAAGAAACATAGTGAGGAAAGCCCAAGAGCATGACTCTTCTGCCTCCACTCCTATGGATATGGTTGGTCTTCTCCTTCCTCCCCTATATGAAAAGGGGAGGGACTAATTAAAAAGTAAGGAAATAAAACTGGTAAATGGATGGTGTCCTCCTATCCATCCATTAGTTCCCCTGATTACTAGTCCTTGTACCATTTTGAATAAAGTATGTACCACAGGAAAAGCAGAGATCTTTGAATTCATATTGAGCACTAGCCTTTTTTCCCCATGCTCTGCCTCAGGAGTACTGACTGAAGGTGAAGGGGTAGGGAACAAACAAACCCTATTTGGGTACCACATGGGCTTATGTTATGTGCTCCTCCTCCATGTCTGTCAGATAGCTCATTGTAACGTGGGAGTTTGTAGATACAATACCATAGGCAACCTACAGTTACTCATATTTTGGAAGTAATCTACAAGCATGATACTCTTCTGGACATCTCCCTGTGCTGAGTCTACGAAGGTGGATTGAAAGCTTTTTAAACAGAAGACCCACATTCTCAAATGTCAGGTTTCAGAGTAGCAGCCGTGTTAGTCTGTATCCGCAAAAAGAAGAACAGGAGTACTTGTGGCACCTTAGAGACTAACAAATTTATTAGAGCATAAGCTTTCGTGGACTACAGCCCACTTCTTCGGATGCATGTAGGGCTGTAGTCCACGAAAGCTTATGCTCTAATAAATTTGTTAGTCTCTAAGGTGCCACAAGTACTCCTGTTCTTCTTTATTCTCAAATGTGTTCAAGGTTTTCCAGTTAACTTTCCCAACCCTCTGAGTACCTTCCTCCCTAATGCCTTCAGAAGGAATTTTTGTTGTTTGAAATGGAATCCAACATCTTACCAGTTGTAGGTATTGCTTCTCTAGTTTCTCATTAGGGGAATAAAAGATATAAATGTCACCCATCTTTTCATCCCACTTTTACTATACTTCCCATTATTGTAGCTTTGAAGAGTTCGACTATGCTTAGTAGCTCAGAATTTGGCTAAGACTTGATATGACAAAACAGCTGACTTTCTGTGCGTGAGCTAAATCCAACTACCTTCTGTGAATTGATGTATACCTCTCTTGGGGGCAAGGGAAGAGCAACTGTCTTTGTGTTTTGTTTAAAAAAAAAAAACAAAAAAACAAAATACACTTCAATCCTAGCATTAGTTGAGGCCTTTTTAATGGTAGTTCAACTTATTCTCCAATTGAAGATGGTTTGCTATCCATGAATTATTTCAAGCTATTAGAAGGTGTAATATAATTTTTTGTTTGTTCATCTAAAACTGTTGCAAAGATTTGGACAGATGCAGCATAAATTTTTATGTGAAAAATGTCAAAGCCATAGTTCATTTTGTAGACAAACAGCCTGAGAAAACAAACTAAAACAGTGACTTTTTTGAGTCTTGTTTAGGATAGTTTTCTGAATAGGATGGTAAAAGCAGAAATTCCCATGATTGCACTGGGGAACCCTTCACCTTGGCACCACAAAACTGCATAGCAGTGATAGAAAATGCAGTTGTTGTGCATAAAAGGAAGTATGGTAAATATGTATTTGTTTACTAAGACTGAAAATATTTCTAGATAATCTTCAGCAGTGCCTGTTAGGGTATTAGTCTGGCATTCTCACGATTGGATACTGTTTTGCAGCCATTAAAATTCATTCTTTAAATATAGTGTATTGTTTATTTGCTGATATGTTGGTGCAAATTGTGCAAAAAGATATTCAATTTTGTCCTATTTTCAGTTCTGGTAGATTCATTCCTAGGATTTGAACAAGTTCCTTAATGTGAAAGATCTTTCTCTTTTGTGACTAGTTCTGGAAAGCTGACATTCATGCTGACTTTTTTCTAATCTTTTTCTTAAATCACTAGTACATGTGACTGGTGGTATTTTTTCAGAATAATTTTCATATTGTTTAAGAATGACTTTCACCAGAACAGGTTGTGTTTAAAGCAAATATCTTTCTAGATACCTTACTTATTTCTATTTTTAAAATACGATGCGTACAGCCTACATTAATACTCGTACTCAACCAAAATAACTGTATAGCTTTTCAAGAATTTAGAAACAAGCAGATATTCCTGATGTTAGAGCCTAAAAGCCACTTATTGAGTAGTAAGTATTTTACAATTACTTCTGAACCATCTTTTCAGAACTATTACTAATTTTACCTCCTGATGAGAGCAGGAATGTATTTAGAGGGTAATGTCTAGTATACATGTAACATACAGTATTTTAGGAAAATAACTCTACACTTGCTGTTAGGAATACTGAGACTTTCATGAACAGAACAAAAATGTCCAGGTTATATGCTTAGGGTGCACTCCTGGAACTTAAAATGATCTCAGACAAATTTCTACTAAATTCCAATCACTCTCTCAAAAACAAACCCAAAAAACCCCTTGAAACTTGCTTTTTCTGCCATTCTTATATGCTAATATGAAATGGTTGGGCCATACTCTGTTGGAATGTGAATGATAGGTGCTTATCAAATTGGTCAGTAGTTTAAGGTGCAGAGGAGTCTAATTCCTGTACTGCATCTTCCCAATTCCCCCATTCCTATAGAATCATATCTCTAGTTGCTTATGACTAAAAGAAATAATGTTAGTCAGAATGAACAGGGAAGAAGATACCTGGAGAGTTACATCAACTGATTGCTGTTGGGATTATTTTCTTCTCCTTCCCCAGGAATAGGAACTGTTGAGAGAATCTCAAGACACTTGTTTGTTAAGCTTCTGCTTCCAAGTCAGGTCACCTGCTTCAGTGTCATCAACTTTTGATAGTGCTAACTTGGAACTTAAATTATGGAAAAACAGCTCCTTATAACAGATAGCAAAGACTCTCATTTTCTTCCCTGTGAGGGTATAGAAGTTCAATCATACTCTTGGTAAATCTGGGATACCAAATTGTCCATGTCTGAGAACATCTTGAGAGGAGTTGGGTTTTTTCTCCAACTTTTGTTGTTGATAACTTTTTTTCATAGATATGGCAGATTATCTAATTACTTAGAATTAAGCCTGCTTCTGTGATCACTATGTGAGGCAACTTCTGCTCCTGTCCAATAGATTGTTATATTGCACTCATCATGGTAGTAGCTGAGTGCCTACAAATAGTGTATTTAGCACTTTGACCTATGCATCTGTCACGTGTTGGTTCTTCTCTTGTCCTCTCCCCTCGGGGAGAAGGAGTGGCTTGTTTTGATATGGGTTTAGGGAGAAAGGTTTAGATTTGTTGTGTGTAATATATGTATTTTGCTATGTATTTGTCAGAAAAAGCAAGGTCAAAGTAATGTTCCTTGAGCTTCAAGATAATGAGGTTTGTGATGGTCCTCAGTTCCTGGAGGAGATCATTCCATAGTCTCAGATCAGCCTCTGAGAAAGTTTGGTCTCCTGCCCAGACAAACATTACTTTTATTGTTGAAGATGTGAAGTTGTCAATTTGCAATAGCCTGGATGGAGGAGGAGACAGATGGAAAGGTGGAGCTGTGTATCATCTGCATATCTTTGGCACTTGAGTGCATGTCATCTGACTAATTCAAGTAGTGGCTACATGTAGTTGAAAAAGACTGGAGAGAGAATTGATCACTGTGGGAATCCGAGTAGTGCCCTCACTTGTGGAGGTGCAGTTTCCCATCACTACTTCTGCTTCTGTCCCTCCAGAAAGGACAAGAAGTGTTTTGTTGCATTGCCTGGACTCAGGATGAAACAGCAATACTTCCCAGTCGACAGTATCAAAAGCTGCAGAGGTGTTGAGGAAGATGAGGCTGTGGATGGATGTCCTCTATCCATTGACAGGAGGAGATGTATCAGTGTCACTAAAGTGGTTTTGAGTTCCATTACCTGACCCAAGTCCAGGCTGTGGTGAGTCTAGACTGTTTGCTTCAATTAGGTAAACTTGTTCTCTATGAGCTTGCCTGGGAATTGTAGCAGGGGGTGGGGAAATCAGGGGCTGATATTTGGTGGTAGATATATCAATGGTAGATTTCTCTGGCGTTGGTCAGACTATTCTGGTTTGAAGGCGAAAGGGAAGATTCATTCTCTGATGTGTTGGCTGTTGTGGTCAGAAGTGACACCAGTAGTTCATGATGATCTTTCAGAACCCAGGGAGGATATGGGTTGGATTCATAAGTCTTCGGTTGACTCCTTTAGAGGATCAAGAACTTCTTGATGAGTAAAAGTACTGAACTTTGGGAGTGCAGGTGGGCTGTTGGTTGGTGGATGTAATCTGAACAAATCTATGCTATTGGAGAGGATCTTTTCAGTAAAGTAGGATGATAATTTTTTGCAAAGCTTGGTGCTCACTTCTGATGCAGATTATAGGCACTCAGGATTGATGAAGCAATTTCCCACCCTGGATAGCTCCTGAATAGCACTTTGTCAGAGAAAAGCCAGATATAACTTTCTTCATTGCTTAAATGAATTCAGTGATTAATACATCTGCAGTCCCCGACTAACTTTTTTCTCATTGTCTCTGTTAATCTACATAACCTCCTCATTGCTACAGCAAAACTGTAGCACTTGTGCTATAAAGTAAATTGTGTGTGAGAGTAAATCCTCACTACTTATCAGGGAGAAGGTTACTGCCTAAGGTCCTCTTAGAATAGTCAGTGGAGCCCTAGAGTAGTATTAAAAGTTCACGGCTACCCAGTTCCCTAATTAAATCAATTTTTATAACATAATCATTGCACGTATTGAAAAGGCAATGAAAATGTCTGGCTTGGTCCAAAACATTGAGCGGTTTGAAGAATTTCTAGCTCCCTTTGAGAGCCACAGCTGTCCTCCTGCCATCTATTGGACTTTCGGCTGATCTAGTCTCCCATTACTACTGCAATTTAGCTGAAGACTCTTTATGTCTCAGCCTTCAGAATGGCTACCAATACAGTAGCAGGAAGATTCCCCAGACTAGTATGTTCCTCATGGCTAAATTCAAGTTTGTGGCCCTTTTCTATGGAGTACATGTTACTTTTCTGACAAACCCCTAGTTGTAAAATATTGAGCCGAGAATATGATCAAGAGAATGTGTCTTGCTTTGACAGGACAAGCCCAGATTTCTCCCTGAATCGAGGATTATATCATTGTTACAATATCTGTCCTGAAGGGATTTTCAAAATATGAATACCATCTTGCTGGCAAGGAGGACTAACTTGACATACAGGACAATATAGGAGCATTTTTTTTTAAGATTCTTTAGTTTCTTCCCTAACAATTAGATGTTAAATATTTATTTAAAGATTATGGTTTAAATCCCAAAAGTAATTCCCAAATTAGATTTTAAAGGTTCAAAATAAAAGAATAAAGATCCATGATCTGAGTTCAGTTTTCTAGTATGGAGATAGTATTGTTGACTCGTGATTGTAGCATTTTTTTCCTTTTTGACATGCCAAGTAGCTAAGGGATTATGTACACTATTTATTGTACATTTTTATTTTTGGTCCTTAAGCATCTCTTTTAATTTTCCATGAGAAGGCCTTGAAAAAAGATCTTTATCAGTGACATTCAAGGATTCACATATAACTTTGTGGCAACTATTTTTGTGTAGCACTCCTCCTCAGCTGTGTCATTCCCTCTTAAAGCCAGAATCTGGGGTGAGAGTTTCAAAAGTGTTTAAACAAAGAGGAGGACTTGTGACACCTTAGACAAGTACACCTTGTTTTTGCTGATACAGACTAAGATGGCTACTACTCTGAAAAGTGTTTAAATGATTTAGGAGCACAAATCCTATTTTTTTCCAATGGGACTTGTTAAACTCTTTAGAAAATGTCACCTCCAGTTCTTTCCTTTCAAGTTCACTTTGAACATAGGAGCACATCTCTGAGGCTTCTGTGGTTTAAAGTACAATTACTTGTTGGCATAGTTCTCATGAACAGTCAGTGAGATTGCCCTTTCCTCCCTGGAGTTTCACACTGATACGGTGATTTTAAGGACTGTCACTAAAACTTTTACCTGGAAAGAACTAAAGTTATTTTAATGTGACTTTTTTCATCCAGAATGAGGGAAGAGAGCCTTTACTCATTGGATAAAAGTTAGTATTTGGGAGTCATTCAGTCTGCAATTTCCCCAGTATCAGAGACCAGCGCAATTGGACTGTGCCCAGTACCTGGATGAAAAATAATATTCCATTGTTGAAGCAGGTGGTAATATAAGATGGACTCAACTTTATTTTTTATCTAAAGAAATTAGTACTAATCGTTAATAAATAGTTTAAAATGCATACAAGAAGTGTTGAGGTAATTAAATATTAATGTTTACAAAATTGTTTCTTCAAATAAACATGTACATGAATGTGAAAGGTAATAGACATAGTGTGAAATATGTATACATATATAAAAATATAGGTGTGATACTGAAGAAATTCCAAACTCCATTTTGTAATCCTAACCTTCATTTGTGTCTCTGGCTTTCCTCTTGAATTAGCAGAAGTCACTTTGCAAACTGTAAGCTGCAGGTCACTTACCACTGGATGATGTAGGTCACATGATTACTGGTAGCAGGACAAGGGATGAGCATGACTAGTAAAGTGTTTCTGGGCTGAGCATGCTCAGTGTGAAAATAGGGGAGAAGTCAGCTAAGTTGGTCAAATTTGGAGCATGCCCAGTAAGGTCACTAGCAGAAAGCCCAGAATTTCTAAGATGGCATCTTGGGCAAAAAGCCAAGTGTGTGTAAGGCTCAGCAGAATCATAATGCTGAAGTAAACAGTGAGCATGCTCAATAGAGGTCTAGCTGCCAATAGGACTGCATAAAAGGCAGATATTGGCAGGTAGTCAGACAGTCAGGAGTCTGCGAGAAGAGCTGCTGGAGAAAGAGCGAACATAAGAATGGCCATACTGCATCAGACCAAAAGTTCATATAACCCAGTATCGTGTTTTATGGCAGTGGCCAATGCCAGGTGCTTTAGAGAAAATGAGCAGAACAGGGAATTCTCAAGTAATCCATCCCCTGTCACCCATTCCCAGCTTTGGCAAACAGAGGCTAGGGACACCACCCCTGCCCATCCTGGCCTATCCTCCATGAGTTTATCTAGTTCTTTTTTTAACCCTGTTATACTCTTGGCCTTCACAACATCCTCTGGCAGAGTTCCACAGGTTAACTGTGCGTTGTGTGAAAAATACATCCTTTGTTTGTTTTAAACCTGCTGCCTATTAATTTCATTTGGTGACTCCTAGTTCTTGTGTTATGAGAAGGAGTAAATAACACTCCTTTATTTACTTTCTCCACACCAGTCATAATTGTATAGACTTGTATCATATTCATGCTTAGTAGTCTCTTTTCCAAGCTGAAAAGTTCCAGTCTTACTAATCTCTCCTCATATGGAAGCTGTTCCATACCCCCTAAACATTTTTTGTTGCCCTTTTCTGAGCCTTTCCCAATTCCAATATCTTTTTTGAGATGAGGCAACTACATCTGCATGCAGTGTTAAAGATGTGGGCGTGCCATGGATTTATGTAGAGGCAATATGTTATTTTCTTTCTTATTATCGATCCCTTTCCTAAATATTCACAATATGCTTGCTTAATTTTTTTGACCACCGCTGCACCTTGAGTGAATGTTTTCAGAGAGCTATCTACAATGACTTCAAGGTCTTTCTTGAGTGCTAACAGCTAATTTAGACCCCATTGTTTTTATTTATTTACATATAGATATAGTTGGGATTGTTTTCCAATGTGCATTACTTTGCATTCATCAGCATTGAATTTCATCTGCCATTTTGTTGCCCAGTCACCTGGTTTTGTGAGATCCCTTTGTAACTCTCTTCACAGTCTTCTTTGGACTTGAACTATCTTGAGTGATTTAATTCTGAAGAAAAATCTGAAGAAACATTCTAAACTGACATTTAGGAGCCATCAAGAAGAGCTACTGGAGAAGAGAGAAGGACAGATGTAAGAGTAACAACAAGGAAAAGAGGAGAAAGGGAGCTGACTGGGAATGAAAAGCTGCTGCAGCAGCAGCAACATTTGTAACACCAGGGAATCAAGAGAGCATAAGCTTGTCAGTTTTTAACTACAAGTTACCATGTATTATAGGGTGCGTGTGTGTGTAAATTGTATTTTGCCTATGTAAAACTTAGCAGTTCTTAGCTTGTACTTCATCAGTGACTTGTTACAAAGTGGCCTTTTATAAAAAATGACTTGCTTAGAATCATTTAAACAGTATGCTATTGTACTTTAAATGCTTTTTAACTTGAAATAGGGGATTTGTGTCTGATTTCTAATTTTAGATTACAATGTCGAAGGTATTATTAGTTACACTGGTAAAAAGATACTTTTGGTTTGGAAAGAATAATATCTTCTTTTTATCGGAAGGTTATATCCGTGTCTTCCCAGTGTTTCCTTAACTGCTCTGGAGACCCATACCCCTGAAAGAGCAGATTAAGGGGACAATAGACAGATTATTCTAAGGGTTCCCCAAAGCCTAAGTTTCAGAGTAACCCAGTGGGCATGCAACTTGACAATGACCCTGCCCTGATGAGTTTATCATCTAAGAATCTGAACCCACAGTTGTTACAATGGTGAATAGTGTCATTTAAGCCAATAATTGAGGAGTTACAATATGTGGCAGCTTTGCTTAATACATAAATCTTGAGGATTTTTCTGGAAGTCTTTGATGGAGGGAGAGAGGTGGGGAAATGATGACTAAAGAAGAATGAAGACAATGAAGTTGCTTGCTTGTAAAACTGAGGTCTGCTCTACACACAATCTAGTGTAATGTGTTTATTTTTAACCAAAATAATTAAATTAGTGCATCTGTGTGTGGACACTCTTGTGTATGTGGAGTAGGAAGGGAATATATCTCTGGGCACTACTGTGCCCAGTTCTGGTGTGCACAATTGATGAAGATTGATAGACTGGAGAGTGTTAAGAGAAGAGCCGCAAGAACAATTTAAAGTACAGGAAAATATGCCTTATAATTTAGATTGAGCTCCCTGAGTATTTAGCTTGACAAAGATGAGGTTAAAGGGTGACTTGATCAGTTAATATGTACCTATATAAGGAACACAAAATTAATAGTGGTCTCTTCAACATACAAGACAAAAGTATAACAAGAACCAGTGGTTGGAAGTTGAAACTAGCCACATTCAGACTGGAATAAGGGGTAAACTTTACAGTGAGGGTAACTAACTGTTGGAACAGTTTACCAAGGGTTGTGGTGGATTTCCTATCATTTGAAATTTTTAAATCAAGATATTTGATATTTTTTTCTAAAAGAGATGCTCTAGTTGAAACAAGAATTTAATTCAGGGAAGTCCTATGGTCTGTATTTTATGGGAGGTCAGACTAGATTTCAGTGATCCCTTCTGTCTTTATTATCTTTCAATCTTTACAATTAATTTAAACTCAGAACTAGTTTTGAAACCATATAAGTGTGCCCACATAGGGCTTTGTACTGTTTTAACTAACCAATATGAATATGTGGGAACAAGCTCTGAGATATTCCTCTGATAAATTATAATAGTTGTCCCAAAAGTTTGGGACCCTGTGGTCCTGAAGGGGAAAATGCTCTCCTGTAAGTGGCGGGAACTCATTGGTGTTTAAAAAAATAAAAAAAAATTGTCAGTTTAGCTCTTTATTTACTTTCAGTAGATGCTTTACATACACAATTTGTACTGAAGTATAGTTGTGTACTAGTGGTAGTTTCTTGAGCAAAATCAGGTACAGTCAATGTTGAGTCAATAAGATATATATTTTTGCCATTATATTGCCATCTAATTTGGATGTGTTTGCACAAAATAGATAACGATTTCATTGGTGGCCAAATCAATTCTTATAGTAGGATATATATTTTGTAACTTTAGTGCCCATATAAAAGGAGGGGTTTTTTTAATATTGGAATGCCTTTTTTTGGTTGATCTTCTGAAGTATGTATCATGCTCTCTGTGTGGCTCATGACCTTGAGTGCCAACCTCAGGGCAGACTGTCAAAAGGCAGGGCAGAAACCCAAAACTGGTTGTGTGTTCTATAATTAGATTTCACCATCCCATGAACTCCTAAAGCACTATAACAGTCTGATCATGGTCTCAGTCCCCTTGGGCATCCCAGTCTATCTTGCCATCCACACAAGTTGGACTATATGATAGAATGTCACGTCACTACAATATTCAGGTTACTTCTAGTCCCAAAGGACCAGTCACTTATCCCAGGTCAGTTGTATTCAGATCTCAAACCAAAGGTGCCCGTAGCCAATCCTGTAATAAGCTAACTAAAAAGAAATATTCAAAATATTTAAGCAGGTAAACACACACACAAAGAGATGCAACCTTAAAATAAAAAGGTAATAGAAGCTTATATAATAAGCAAGCTTTTATGTCCTTTGGGGCTTACGTAAGCCAAAAAGCTTACAGATCTTCCTTATGTCTAGGAATTCTTGCCCCTCAGAGTCCAGAGAGCATAAGAGACCCAATTTCCCCTTGTCAGGGATTTTTATCCCCCCCTCACCCCAGAATCCAAGCTGATGGGAAGAGGGCTCCTGCATGTAACCTCTCCATGGTGGATCAGGGGAGCAGTTGACAAAGTCTTTATTCCACAATGGCCAATTAAGATTCATTAGCCCTTCCTGATGGTCAGCAGATAGCACTTCTTGGGGTAAACTAATAGTTCACTCTTTTTAATGCTTTCCCCCGACTGTGGGGAATTTACTGTCGGAACAAACATTTTTCTAGTTACAGAGCAAACATTTAACATTACTGCGGATCATGAGATACAGACATAAGTAGAATTAATACATGCAGTATCCTACAAGAGTTCCATGAAGCCTAAACACACTGTTTTATAATGCTAAAATCTGTTTTGATAATACTAACACACAGGTAACCAAAACTGGTTTCCAGCTATGCATTTGTAAGTACTCAGTGAGGCCTAGGGATGTTGACATGAAATGACACCTGTTTTGCCAGCATCATAGTTTGAATATCCTCTCTGCATGTTGCCTGACTTTTCGGATTCTCTGTGTTGCACAGCTGTTGCAGTATGTACAGGTAGCTGGGTTACTTATACATCTTCATAATGTATAGATTGTAATTTCATTATATGTAGAATTGTTTTTTTGCTGTAGATAGTATCAACATTGGCTTAATTGCCACAAAATAAGGACGGGGAGGGAAATCTTACTGGAATAAAACAAAACTGAAACCAAGTTATTTGAGGGGGAAAATGGGGCCTTAGCGGACTTTCTGAAGAGTTTCTGTTTCAGAATTCCAAAAAGCATTCCTCTCTTTCTAGGTAACAGTGTTAAAACACAGGCGTTTTGGCTCAGTCTCTGGAATACTGACAGATCTATACTTGATATTTACATGTATTGCTCTCCCGTGAATAGGTCTTAACCTCTTTCAAGGAAGAACTAAAGAAAGTAACAGAAAATGTGGATATTCATTTTTTCCTTACTTCTCAGTTCAAGCATATAAAATATTGACACTTTGACAGACATTTCAAAGGAGTAAACATATTTCCCTTGACAGATTTTGCTCCTTTTCTTCAGTCCTGACCAAGTTAGAGCCATATTCCTTAAATCCCCCTTTTTTACCTCTGCATACAAAGGAAATCTTCCATTCTGGAAATGGTGGACACCAGCTGTCAGTTCTTTGATATCCTGTGACAATGGTATAGGTAGTCAAAATAGCTTGTTAATTTCCAAAGCTTTTGGGGCTGCAGTTACTGGACAAATGGATATGAACAGTAAACTGAAAGGACTATAATCTACAACTTAATTGTATAGTATTATCGTACCTGAATTCTCAGCTGTTCAAACAACATAATTATCAATACATATTTATACAGCACCATAACTTTAGTTCATGGTGCTTTAGAGGTAAAATAAGACACTTTCCTATGCCAAATATCTTTTAATTTACAACCAAAAATAAAAAAGAGGAGAAACCAGGACAGTGGTAGAAAAGAGGGATGAAAATTAAAACAAATGAATGTTATTTGCAATACAATATAACAATCTTACATTGAGAAATTTAACTGAGAATGGTGTAGTGCAAAAGGGAGGAATAAACAGCACAGGAAGTGAGATGGAAAGAGAAGCAACATGGATTTTGATAAGGTTTTTGAAGAAAGAGTGAGGATTCAGGATGTACTGAAAGGAAAATGTCATTTCAGGTGTATGGAGCAGTTTGATAAAGAGGACAAAAGTGAAAATTTAGCAGTTGAGATGGAGTAACAAGGTGCAAAGATGGAGCACATTTATATGGACTGACATGCAAAGCAACAGGAGAGGAAATGTTAGGAAGGGGTAGAACTATAGATAACTTTCAAAGAAAAATGAAGAGTTTAAACTCTGTGTGGAAAGGACAGGGAGCCAAAAAAAAAAAAAAAAATCAGGCATGTGAAAAAGTGGTGACACTCTTGAAGTAGTGAGAAAAGAAAATAACATAGCTGTTGAAACTTGGATAAATGTGAAGAATATTTAATGAAGAGGTAGATCGAGAAAGAGAGACCATAATGACAGGTAGGAGACTCAGGGTATGTCTACACTATGAGAGTAGTTGGATTGTACTTAAATCGAATATGTGGAATCAATATTACAAAGTCGAACGTGTGTATCCACACTAAGGACAGTAATTCGACTTTGTGAGTCCACACTAACGGGGCAAGCGTCGACATTGGAAGCGGTGCACTGTGGGCAGCTATCCCACAGTTCCTGCAGTCCCCGCTGCCCATTGGAATTCTGGGTCGAGCCCCCAATGCCTGCTGGGGGAAAAAAATGTGTCGAGGGTGGTTTTGGGTAACTGTCGTCATCCAACCGTCACTCCCGCCCTCCCTCCCTGAAAGCGCCAGCGGGCAATCAGTTCGCGCACTTTTCTGGTGAGTGACAGCGCGGATGCCACAGCCCTGCGAGTATAGAGCCTGCTGCGACCATCGCTGCAGTTATGGCCGTTGTCAATACCTCGCACCTTATCATGCACCTTTTCCAGAGGCAGATGCTGAGAAATCGGGCGAGGAGGCTACGGTAGCGGGTTGAGGACATGAAGTCTGAGAGTGGCACAGACCTCTCACAAAGCACGGGACCCCGCACCATAAACATCATGGTGGCAATGGGTCATGTTAATGCTGTGGAACGGCGATTCTGGGCCCGGGAAACAAGCACGGACTGGTGGGACTGCATAGTGCTGCAGGTCTGGGATGAATCACAGTGGCTGCGAAACTTTCGTATGCGGAAGGGAACTTTCCTGGAACTTCGTGAGTTGCTGTCCCCTGCCCTAAAGCGCAAGGACACCCGGATGCAAGCAGCCCTGACTGTCCAGAAGCGAGCAGCCATAGCCCTCTGGAAGCTTGCAACGCCAGACAGCTACCGGTCAGTCGCGAATCACTTTGGCGTCGGCAAATCTACCGTGGGGGTTGCTGTGATGCAAGTAGCCAACGCAATCGTTGAGCTACTGCTGTCAAAGGTAGTGACCCTTGGAAACGTGCAGGTCATCATAGATGGCTTCGCCACGATGGGATTCCCAAACTGCGGTGGGGCTATAGATGGAACTCACATCCCTATCCTGGGACCGGACCACCAGGCCTGCCAGTACGTTAACTGAAAGGGCTACTTTTCAATGGTGCTGCAAGCACTGGTGGATCATAGGGGACGTTTTACAAACATCAACGTAGGATGGCCGGGCAAGGTTCATGACGCTCGTGTTTTCAGGAACTCTGGTCTGTTTAGACAGCTGCAGGAAGGTATTTACTTCCCAGACCAGAAAATAACTCTTGGGGATGTGGAGATGCCTATAGTGATCCTCAGGGACCCAGCCTACCCGCTAATACCCTGGCTCATGAAGCCCTATACAGGCGCCCTGGACACTGAAAAAGAACTCTTCAACTACCGTCTGAGCAAGTGCAGAATGGTGGTGGAGTGTGCTTTTGGACGTCTCAAGGGGAGATGGAGAAGCTTACTGACTCGCTCTGATCTCAGCGAAATCAATATCCCCATTGTTATTGCAGCTTGCTGTGTGCTCCACAATCTCTGTGAGAGCAAGGGGGAGACCTTTATGGCAGGGTGGGAGGTTGAGGCGAATAGCCTGGCTGCTGATTACGCCCAGCCAGACAGCCATGCGATTAGAAGAGCCCAGCGGGACGCGCTGTGCATCCGGGAGGCTTTGAAAGCTAGGTTCCTCAGTGAGCAGGGTAACCTGTGACTATTAAGTTTGTTTAAAGAGAAGCTGAACCTGCCCCCGATTCTTTACCTACTTACTGTTGACTATCCTCTCCAGCTACATACCCCGTTCACCCCGTCCCCCCCTTCCAACACACATTTAAAAATCAAAGAAATGGAACTTTGTTAATGAACACCATTTTCTTTATTACGGATTTCGCAGTAAAGTGTTGAAACTGGGACGCAGTCTGTGGTGGGGAGCGGGCGTAGTGATGGAAAGAACGCTTCTAAACTCAAGGAATGACAGGCTCCTGCTCCTAGAGTGGTCCACAGTGGTGGACTGGTTGTTTCAATGGAGCCTGCCACCCCTCCTTTTCGGGACTCTGTGTGTGGGGGTTATTTGACTTTGTGGCGGGGGAGGACGGTTACAGATCCCTGCTGCATGGCTCTGTGATCCAGGATAAGGTCCGCTGCATAAGATCTCTATCCGCCCTCCCCCGCCACAAAGTCACATGACCCCCCCCCACACACACACACACACAGAACATGAAAACCATCTCCCAGACTGACCAGGGTGCCTAGTGACTGCAATGTGTGTGTGACCTTCTGCTGAACCTGCCCCCGTGTCTGTACCCTGGTAAAGGTGACTGTCCTCTCCAATTACCAACCCCTTTCCCCCCTTCAAACACACGCTCCCCTAAAAGAACATGATGGAAACAGTAATTAACAGAAACGTATCTTTTATTAGCAACTACACAGTTAGGGGATGAAACTGGGACGGGGGCTTGGGTGAGGCGGGAAGGAAAGGACTTATCAAATTTTTGGGAATGAGAGCCTTCTGGTACTTGAGCAGTCTGCAGGGGTGGAGTGACAGTTTTCACGGCCCCTGCCGCCCCTCCTTCTTGGGACTTTGGGTGAGGGGGGTATGGGAGTTTGTGGCGGGGGAGGGCGGTTAGAGAGAGACTGCAGCAGGGCTCTGTCCTCCTGCCTCTGGTCCTGAAGAACATCCACAAGGCGCCGGAACGTGTCTGTTTGCTCCCTTATTAGAAGGTGACTCAAATGCTGCTTGGACTAGTCTTCCTGCCGCCACCTCTCTTCCCGTTCGCTGTGTGCTCGCTGGTATTGCGACATGTGCTCCCTCCACTGGGTCTGCTGGGCCACGTCGGCTCGGGAGCAGCCCATAAGTTCTGAGAACATGTCGTCCCGTGTCCTTTTCTTTCTCCGCCTAATCTGTGCTAGCCTCTGCGAGGGGGGATGCCAGGGTAGGTCGGGAGACATTCGCAGCTGTGGGATGGGAAAAAGGGAATGAATTCCTCACAAAGATAATTTTTTGTGAACAATGAACATAGTCTTTCTCTGTGAACAAGCCCATGCACAGCACCTATCACATGCACACTCAGGACAAGGTCAAATTTTTGGCCTTCGCATTCAGTGCCTGGGGTCTTGCAGTGGAGATCAGACAAGCGGGGCAGGACAGTGGAATTCGGGTAGCAAGCTGCCATGGTAAGCCGTAGACTTTTGGCTGCTTAAAACTTAAATTATAGCAGTGCCCTCCTTTCACGTTCAAAGCAATGCTCCTATCGTTGGCCAGTTCCTGCTGCCGGCACTCCGGCAAGCATGAACTCTGCCCCTGTCCCACCCCCTCGCGGCTGTCCCCGGGAAAGATCCCTGTATGCTGCCCCTCTCCCGCCTCCACCGCGTGGCTGTAAACCACCGGTGACAGTTCTGTAAAGGAACAGGCAAGCAGTCCCAATAGTAACATTCCCCTAATTCTAAGCAGGTCACCATGAGCGACATCACTCTGCTGAGAATTTCTGAGACCGAGAAAGAACGAATGCTGCGTGAAAGCCAGCAAAAACCAGGGCTGTATGCCGCCATGCTCTGCAAGGCAATGATCCCAGAGTACTTGATGATAGCCTGGCAAGGAAAAGTTTCCTACCACGGAGGACACAATAAGGCCGCTCTCCCCAGGAACCTCAGGCAAAGGCTTTCCAATTACCTCCAGGGGAGCTTCGTGGAGATGTCCCATGAGGATTTCAGCTCTATCCCCGGACATATAGACCTTCTTTTCCAATAGCTGCACTGGCAAGGACTAAAAAGTAGAGCGCCTAGGGCAAACTAATCATGATAAACCGGACATTGTTGGATTCTTTTGCAGTAGTTGCACTGCCAAGGACTAAAACGTTAAGTGCCTAGGGCAAAAAAATCATGAAAAACCCATTGTTAATATTCCTGTTCTGTTCAAAATAAATGTTTACATGCTTAAAACACTTACTGACTGATCCTTCCCCTGATTCAGGGTCTAGTTTAACGCCTGGGGACAGTTGGTAGGGGATCTCTGTGAGGGTGACGAAGAGATCCTGGCTGTCTGGGAAATCAGCATTGTAAGCGCTGTCGACTGCCTCGTCCCTCTCCTCACCTTCCTCATCTTCCCCGTCCGCTAACATCTCCGAGGAAGCGGCCGTTGACAATATCCCATCTTCAGAGTCCACGGTCAGTGGTGGGGTAGTGGTGGCGGCCGCACCTAGAATGGAATGCAGTGCCTCGTAGAAACGGCGTGTCTGGGGCTGGGATCCGGAGCGTCCGTTTGACTCTTTGGTCTTCTGGTATGCTTGTCTCAGCTCCTTGATTTTCACACGCCACTGCATTGCATCCTGGTTGTACCCTCTCTCTGTCTTCTCGTAGATCTTTGCATTCCGTCTTTTCGATCGCAGCTCCGAAAGCACGGACTCATCGCCCCACACAGCGATCAGATCCAAGACTTCCCGATCAGTCCATGCTGGGGCCCTCTTTCTATTCTGAGATTGCATGGTCATCTCTGCTGGAGAACTCTGCATCGTTGCCAGTGCTGCTGAGCTCGCCACGATGTCCAAACAGGAAATGAGATTCAAACTGCCCAGACAGGAAAAGGAATTCAAATTTTCCCGGGGCTTCTCCTGTGTGGCTGGTCAGAGCATCCGAGCTCGGACTGCTGTCCAGAGCGTCAACAGAGTGGTGCACTGTGGGATAGCTCCCGGAGCTATTAGCATCAATTTCCGTCCACACCTACCCTAATTCGACATGGCCATGTCGAATTTAGCGCTACTCCCCTCGTTGGGGAGGAGTACAGAAGTCGAATTTAAGAGACCTCTATGTCGAACTAAATAGCTTCGTTGTGTGGACGGGTGCAAGGTTAATTCGATTTAACGCTGCTAAATTCGGCATAACCTCCTAGTGTAGACCAGGGGTCAGTCCAGGGTTGAAGATCGAGGAAAGAGTCAAAATGATTGTCAACATGGGCATTGCAGTTACCAAAGATAAGGGTGAAAGTACAAGGAAAGAGGCAACATAAAATGCTATGATAAGAAATGAATAGGTAGGGACAATAGACTTAAAGGGTTGTTAAAAGTAAATACGGGTATGAAGAACTGGCAGATGGCTTACACATTCAAAGGAGTGTCTTTGGATCAAAGATTCTGAATTACCTGATAAAATGTTGCTTGTACTTCACTTAAGATACCGCTTACCATCTATTAATGTGAGAAATTTTGTCTTTCCACATTCGTGTGCTGCTTTGAGTAGTTCCAGTAGAAATGAAAAGACTGTGAGGTGAAGACTCATTGTGATCATGCCTCAACTGAAAATGGCGGCAGAAACATAATTTGGTGCATATTGATCTGTTAAGCATTTGTAGGTTAATTCAGCTGAAATAAAATACATCTTAAAAAGTCTCCACTAACAGAAACAATTCAGTTTTTCACTACATTTGCATGAGGTGTTATCCTTTCTACGAATAAAATTCATACAGTCAGACAAACAAGTGATGCTTTTGCCTGAACATTCCTAGGTGTTTTGCAGTGGTTCAGAATGTGAACCAGTATGGATAATGTGAATGCATGGACAGCTACAATACAAAATTATACTGTAATTTCTCTATAACTCATGTTTATATTTTTGATTATATTTTTGGACTTGCTTGTCTTAGTCCAAACATGTAATCAAAATATAAATGAGTTATGGTTGTAGTTAATAGTACCAACTATACTATTTACAAAAGGTTAGGGGAAAAAAAATCTGAGCATCTCCCGTCGACATAGTGTAGTGTAGACCCTGCAGTAAGTATACCTAAGCTACATCGATTTGAGTTACGCTATTCATGTAACTCATATTGCATAGTTTAGATCGAATTTCCCCTGTAGTGGGGACAAGGCCTTAGGCATGCCCCAGTAACAGGTGTCAATGTCCCTGCAATTTAAGCTCTGCTCTGGTTGTAATCTATGCCAGTCTGTGAACTTCATTCCTGTTGCATGAAGTGCCTACGAGAGAGCCATGTTAGGGATAAGTGCCCAGTCTTCTGAGATTTTAAGAATGGAACCAAGACATCCAAGGAAGTGAGACTCTGGCACCTACTTTGAGAAGTGGCCGTAACCCATCCACTCAGTACACTATGGCACTGATTCCACTCTGTCTTGGAGTGCACCTCTGGGCATATGTCTTCCCCTTGTCTAAAGGATTGAAGGAGGAGGCAGTATTTTCTCTCTGGTGCCACACAAGAAGCAGAAGTCGGATGCCTCATATTCACCTAAGTCCAAGAAACCACCTGTATCATGGAGTTTGCAGTCTCTGACAGAATCATCCAGGAACAAGTCAGGTACCGAGGTTAGGGACACCAGCTATGGCTATGTGGTCCATGGTACCACATACTTCCTCAAGTAAACATATAGAATTGGTCACTCTGGTACAGCCTTTGGTACCAGTTTAATCAATGCCATTGCCAAGGCCTTCTGTGTCATCAACTTCACTCCCATGCTACTAAACACCTGGTGCTTTTGATGCTGACCACACTAAAAGCATATGCAGCTTCCAAGGTCCTCCTCTGCCTTTCAGTGAAGATCTTTCTATTCCTACAAGAGGTAGCTGTTTTGGCATTGTGAACTTTGACACAAATGCTGGTAACCTCTATATTCTCAACACTAGCTCACTTGACTCTGGCTTCTGTACAGTACTCAGTACTGACAAATGTTACCAACTCATTGGTTAATCTCCAGCTAAGTCACTCAGCACCAGCAGTGGGTAAGCTCCACCCTGGTTCTCCAGTGAAGGCCTCAAGAGCACGTGATACAGTGGCCTCTTGGCTCTCTGGCTACTTCTAGTCCTCTTGGGAGTTGGAAGTGGGATTTTATACTTCAAGATCCAGATGTTACTATAGGAACATCACCTCCACCTCTATGTGAAGATCAAATGTGTGCAATGACACTATCATATGAGTAGGTCCAGAGACAGAATGCCTTGGGAAACTTTTCAATGGGGTCAGCTGCCATATCACTAGCCTTACATCCCCTGGGGTATGCCTCCAGCCTCACAAGCAATGGTCTCCAATATCTCACCAGTCTAGATCTTCTGTGCAGCAATAGGGGATATCCTATACCGATCCCAGTACTGAACAGGTGATAGAAGTAACACTGACAGTACCTGTGCATGCATTATAAGAACATTCAACATCAGTCTGTATTTAGTGGAGCTCCTCAACTGCCAGTAAATACTACTATATCCTCCTGTAATTTGGCAACTGTTTGAATAGTTGTCGCCAGTTCCTGAAAATTATAAGACCTACCAGGAATTGTGTTAAGAGTGGCTGATTCTATGGGCATCCAGGTGGAGAACAATGCAGGAGAATCCACATAAATTAATGAATATTATGCACACCTCAGATCCTGGTATAGTCACACTACTGATTTAATGAAGCCAACCCAGAGTCCACAAAACTTCTTTTGTCAAACCCCTTCTTTACTACCATCCTTCTGTTCTTTTAGCTGTAGCAGGTATCAAGTGCCGACACAAGTCCATGAGTACACTTTTATTTGTAACCCCACTCCTAGTTCTTTGGTGGGAAGAGATGGGCATTCCAAGTCTATTCCAAAGACTCTATGCTGCTCTTCCCCCCCCCCCCCCAAATAAAACCCAAACTTGATCTTTTGGGGAGAAAAATGTATTTGACTATGGGTTACAATTCAGAAATATCAGGCTTTTTGGGGGTTGGTACAATTTCTTCTGCCATAGCAAAATTTATATACAAGCTACCAGATGTTGTGAAAGAGTAATATCAAGCCCTTCTTAAAGAAAGTCATCTGGTAGCCAGATCCTCACTTCAAGTTATGCATGCCAGTTTGGAATCAGGCTACTTTCAGTGTGGTATGTAGCTGCACGTACCCTACATGCTGCTGCCAGTGTAGAGTAGGCCTTAGAGATTCAGATTGACAAAAGCCTGCAAAGCCTGAGTTTGTTCCTAACCGGTTTAAGTAATTTATTTGAATAGCTGCTTGCTGTCAATATTCTTCATGGCATGGCACAGGGCTCCGTTAGGCAGATTGTCAGTATGACAATAGCTTACATGGCATGGAACACAAGGGGGGAGTACCTGACTGCCAAGATGAAGGCTCTTCCCTTTCAAAGACCAACATATTTTGAAGAAGTCCTAGAGTGAGTCAAAAAGGCAATGTCAAAAAGAGCCTCTCTATACAACCTATTTTCTTACTGTCCCAAACACACAAGTTCTTCATCCTCATTTTTGGGCAAAGACAAGCTGAACTGTTCCATTCATAAGTTTCCTTTTAAGAACAGGCCAAACTTTACAATGTGCCAACAATGTCCCTTTCAGAAGACGTTAAGCTGATAACAGTTGTGTGTGGGTTTTTGTTTTGTTTTGTTTTTTGGTTAACTGTTGAATTTAGCTAATACTTTCAGATCAGGCAAAAAAAAATACCCCTGTGTCCTGGCTTCAGCACAGTGTAGAAGAGTGTGGACTTGAGAAATGGGTTAACTTCACATTGGATGAGAAATGACAGGGCACAATTAGAAACACACTTCTGGTCTGCATTTTTATTTACAATATGCAGGAAGGTTGGTCAAAGAGTAACAAGATTCAGTGGGGATTTGCCTGATTTGGGGGCTAAAATGGTCAAGTCTTTTGGATTAAAAGCTTCAATATAAATCACTTTAATGTGGTTTGAGGTGGAGTTAAGATACTGAACATTTGAAAGTAGTACTTGTAAGAAGCAGATAGTGGTATAGCAGCATGGCTGGAGAATTTTAACTTATAGCTGTATATTGTTCAAGTCCTGAAGTGGAACTGAGTAAGCTTTGCTACTGCTTTTGGTGTTTATCCATCATTGTTTAAGGGATGAGAACGTTGTATTTGTAAATAATGTAAGCAGTGCCTGAGTGAGGTTTTTCCCTGACATCTTGGAAAAGTGTTCAGGAGCAGACTGTATTTGAATGCACAGACACACCTACTCTGCCTAGGTTTTCAGCAGATGGAGTTGCTTTGCCAAAGTGATCAATTTTGTCTGGTTCTGGGTTATGAGTAAAAGACAGCAGAACTGTACCAAGCATACCCTGATTGAGTGGACACTCTAAACTGAAGCTCACTTGCTAAGCAGGGGGTAGGGATGCCAAATCCCAGTGCAATATAGGGGGTACATGGACCCTACTTAGAGTCATAGACACCATTTGGCTCTCCCCTCTCCAGTGTTTAAAGACAGAGGCGATCAGACTCAATTGAGTTGTTTGGTAATTACTAGAGCTGAAATGAGCAGGTTTAGGGGCTAAGCCTGAGACCTGGTATGGAAACAGTGTTGCAATGAAAGACAACACAGAGGCTGCACTAGCAGAGAAGTTCCCCATTAAGCAGTGAGAGCCCAGCTCTTAGTGATAAGTGCTGGCACTTCAGAATGCAGCATTGCAGAAGTGGCAGTGAGTGCCCAGCAGCAGCAGAGAAAACACCAGCAGTTATGGCAGAGGCGGTGGGAAGCAGCAGCAGCAGTGAGCCAATTACTGCAGCAGCAGAGGCATTGCTTCCTCCCGCCTTGTGGGGGTGGGAGGTGTACACACATGACATTATCTCTGAACTCTGGGTCTTCACTGACCAGGGATAACCAACTATGAGGTGGGATGTGGTAGAGGGAATGGGGTCTCAAAGGTAGTATTCGTTTGTCATATTTTAACACTGCAAGGTGGGAATCGAAGGCGAAGGACACTGCCCAACATTCTGTATGGTGGGTGTTTGCTTATAGTTACTTATTTTTGAATAGTGATTGCAGTATTTTCCCAAATTAATGCTGGGTTCCCTTTTCCATTTTAATAAGTTTTTTTCTTTTGTTATCCTCAAGCTTGTGAGTGGGGAAGAGGCCTCCAAAGATGGTGGTTAATTGCCCCAGGTTACTGGTTGGGGTGTTTGAACTGGTTATGTTTTGTATTATTAAGAGGAACCCCTCGATATTGAACCTGGCCCTTGTTGCTGTTGACACCAACTGGCAGAAGGGTTACAATAAAAACAGACTATGAGAATTCCTAGAATCCAACAAAAAAAAACACTGGGAAGTGAAGCAGGTGTGATGCAATACCTGTCATCCGCTGTCTTCCAATTCAAAAGAACCCCTATTTCCAGTCATTGAAACTCCCTTTTTAATCACGTGAGCTCCAGTGACCGTTAGTAATGGACAGTTAGTATGATCAGGCCAAGTGAATATTAGTACTGTAGTTTTTGTTTCTAAAATGCTTTACTAGAAATAGCTCTGACATCTTAATTGGTCTCTTGTTATTTGTGAACAATGACTGGAATTTTTTGTTGAAGTATCAATGAAATGTTTAGTAAATTATCAGAGTAGATTACATATTTTGACCAATGAAAATCTGTTTATAGCAACTTATTACAGCTGATCAGAGTGGAAAAAATAAAATTGTCAAAAGATATTAATAAAACCTTTTGTTAGCTTAATTCATTTTAGAAGACTGAAAGACTTCCATGAGCAGCTAGCTTTTTTTTTATATTACATTGCAGGAATTGTTCTGCAGGTGAGAATTGGCTCTTTGGAGATAGGAAGATCCTGACTCATTCCTATTAACAGGAAACCAGACCTGAAGGGGTAAATCTCTGCATTGAAATTGGTGAAAAACAAATATTTTATTTTTTCTAGAGTAATCCAAATGCAATATTTGTCATATGTAAATTGTTGCATAAGCACTGTTGCCCTTCTGAGTAGTAGCAGATGTCTAGGGCCACAAATATTGTCTTCCCGGTGGAGGAGAAATCAGTGATGCACTGTCTGGGCATATTCTAAGTGTAATTTTGTTTGTCTGGATCAGAGATGATCACAAACACGCAGGAAATCACATCATGCAGGAATCTCAGCTCAACATTAATGTCTTGTTCTCTGGGGGTAACAGTCTCTCATTTGAGTCAATTATTGAGATAAAGGCTGAGAATAAACTCTTCTGCTTGCCCCTCTTGTGCATTATTATACAGACTTTAATTACCTGGTCACTTACTATTTTTATCACAAGACCATTCATTCAGTACATGGACAGTATTCAGGGAATTAATCAGGGTTGTGTAGATAATGAGATTGTCTGTAGACACCTTGCCTTTTGCTTTTTTTTCTGGAAGTTGGAAGATGTGTAGTCAGTGAGGCAGGAAGAGGAAGGATGGCCTTATGGTTTAGGCAGTTGAGCACATTTAGGAGAACTGGATTTTACCCCTGCTTCATTCAGAGTTTCTATATGATGCTCGATAAGTCATTTCAACTAGTGTTTTCCCATACAGTTGATTCCAACCTAGCAGTGGGTCATAGGAAGGGTCTAGGTTGGTTGCCTGTCACTGCCTCCAATGTCACTGCCCACCCCATATATGCCCCAGAATTATGCATCCTCCACCATGCTGTCACTTCCACTGCATTGGAGGAGAAGGCAATAGTGTGAGGAGCAGAGTCAGGCAGCAGCAGAATGGAGGAAGTGGCTGGAGCCAGCAAATGGACATCCTGGCAGTGATCAAGTGCGGGCCACAGGCATTGTCTGGAAGAGTGAACAAGGGAGCTGAGGTGGAGGTCTTGGAGGCCAGATCAGGCTGAGGATAGGAGGGGGAGAGCAGGGAGCTCTAGGGCTCAGAGGGAAAGGGTAAGAAGGGACCTAAGGAGGGGAGAGCAGGGATCTGTAGAGGTGTGGAGGGGAGCAGAGGGCTACAGTTACTACAAAATAAATATTGCTATTGCACAGTTAAGTGTTGAAAAAATAGGTAGAGGTAGGGGTGTGTGTGTGTGTGAGAAATAAATAAATGAAGCAGTGGGTTCCCCAAAAAGACACAATGTATTAGGTGGGTTGCCTTAGTAAAAAGTTTGGGAAAAAGTGACTTAAACCAGACTTTTCACAGGTGGCTACTGAGTGTGTGTGCCTAATTTTTTGAGGGCCGAACTTGAGTTCCAATTTGGAAAAATGTAGAGTACTCTCAACTGAAGGCAATGGGAGTTGTGCTATAAAAACCTAAGTTGTCTGAAAAATAAAGCCATAGGCATCTTGAAATGGATGCTGAAAATTAATGTACATTTTTGGTGTCTGTTCCTCATTTCCCCATCTGTAAAATAGGAATAATGCTAAGTTACCTCACAGGGGAGTTGTGAAGATAAATTAATTTTTTGTGAAGCACTCAGATGCTATAGCATCTGAGCACTGTAGAAAAGTCCATGAGGAAATGAATAATTCTGAATTCAGAGTAGGGTTTTACTGCTGTGCAGTCAATAATTGATGGGGGTATACATAGAACAAAGAGGATAAAACAAAATATTGAACAGCTACTTATTTAGTGAGCACGGTCCCTCCTGTGAACTGAATGAAACAAGAGTCCTATGGGGAAAAATAGCATGTGATCAACTGATGAAAGACTGTCATAATGCATATGCATAAAAAGTTCTCTTGGCTTTAAGTTGATGAGCTAAAAGTCAATATCATACAAATGTTAATTAAGAGTGGTTTTTGCTTTGACTCGTAAACTTTAAAGATTCTAGGCAAAACAGTTAATTGACATGTGCCTTTCCTTTAATGTAGCCCTTAAGCAGAGAAAAAAGGAGACTTAATCCAGACCTCAGGGAAGAGCTAGAAAGGGATCTCACAAAAATGAATGACTGGGCAACAAAATGGCAGGTAAAAATCAATGTTGATAAGTGCAAAGTAATGCACATTGGAAAACAGAATCCCAATAATCCATACAAAATGATGGGGTCTAAATTAGCTGCTACCATGAGAGAAAGAGGTCTGGAGTCATAGTGGATAGTTCTCCAAAAACATCTGCTCAACAACAACAATCAAAAAAGCTAACAATGTTAGGAACCATTAGGAAAGAGATAAGACAGTAAATACCATAATGCCATTATATAAATCCATGGTAAGCCCATACCTTGAATACTGGATGCAGTTCTGTTTGCCCCATCTGAAAAAAAGATACATTAGAATTAGGGCTATCAATTAATCGCAGTTAACTCACACAATTAACTCAAAAACTAATCACAATTAATTGGCATTTTAATTGCACTGTTAAACAGAATACGAATTGAAATTTATTAACTATTTTTGGTTGTTTTTCTACTTTTTCAAATATATTGTTTTAAATTACAACATGGAATACAAAGTGTACAGTGCTCACTTTATTACAAATATTTGCACTGTAAAATGATAAAAGAAATAATATTTTTCAGTTCACCTCATATGAGTACCACAATGCAATCTCTTTATCATGAAAGTGTAACTTACAAATGTAGGGTTTTTTAGTTTTATTTTTTAATGCAGTTATGTAACAATCTAAAACTATTGAGCCTACAAATCCACTCAGTCCTACTTCTTATTCAACCAATCGCTAAGACAAACAAGTTTGTTTACATTTACGGGAGTTAATGCTGCCGGCTTCTTAATTACAATTTCACCTGAAAGTGAGAACAGGGAAATGGGACTAAATCTCTTTTTGGATTATTTATGTTCTTTTCCTTGATTAATGCAGAGCTTTTTCAGATATTGGAAAGTGATTTATTTTGAAAAAATTTAGATATCAGATTAGTTTTACAGCTATATCAGAAAATGAATGATTGGTTATTTCATTTACCAAAGGTAATTGAAGCAGATATTTATGAAGTCATTGGGAGGTGAACTATCTCCAATTCAACAGATTAATCATTAATATTTGGAGGATTTTCTTGCCATGCTGTATTAGGAGGAGAACATTTAAATTGTTTTATTTAACTAAAACAACGTTATGTATTCTGGATTTTTTTCTTCAACAGCAAACATAATTTAACAAAACAAGCATATGAATTTTTGAATTTAGTTAAACATTCAAAATGTTTTTTTTAAATCAGGTTTGTTTTTGTTAAAATTGTTTAATTAAAATAGTTAAATGAAATATTAAAAAAAATTAAATAGACTGTCAGCCTGGTCAACATAAGAAACCTAAATAATCAATACAGAAGCACCTGGAACTCCATGAGATTGGGTCCCGAATCCATGAACTATTGGAACTCATTTACAAAACTTTTCCTAAACATTACATGAATATATTGTCTTATACTATAGAATTAGAATTTATAATCCCTATTCCATGATGAGATATCTTTGAGATACATTATATCTTAATTCAAACTATCTTTTTCTCAAAAAGCATTTTATAAAAAAAGTCCAATTTAAATAAATCAAAAAAATTGGATTTTTTTTAAATAATTGATCTTTATCCACCCTGATTGTGATTAATTATTTTTAATCACTTGACAGCCCTCATTAGAATTGCAAAAAAGCACAGAGAAAGGCAACAAAAATTATTAGAGGTATGGAACAGCTTCCATACAAGGAGAGTTTTAAAAGACTGGGGACTGTTTAGTTTAGAAAATAGATGACTAAGAGAAGATAAGACAGAAGTCTAAAATCATGAATGGTCTGGAGAAAGTGAATAAGGAAGTGATATTTATTCCTTCACAAAAGACAAGAACCAGGAGTCACCCAATGAATAGGCTTTAAAACAAACAAAAGGATGTACTTCTTCACGCAACACACAGTCAAACTGTGGAACTTGTTGTTAGGGGATGCTGTGAAGGCTAAAAGTATAATAGGGTACAAAAAAACTCGGAAGTTCCTGGAGGATACATCCATCAATAGGTATCAGCCAAGATGGTCAGGGATGCAACCCCATGCTATAAGTGTCCTTGTTTGCACAAGCTGGGAGTGGACGATAGGGGATGGATCACTCGATTCCCTGTCCTGTTCATTCTCTCTATACCATCTGGCACCAGCCACTGTCAGAAGACAGGATACGGGGCTAGACGGACCATTGGTCTGACCCAGTGTGGTAACTATGTTCTCCGCTATCTTAGGCCACATCTACCCTGCACACCAATGGCGGTGGCATATAGGCTATGTGTAGCTACTTGCTACAGTGAAAAGGAAGTGTGTGTAGCTATGTACATCACAGAAAGGCTCCGGCAGTGGGGAAAGACACCGGCAGCTCCCCACTGGAGCCCTTCTCTGCAGCAGGGAAAGACTCCAGAGTGGGTAGATAGTGGAATGTTACACTTATAAATAAATGAAAATAGCAGTATAGACACGGGAATCACTGCTTGGGTATGTAGAACATGTAGGGTACTTAACCTAAGGGTTCAGGTGTGTCTTCATACTTCTCGCCTAAACCATTTACCTAACCCTTTACACTGTTTATACCCATGCTAGGGAGGCATGCACTATGTACTCTCTACACTGTTGTAAGGAGTATGCAGTATAGACATATCCTTAGTTGTAGCCTATTGGTAGGGCCCCTTTGAGGCTCAGTCTGCAGCTCCAGTTGCAGGCTAATTCCAAGTAGGGATTAGTGATATGTAGTACTGTTGTGAGCGTAAACCTTTTCTTAAGAGTATTTGACTTACGTTATATAGAATGTTAATGGAAGAAGGAATATGATATGAGTGCAAATTAGCTTGGAACTCTGAAATGCCATTATTTTTAAAATGTTTGCAGAATATTAAATATCTGATAATAACATATAGTGTGGTAGTGTTTCTGCTTTGTGGGATGAGGGTTTTATAGTAATCTATGATATTAATTATCTTTTCTCTTGTTTTGGGGGAATGAAAGCACAAATGTTCATTTTTGTTAAACTGGACTTCTTTATTCAAATGCTTTCAAAATCATGCGTCAGAATGTAATTATGGGAGTGTCCCCTATCAAAAGTATAAGATGATTCCTTTCAAAGAATAATTCTATTGAAGTGTAATTTCATTTTCTAATTCTTTCGTCTTCAGTATTCCAATAAACTAATTATGAATTAAAATTGAGTCTTCCTCATGGAGGTTTTTGGTTCACTGAAATAATAGCTTGAGGTGTTTGAATTCAAGGTGATGACTTTAAATGGCAGGAGCAGAAGGAAGCCAACTTAATTTCTTCTTGCATTCCTATAACCCAGGGGTCAGCAACATTTGGCATGCGGCTCGCCAGGGTAAGCACCCTGGCGGGCCGGGCCAGTTTTATTTACCTGCTGACGCGGCAGGTTCAGCCGATCGCGGCCCCCACTGGCCGCGGTTCGCCGTCCCGGGCCAATGGGGGCGGCGAGAAGCTGCGGCCAGCACATCGCTCACCTGCGCCGCTTCTTGCCACCCCCATTGGCCCGGGACGGTGAACTGCGGCGAGTGGGGGCCGCGATCGGCCGAACCTGCCGCGTCAGCAGGTAAATAAAACTGGCCCGGCCCGCCAGGGTGCTTAGCCTGGCGAGCCACATGCCAAATGTTGCTGACCCCTGCTATAACCCATAAGTTACTGTGTCACAGAAAACCTGTGTAACTTCAGTAAAATATTAGTCCATCTTTTTTTTAGTTGTTCTAGGTTAAGTAATTAGAACTATAAATGAAGAGAATTAAAGAACTCCACAAGAATTAGTTGAACAAGTTAGTGTGCTCAACAAATTGTGCTGGGAAGTCTACCTCTAAGTGTTATCCTGAACAAAGCATAGGAAATTTTTTCAATTTGAAGATGAGGTTGGAGACTCTCTTGTGGTCAGAAAGGTAGGTCCGCTTTCCCTGACTCAGCATTATCTGCATCTGCAATGTTACTGGAATATTTCTTCAAGATTCCAGAGAATTACTCGCAATGAACTTTGTCTCATCTTATTTATCATGCAAATTTTCAAGAATCATTGGCTGCTATACTTTTCTATCTTTAGGTAATGCTAGCAGGCTTTTACCATTTGCTTTAGCGAGCATTATTGGCACTTGAAATTTTTAATCGGTAGATTGCTCAAGTTCTTGTTGAAGTTACGTCAAGATTTTTTTGTGCTGTTACTCTAGCAATGTTTCTCAAATTGAGCATAGTTTGAATAAAATATTACTTCTATCAATGAAAGAGGGGAGTTTCTGAAGCAATGGCAAAAATACTTTATGAAAAAGTTAGAGCTTTTCATTTAGATCTGATGCTTATAATCTGTTGCTATAATTCAATATATTTCCTTTATCTAGAAGGTGAAGTGCAAAGAAAAAAAAAAGCTTGTCCATTTTGTTGCATTTTTATGGTTTCTAGAGACTGTCTTGAAGGTTTTTTTCAAAGGGTTGATTGTGGGTTCTTCAATTTTTTTTTTTTACTTCTCTCATTTGGAAACTCAGGGCTTGTTCGTTCTACTTTCCCTGGGAGACTTTGTGGATGATGAGAGAACTATCAGGGCAATTACAACACAATATAAAGAATGAAATCTGAACAAATAGAAGGGAAGGGAATGTGTTACTGTTTAAAACACGAGTTTGTAGTTTAATTACAACTGAATCTCTTCCAATAGCTTAGATTCAATATAGCTGGTCTTTGAGCTGACGAGTAAGAAAGCTCCTATTCAATTTTTGTAGTCTTCCAAATAGTTTTCCACCAAAAACACAGTCATGACTTGATATTTCAAAAGGTAAAAACCAAAACTCTTCACCGTCCCACTTTTTAAAACTCTTTCATGTCACCTTTATACATCGTAAATAAGCAAAACAAAAAACAAATTTCTTTCTTTTCAGGATAACTTTGATTAAAAGTTTTAGAGTGCTAATGTTGTATTCATATTATTGATGACTTTAAAAAAAGAAAATAACCTTGATTTTTCCTTTAAATTTGGGTCAACTTAATGTTCACTGAAAGCAGAGGGCAGGGGAAAAAATAAATGACCCTCCCACCACCAAAAATAGACTAAATTGAAAAGGTTATAGGGGAGATTCGGTTTTGTTTTGTTTTTTTCCTTCCTACAAATTTAGAAGGCTCTTGTTACTATGAAAGTGTGTGCACTTCCTACAGGGTAAACAGACTTGCACTGAAGATTATAGCTATAGTACCTAATGTTTAATACTACACATCAATGAAAAAAGAAATTTGAGGTTTATCAAGCTCTTTAGTTTCATTCTTTAATCATAATGAAAAAACATTTACCACTCCTTTTTGCTTCCAGACAACCCACCCAGGATATTCTTGTAGATTCACATAAAAACTTGATCCACAACAAACCAAATATTGATGCAGTTTTTACAAGATCCAGTTCATGAATTTATTTTTGAATTAGTCACAATGACAAACTGGTCTTTGGCAAACTATCCAGAGAAATAAGCCTCTAATCTGTGATACTAGACGTAATGTTAAAGAAGGGTTTTTATGTACCAGCTATAGCAATCTGAAATAAACTGATCTTGCTACTGCGTTGGTTTGTCTCCCTTCTCTGTTAAGCTGATCTCTTCATTGTAGCTGTTTCAGAACTCTGCTCCATTGTCAGGAACACTTGGCAAATTTCAAAATTGTATGCTATCCACCTCAAACACAGATACCCCATATTGCTAAATGCAAGACAGCATTGAATCTCTCCTCTGGGGATGGATTTGGGCAGTCCACAGGTCAATTAAGACAGCCCAATTCAAATTGAAAAACATCTTATTTAATTAATGAGAAAACCAATATAATAATCTCAGGCACTAGTACTTTCAACTTTATAACAAATTAACACGAGAGGTTGAGGCAGTAAAGTCTGACTGTAAACAAATTTTAACACATTCTTGCACTTATTCAAAATCAATCTATAGTTACTCATTTAAAAAAGAAAGGTGGTACTGAACTTAAACATAGTTACACACTTTTTAAATATGTGACACACAGCATACATTATACTTTTGAAACTGGTGGCCTCAGAGTACAAATCACACCATGCAAAGTTAAGAGTAACCCTTGCCCTTTGATCAGCACAGCTGATCTCCTATCTGTAAGGTTGACTTTAACATTGTATTTATAGTTTATAAAATATCAGCTCATTTCTTATCAATAAATCACTGAGAAAACAAACGTACAAAAGGTAGAGTATCAGAATACACGTTCTTCAAGCTGAAAAACTGAACCCAGAAAAATTAGAATTGTCATGGGGGATAAGCTGGGAAGCTTATGTTATTGGGCTCTTAATTTGTCCTTTTTATCTAGGTTAAAGGGATGTCAGCTAAAAATCAGTGATTGCTTGCTAAAAGCAACCATTAAAGAGCAGATTCAATTAAGTGCTCAACAAAGTTTGATGCACACACAGGTATAGATATAGATATATGCCACAAAATCCATTTGTGACATAATTGTTGCTAGTCACTGTCTGTTCACGCTCCAGTGTAAGGCCTGTGCCTACATTTTTGCAGGATTGCAGTTTTAATTTTCCAGTCTTTGTCTGAAAAGTTATCAGTAATTAATGTATTTTTTTAAAAATCAGACTGTAATATATCTGTGGTAGGGTTTTTTTTTTTGTTTTGTTTTTGTTTTTTTTGGATCGCCATGACCTTTCTGTTTTTAAATTATTTTTAATGTTCAGACTGACTTTAGCAATTCTTGATTTTGAGCTAGTGAAATTATTCTCTTGTCATGCAAACTGATTATAGGGAATTATAGTCATTCAGAACGTAAAGACTGTAATAATGATCTATTAGTTTGATCATAATTTTATCAGATAACTTTGCTTTCAGTGAAAATGAATATATCACCAGCTATTTTTCCTTCCAGATTCAGAATGAACAAGTATTTTCAAAAAATGTAAAAGCTAGCTGGTATACTATTGTGACCATCACCTCTGTTTCCTGGGTGCGGTTAGTACAGATCTAAAAGAAGGAAACAATAGCTTAAAACAGTTGAGACCCTTTCAATTTTCACTTTAATTGAACATTATTACCACTTCAACTTTTAATTGTGTGAGCACAAGGAAAATCTGAGTCCAGATAATATTAACTGAAAAACAGATCAGTGTAGATTGTTATAAACAAGTCTACATCTAAAATTTATTTACATTACAGAAAGGCATGTGACCCAAAAGGTGTTCTACTCATTTTAAAGTTATTAAAAACTTAAAAAAAAAAGCAGAAAGCTCCAGAAATGAGATTATATTGTGAAGTCACTTTAAAATTGGCTGTCTCCCTTATTTGAAATTAAGACATTTTGTTTTGTGAATAAAACATCTGTTTTCTTTGCCTCTTCTAAAAGGAGATAGCATACAACAGCCACATTCATATACAATCAAAGCATGCTATTTTATGTCTGTTTATTTGGAATTATAACTGTATGCAATTAGATATAAAGAAAGCAAGCCAAAATTATTACAGATACTAGATGTATTCTATTTTCTTAAACATTTGACAGACAGTTAAGAGGCATCTCTGGCTTAGCCATTTAATGAATTTTAGAATACTTAATGAGAACTAAGTAATTTGCTATTTATAATATGTACAATATGTTGCTATTTATAAAGTAACAATATTAAGTACATACAACTGTGGATATATAGCATATACAAAATTATTCATTTACTATTGCAAAATTGCACCAGTTTTTAAGAATAAACACCACCATTTTGAATATACGAAATAACTTGAAAGTCTAGGTTGTCTATACAAATGCATGGTATATATCAAAATCTGATTTGAATTATTTATATTTTGCATGACATGCATGGAAAAATGCATGTTTTCCAAAAATTGGGCTTATGCTATTTGTTTACAATTAAGAAATAAAATATTTAGTCTATAGTTTAAGTGAATGCAGCTGCATTTATCTTAAACCTGATGCAATGCCAAATATCTTGTGGAATTCTACACCAAGTCTCAAGGCTTCTGATCAGAAATGGATCATCTGTGCAGCAACATAGTCTTTGCTGTTGAATTTTCCAGCTTTATGGCCTATGATATATGAACAGAGAGAGGGATACAAGAAGAAAATAGACTGATTCCTTTTCTTGCCATGTTAAGTTCACTATGTCTAGTGAGAGGTAGATCATCCATATCAGCCTTGAGAAATGTATTAATGGGGACTGCAGTAATACTTACTGTCTATTTATCATGTGCCACTTTTCCCTATGCTATACTTGTTTTGTAGATAGATAAATTCAGTTATCGGTGTAGCACCTTTTAAATACTTTTAGAAAACTTAAAAAACCACAAACAAATTCCTCTGGGTTACTAAAATGAAACTAGTTCATCCCCACAGGCCCAAACCAAAATCCAGATTAAAACAACCAGTTTGTACCCAGTTGTGAATGTATCCATTACAACATTTACCTTATAGCTTCCAGAAGATAGGTAAGACAACACCCTAACAGATCAACTGAGCAGGGACCGAAGACCTGCACAAATGGTCTCTAAAGAAAACAGTGAAAAACCAGATCTGTGCCCTGTGGGTTATAGATATGTTTGCAAAAAAGCACAATGATATATACATAAGTTTCTGTTCAAGAGAAGGAATAGGGCAATCCATTTGGAATACGTTCTCACTTGACTAGAGAATAGGTCATCTTTTCACCTTCCCCCATTTCCTTTCATCCAAAGCATAAGGAAGATAAAGCAAGACAAAGTGAAATAATTGATTGTCCTGGCACCCATTTTCAGATCTCCTTCTCTCCAGAGGAGTATATCAACCTCTTCCACAGACCCGCTGCCTCAACAGAAGGGCCAGATTTGTCACGCAGCCACTCATTGACTGAACCTGTCAGCATGGGCTATATCTCTGACAGATCTAGAGATGTCCTGTTCACTACGAGTGTAACATACCTTTACAAATTCCAGGAAACAATTGACTGCAACTGCTATGACCGCAAGTAGTAAAGGTTTATAGTTTGGGCACCCAGTAACAACACTCTCAACTTTAGCTCCAGTCTGGTCTATCCTTGAATACTTACTTCACATGTCATTTTCCAGTCTCTCCTTAATGTTTTTTCAAGTTCATTTAGCAGCCATACCCCCTTACCACAAGCTAACTGATAATAGGTCTTCATTTACTCTTAATACAGTAAATAGACCTATGAAGGGCCTAGTGATCATCTGGCCTCCAGTCAAAGGTCCATTTCCATTGCAAAACCTTGAGGGTATGTCTGCATTGCTGTAAAAGATCTGTGGTAGGGCTATGGCTGGCCTGGGTCCACCATAGGCACTGATTCCATGGGCGCTTTGGCACTGGAGCACCTACAGGATAAAAAAATAGTGGGTGCTCAGCACCCAGCAGCAGGCCCCACTGATCATCTGTTCAGTGGCAGGCAGGAGTCGCTGGTGGGGGAGATGTTGGAGTGGGGGCAGGAACAGGTGCAGCAAGGGTGGGGTGTGCTGGGGGAGGGGGCAGAGTTGGGTGGTAAGAGGCAGGTTGGGGGTGGAGTGGGGGGTGAGAATGGGTGGAAGGAGCAGGAGGTCTTGGGGAAAGGGATGGAGTGGGGGCAGGGCCTGTGGTGGGAAAATCAGAAAGTTGACATCTGTAGGGTCTGCTGACTTGGGCTCGCAGGGCCTGGGCAGGGTTAAAAATAGCAATGTAAATGTTCAGCCTCAGGCTGGAACCCAGGCTCTGAGACCCCATGAGAGGGCGGGTCTCAGATTTCAGGTTCCAGCCAAAGGCTGAAGGTCTACACTGCTATTTTTAGCCCTGCAGCCTGGGCCCTGCACGTCAGAGTCAGCTTACCAGGGCTCAGAATCGGTGCTGTGGCTTTATTGTGTTGTAGACATACTCGAGTCTTTCTTTACTCCATTTATTAAGCCTCCCATTGAGCCTCTGAATGAAGGTTTGCTGTTTTACCTGTATCAATCAGTATAGATTTTGATTACCTTTAGGACCAATGTTATGGTTATAGTGAACTGTACTCACTGATGGCTGATCCAACCTTTTTTCCACAAGGACAACATGGTTCTGCATCCCCACCCTAAATTCTTACCCAAAGTAGTAACTAATTGTGATAGAAATCAGTTTATCTGCAATATTCTTTCTCTGACACAACGCTTGTTTGGGCAAGGTAAAACTGCATATACTATATGCAAAAAGGGCTTTAGCTTTGTACCCAAATAGGGCCCAAGGGGTTAGAAAGTCCACCAAAACTTTTTATTATTTATGCACAAAATAAGTTAATTAAATCACAAACACTAAATTGGTTCATCCAGTAGTCCCCAACCTTTTTCATCTGGCGGGCGCCAGATGACGAGCCATGGAGGACCGGGGCGGCGGATGAGCATCCGCCAAAATGCCGCCGACAAGCGGTAATGTCACTAGGCATTACCACCGAAATGCCGCCGACAAGCAGCTTCATCCAGCGGTGTCACTGCCGAAATGCCGCCGAAAATCAGCGGTATTTTGGCAGCGACACCTCTGGATGACTCTGCTTGTCGGTGGCATTTTCGCGGATGCTCGTCTGCCGGCCAGTCTGCGGGCACACTTAGACGCCCCGGTGGGCGCCATGGCACCCACGGGCACCGCGTTGGAGACCCCTGAACGATGCATGGAGGAGAATTAGAGATTAGATAAGGCATTAGGTCACATTCCGTAAGAGCAAAGGAGGCCTCATGGCATGCCTTCAGCATATTCCCACTGTAGAAATTCACAGAGCTGCTCCATGGAGTACAATGTTACAAAACATTATGCACTAGACCTACCTTCCTCAATGGATGCTCAGTTTGGTAGAGTGGTGTACTTCAATCTTTAATTACAATGCCACATCTCACCTTCCTTAAATGAAAATATTGCTTATCACTGTCTTTTTTTGAGTGGAACTGTGTACAGGCCACTTGAAGTTTACACACCTGTAACCAGAGTTGTTTGAGATAGACTCTGCACACTCACCTTCTCTTTCCACCTCTTCTGTTCCTTGGCAGTGGCAGCCAAAGCCGTATGCAAGTTAGACATAAAGAAGGAGCAGCACGGGCTGCCCCCTCAGGTTTGGCCCACCAGCCTTTTGTCTGACCATAATCACCAGTGCAAAGGAAGAAGGGAAAATGGGAAGGGAGCATGACCAGCATGATTGAGGGCTGTGGCCATAGTGGGCAGTGTGTGTGTGGAGGACTGCTGCTTGCGGGGCTGGCCCCAGGGGCCTGCCAGGTCTGTGTCCCCTCCCTGGGGTTTGAAGTGACACTAAACTTGGCAGGCTGGGCTGAAAGGCAGAGGCAGGGCATTCGGTGAGGGAGATGCTGGGGCCAGGAGCTGCAGCACGGATGGTTACACAGGGATTGGCAATGCATACCATCAGAAAAAATTCAGGGGGGTCTGTTCCTTGGAGTCAACTCTAATCTTGGGCCAGAGGAAGTTTTGGAAGGAGCTGTGGTGGCTGGAGAGCCATGCCTCAACCTCAGAATATTTAGGAACAATAAGGGGAGGATCAGGAAGGGATGTGGGAGCTCTTAAATGAACACTATTAGCAAACATTTCACTGACAGAGCTGCATTGCTCGCATGTCGCATATGCAGACTCCATTTCTAAGAATTCTGGTTCAGATTAGCAACCCCATGGGCAGTGGGTATAATAGGTCAAGGAGGGCTTAGCCTCCCCTGGCGCTGCTGCCAGACTCCCAGTTACTGGTTTTGGCAGTTTCCACATCTGCAGGAGGAAGTTTTTATTATGTGCTATGCAGGTTCCTGGGAGGCTGAGGAGGCTGCCTCAGCCACCCCAGAACTTGCATGGTGCATATAAAAGCTGAGGCAGCTCCAACCTGCCTGCTGCTGCCTGGCTGCTCCTCTCCTCCCCCATGGCCCCTGCCCTGCCGGTCCCTCCTCCCTGGGATCTGGACACCAGTCCTCAGATGTGTACCATGCCCCTTAATATGGGGAGATGAAGCTGCCCATGACCAGAGGACATGGAGCCCCTGAGGAGCAGGTTCCGAGGCAAGGGGGCTATAGTGCACTGGAATTGGTTGGCGCCTCGCTAGGACCCAGGAGGAGTTGGCTGGAAAGAATGCCCGGACTCCCTGCATCAGGGCAACAACATGAAGTGACTCTTACTCCCTGCTGCTTCCTTGCAAGGTCACCTGGGGCTGCTGCTAGGGATCCTTGAGCCCTGGCTGCAGCTGGGAGAGGTGAAGCTTGAGCAGTAACATTTCTGCTGCTCCCCAGAAGCCTCTCCCAGTGCAGAGACCTCAGCCTAGCTAGGGCACCCCTTCCCTGACCCAGCCCGTGCTCCCAGGGAGGGCACCACTTGGAGGGAAGGTAAGAGACCTTCCCTCCACCACTGGGAGTGGTGCCTCCTGGTTCCACCCTATCTGTTGGTGGAGGGTTTGGCCCCAGACTGCTCCCAGCTGGGCTGCCTGAGATTCCCTCCCATGTGGCCACCAGCTCCCATTCTTTGCAGGATGTGTGAAACCAGCCTGCGTAGTGCTGCGGGCTGGGACAGTGATGTGCGGGGGGGGGGGGGGGGGGGCAGAGAAGGGAGAGCAGGCAGCTGCATGGGAGCTTTGTGCTTTTTGTTCCTTTTGCACACATGTGGGCTTGCTTGCATGCCCCTTGAAGCCTAAGCTATACCTGCGGACATGCATGTCACTCCTCTGCAAATAGTTAGTGTATTCTTGTATATGCCTGCCTGCCTCCCTATCATCTGAGTGTTACTTATTACTTGTTCTGAGATCAGTGCACTAACGGCTTGGACAGCGAAGTGCAGCATTTGTGCACAAATACCCTTCATGTGTCATTTAAAAGAAGAAGCCAATAATGATCCTTTCTAACACAGTTTTACTGCCCACCTTGTCTATTACGAGAGTGGCTTTATTGGGTTAGGTGAAGGAGGAGACTCTAATTGAAGAGATTAATCCTAGGTATCAGAGTTTTGCTGATGAGCCTTTAATTTTCTCCCTCAAACCCCCTTGCTCTGAATCTAAATGAAAAGTTGCTGCTGCTTTTGAAAGGGTTATTCTTGAGCTTTCTCTGTGTATAGGGCTAATATTGCATTGTCTGTGCTCTGAAGCAGGGCAGCATGGTGTAACTCTTGCAGGGACAATCTGCATATCAGCTGTTCGGGGGTGTGGGCAAGAGGAAATTGAAGGGGGAAACGGGGATGTGTGAAGGGGCAGGAGGCGGGTGAAGGGAGATTCAGGGAGCAGAATGGGATGGGAGTGGGGGCAGGGGCAATGGGTGCACTGTTTGGAGGATGGGGCAATACAGGGGAATCAGGGAGAATTGTGGAGTTCTGGTGGGAGCACGAGCAGAGGGGAGAAGGAGCGGAGGGATGGGGTGAATGGGTAGGGCCTGGGGTGGAGTATGGGTGCGACTATGGATGGAAGAGGAGGAGCTAGCCTCCCCAAGGTGAAGCGTCACCCGCCACCTATGATTAACCTTCATTTTCCTCATTGTTATATCTTCAGTTTGATTATTCATTCAGTGTAGTTTGTGTATTTGTAACACCAGCAGACCTGGTCATCTGCAGGCAGGTTTGAACCTGGGACCTCTAGACCAGGTGGTCGGCAATGTTTGGCATGTGACTTGCCGCAGCTTCCCACCACCCCCATTGGCCCGGGACGGCGAACTGCGGCGCGTGGGGGCCGCGATCGGCCGAACCTGCCACGTCAGCAGGTAAATAAAACTGGCCCGGCCCGCCAGGGTGCTTACCCTGACAAGCCGCGTGCCAAACATTGCCGACCCCTGCTCTAGACTTTAGTGTATAGCCTCTACTGCATGAGCTAAAAGCCAATGGGCTGTTAGCTAAGGCTGTAGAGCAGACTCATTTCATCTCTCTCTCTAAGTGGTCTTGGTGCCACTAGATGGGACAGAACACCACACCCAGACGGTGTGTGGGTTACATATTATCTTTACATTGTTACCAAAAATCTTCATTTTTATCCTCTGGGTACTGCCAGGTAGCAAATATATCATTGAGAATGTGGAATTGGTTATTATGAAACATGAAGTGATATTCTTGACCTTTTTCTTGAGCTCTGATACTGTTGTCTGTTTTCTTTAATATATTAATCTTCGCAAAAGGTGTATTAGTTTAACACACAGTAAACTTATTATTTGTACTTATACAAACATTACTGTAAATTTAAATAATCTGAAGTTAAACCTTGATTAAAAACCTTGCTCTGCAAAAATTGTGTGTGTGTGCACGTGCACAATTGATCAAAATGGCAAATGAGGGACAAGTTTATTTCCTTTGAGAATGCTGAAATTATTAAAACTGAAGTTCTGGCTCTGCAAATCCAAATATTAAATCATATTAGTGAATCTGCTAATGTAGTGTTCTAGTTGATTTCAATTACAGTACATAATCATTTTGGTAATTTAACCCTGACATTGAGCAGAAGGTAGCATATTCCCCTTGGGAACAACCCTGGTTGTAGGAGACCTGTTCTCTTCTCTCCACCCTCCAACTTTCTTGTCCAACTATCCAGCCAGAGTGGTGAGCTGTGGAGTGAGGAAATCAACATTAATGTGCTCTTTTCCCCATCACAACTGCATTCCCTCCTGCTGCCTGCCCCAGCCCCATTCAATTCTTCATCTTAAATAGTAGACATCTGGTGGCAACACTACTTTGTCTCTTGTGATAAGCACTTGGTCAGGGAAGCTGCATAGAACCACTTTCTCCATAGTACTGCCACAATAGGATGAAAAGGGAGGGGCAACACACAGCAATAACAATAAACACCAGTTGGGCTAGGAAAAGATAGTGGGGTAAGTGTGTGTTAGTTATACTCTGTACCCCAGAATAGCAATCCAAAAGCACAAAAAAAAAAAAACCCACAAAACCCTAAGCAACAGGCAGGTAGGTTGTCAATCAAAACATGTAGTAACTATGAACCAGTTAGGGTCAGCAACAGTCCGACCAAAATATGGTAATAGTCCAGACAGCAGATATATAGCAACTGGCCCTTGAGTAGCTGTACCTACCAACGCTACGAGCATGTGCATATGTACATATACACCCTTGAACAGGAGCACTGAGGTCAAGAAGCAGGAGAAAGCAACACACACACCAGTCATCACAGTGTGCAGGCCAACTTTTGCAGGTTGGTGGCCATTGAGTTAGTTTATATCCTTGAAAACATAAACCAATGTAAATCAATAATTAGAATTGAAGGCTTATCATTATTTTTCTGCCTAAATATCGCAAATTATCCACAACTCCCTCATTTATCCACTCAAAGATTCTTTCGAGACTATGGCAAAAACCATAGTAAGAGCTCCCCAAATTTTCTGGTGTACTATGAATTGTTCATGCCAACAGCATCATTTTACAATACCTTTACAAAAAGTAGAATGTTCTACATAGTAACCATGTAACAACCTCCTTCATGAGGAGGCAGTACATAAATGTTTCATAGTTTCAATTTTGAATGGGCCTGGTTACTCAGTTATATGTTGGTTAAAAAATTCCTATTTCTTTACAGGTGGAATAACTATACAGTGTAAAAATGTTTACAAATAGAAACATGTGAAGCTGATTACTGTTGTAGTCAGTGATGAGTTATCAAGTTTTCTTGGCTCTTCAAGATTTTTTTTTGTGTACTTCTGTGTCTGAGAGCTCAAACAACAGTAATCAAGAATTTCTGGATTTCCCTTCTATTTATGAAAACTGATACAGCAGTTAATTATGGCTTCTCTATTCTGAAGGGCATTTTCCTCTTAAAATGGAGACAGAAAGGTAAAGGGGGCATATAACGTTTTGGAGGCTCTGATTGCTTTTGTAATTTTTTCTCAGAAAGCATTAAAGTGTAACAATAAAAGTTCTATGTTACAGTAACTCCCCACTTAACATCCTCTCGCTTACCATTGTGGAACATTGTGTAATGAAGTGAAACAAACTGACCGTACCCAGAGCCTGCTTTATTACGCCAGGTATACACTACAGCCCTGTATCGGAAGAACATCAGTCAGGGGTTTGAAAAATCCACATCCTTGAGTGATGAAGTTATACTGCCCTAGCCCCCCCCTATAGACAATGCTGTGTCAACGGGAGAGCTTCTACTACCAATATCACCTTCTCGTGAGGTGATGGGTGATTAACTACGCCAATGGGAGAAGCTCTGTAGTGTCTTCACTAAAGCGCTACAGCAGCACAGCTGTGGTAGCACTGTACATGAAGAAAAGCCCTTAATGCTTTTGGTTGTATCTGCATTAACACCTTGTCTCTTCTTCTCTAGACTTAAGTTCCTTCTTTCCACTGTGATTGTTATTATGCCGTACTGGCTTTTTAGATTTTGGGAACCATTAGTGAGATGAGTTTTTCCTCTGTTTACCAAATATAATGGACCTATTTGGAGGGGACGGGGGATGGGGGGAGGGGGCGGGAAGCAGGAAGCTAAATTCTTGAGTTTACCATCATCCCTACTTTGCTATAAGAGAAGTGGAACTCAGCTGATTCTTTTGTGGTCAGAACATAATTGCCAACATGTGTGCAAAGGTAATCCTTTTCTGTTTTTTTTTTCTTTTAATAAGTGGTATACCTCTAACAAAGTGGGGATCGGTGGGATATTTTGCCCCAAGCCACAAGAGGTTTGTGAAGCATTCTGGTGAATATTATTGCTTTTTCTCCATTTATTTTTGTGCTCTGTTTAATGGTAGAATCCAAATTAGCCAACAATATAAATGTAATTAGCAAGCACTTTAAATAACTAAGCTATATTTTTGAAAATATAAGATGTCTTATTCTATCCTTTTCGAAAATTTAGGATGTCTATCAGGGATGTACAATAAAATAAATTAGAAAGTAAATGCATTATGACTTTCTTTTTTATTCTGATCTTCCATTTTATTTGCTTATTTTCTCTTCTATGTCAGTTGCATTCCATTCCTCTCCAGACATTTCCCCCTTAATTTCTGCTATTTTCTCTTCTCTCTGAAAGCAATATCTCTGTTGCAATGATGCTACTTAAGAATAACCTATGATGCTGAACTGGCTCTGACTGTAATTATTATAATTACAAACAATAATTTTGCTGAATGATAACCTAATTTCTTCAAATGTGCCTATTCCCAAAGTTTCCAACTACATGAAAAGTATAAAGAGTTATTAAAAAGACATGAACTAGGTGCCCCCCCAAAAATCTTGAAATAGCTATTTATTTTTAAACAAATTATACAGCTAATTTTTCATTAGTTTTAATCAATCTAACTTTAAGATTTTTCTTGAAAACTCGTAGAAAATTGAGTCTGTACTCATAATGTGCTGTAAATTTTGGGAAGATATATGGTCTTTTTCATGCAATGAGTGTTCAAACAGTGCTTTAAGAGAGAAACTGTACTTATCCATCACTATGGAGTCACTACTAGCATCACCATAATTATGCACTGTGTGCATATACACGAGTACCTTGACTTACAATTAGGGAGTGTGAGAATTGGTCTTTGGCGTCCACCAAATTGAAGCCTTGTGCTTCTAGCTCCTTCTCTGATTTTGAGGGTTCCATAAGTATGATCCTAAGTATTTAAAAAAAAAAAAAAAAAAAAAAAAAACTAGCTGCTCTTGTTGATGGAGCAAACAACTGCTAAGGTAGAAAGTTTGTCACTGATACTTTTTCCTAATCTGATTATTAGCCATTATCTACCTGCCAAGGTAAGAAAATAAGAATTCTCTACTGGATTTCTGCTCACCACTGCCTACTGTTTAGCTGATGTGTCTTTTGATGTGGTATTTGTCAGTCCATTTGGAAGGGTTTTATGTATGTGTTAATGGTTGAAAAATAAACAAACTTCTTTGGCAGTGGGAACTGTATAATACAGCTGAACAAAATTATTTTCAGAGAAAGTAGCAGCAGTTTTCTGTAATCACATGGATATATCACTATGTGTATGCATGTATCTATGTGCCACATTATAAGGCTTAACAGTTGCAACTATGAATATTTCTCTAACTTCTGAAATTTAGAATTTAGATAAATTATCAATCACAAGCATTCATCCATTAGAACAACGTAACATTCCCTTTTCTTATAAAATGATAAAAATGTTTAATTATCAAAAGATAAATCTAGTTTCAGTTGATTGTAGGTTAGTGTTTTTTTCCTTCTGGTTCTTGAAATACACATTTCTATTTTTCTTTGAATTCTCTGAATGACAAGAAAATAACTTCCTGTGGATTGTCAAGTTGCCACCAAATCTACAGATGAGTTAGGGTTTTTTTAATCAATTTAATATTTTCATTTACAGCATTAGTGTCAGCCAATTTTGGGGGGGGGAGGTAGGGAATCTGTGAAACTGAAAGTATGCATACTCACTGATTTTTCCACTTTCTCCTTCTCCCCCCGCCCCCCAAAAATTGTGTGTGAAATCAGTGTAAAATCAGCCCCGCTGTCACTGATGTGTTGGTAATGATTGAGCAACTCTCATTAGTGCATAATAGAATCATAGGACTGGAAGGGACCTTGAAAGGTCATCTAGTCCAGTCCCCTGCACTCATGGCAGGACTAAGTATTATCTAGACCATCCTGACAGGTGTTTGTCTAACCTGTTCTTAAATATGTCCAATCATGGAGATTCCACAACCTTAGCAATTTATACCAGTGCTTAACCACACTGACAGTGGGGAAGTTTTTCCTAATGTCCAACCTAAACCTTCATTACTGCAGTTTAAGCCCCTTGCTTCTTGCCCTATCTTCAGAGGTTAAGAAGAATCATTTTTTCTCACTCCTCCTTGAAACAACCTATTATGTACTTGAAAACTATTATCATGTCCCCTCTCAGTCTTCTCTTTTCCAGACTAAACAAACCCAGATTTTTCCAACTTACCTCGTAGGTTATATTTTCTAGACCTTTAATAATGTTTGTTGCTCTTCTCTTGACTTTCTTCAATTTTTCTAATCTTTCCTGAAATGTGGCACCCAAACTGGACACTCCTCATCTTTCCTCAACTGTGGCATTCCAGTTGAGGCCTAATCAGCGCGGAGTAGAGCGGAAAAAGTATTTCTCGTGTCTTGCTTACAACACCCCTGCTAATACATCCCAGAACGATGTTTATGCTTTTTGCAACAGTGTTACACTGTTGACTCATATTTAGCTTGTGATCTGCTATGACCCCCAGATTCCTTTCCACGATACTCCTTCCTAGGCAGTCATTTCCCATTTTGTATATGCACAATTGATTGTTCCTTCCTAAGTTGAGTACTTTGCATTGTCCTTATTGAATTTCATACTATTCGCTTCAGACTGTTTCTCATAAGAACATAAGAAAGGCCGTATGGGTCAGACCAAAAGTCCATCTAGTTCAGTATCCTGTCTACCAACAGTGGCCAATGCCAGGTGCCCCAGAGGGAGTGAACCTAACAGGCAATGATCAAGTGATCTCTCTCCTGCCATCCATCTCCACCCTCTGACAGGCAGAGGCTAGGAACACCATTCCTTACCCATCCTGGCTAATAGCCATTAATGGACTTAACCACCATGAATTTATCCAGTTCTCTTTTAAACTCTGTTATAGTCCTAGCCTTCACAACCTCCTCAGGTAAGGAGTTCCACAAGTTGACTGTGTGCTGCGTGAAGAAGAACTTCCTTTTATTTGTTTTAAACCTGCTGCCTATTAATTTCATTTGATGACCCCTAGTTCTTGTATTATGGGAATAAGTAAATAACTTTTCCTTATCCACTTTCTCCACATCACTCATGATTTTATATACCTCTATCATATCCCCCTTTAGTCTCCTCTTTTCCAAGCTGAAGAGTCCTAGCCTCTTTAATCTCTCCTCATATGGGACCTGTTCCAAAACCTTAATCATTTTAGTTGCCCTTTTCTGAACCTTTTCTAGTGCCAGTGTATCTTTTTTGAGATGAGGAGACCACATCTGTACGCAATATTCGAGATGTGGGCGTACCATCAATTTATATAAGGGCAATAATATATTCTCAGTCTTATTCTCTATCCCCCTTTTAATGATTCCTAACATCCTGTTTGCTTTTGTTTTGCTGCCTCTGCACACTGCGTGGACATTTTCAGAGAACTATCCACGATGACTCCAAGATCTTTTTCCTGACTTGTTGTAGCTAAATTAGCCCCCATCATATTGTATGTATAGTTGGGGTTATTTATTCCAATGTGCATTACTTTACATTTATCCACATTAAATTTCATTTGTCACTTTGTTGCCCAATCACTTAGTTTTGCGAGATCTTTTTGAAGTTCTTCACAGTCTGCTTTGGTCTTAACTATCTTGAGCAGTTTAGTATCATCTGCAAACTTTGCCACCTCCCTGTTTACCCCTTTCTCCAGATCATTTATGAATAAGTTGAATAGGATCGGTCCAAGGACTGACCCTTGGGGAACACCACTAGTTACCCCTCTCCATTCTGAGAATTTACCATTAATTACTACCCTTTGTTCCATATCTTTTAACCAGTTCTCAATCCATGAAAGGACCTTCCCTTTTATCCCATGGCAGCTTAATTTACATAAGAGCCTTTGGTGAGGGATCTTGTCAAAGGCTTTCTGGAAATCTAAGTACACTATGTCCACTGAATCCCCCCTTGTCCACATGTTTGTTGACCTCTTCAAAGAATTCTAATAGATTAGTAAGACACGATTTCCCTTTACAGAAACCATGTTGACTATTGTTCAACAGTTTATGTTTTTCTATGTGTCGGACAATTTTATTCTTAACTATTGTTTCGACTCATTTGCCCAGTACCAACGTTAGACTTACCGGTCTGTAATTGCCGAGATCACCTCTAGAACCCTTTTTAAATATTGGCGTTACATTAGCTAGCTTCCAGTCATTGGGTACAGAAGGTGATTAAAAGGACAGGTTACAAACCTTAGTTAACAGTTCCACAACTTCACATTTGAGTTCTTTCAGAACTCTGGGATGAATGCCATCTGGTCCCGGTGACTTGTTAATGTTAAGTTTATCAATGAATTCCAAAACCTCCTCTCGTGATACTTCAATCCATGACAGTTCCTCAGATTTGTCACCTACAAAAGCCGGCTCAGGTTTGGGAATCTCCCTAACATCCTCAGCCGTGAAGACTGAAGCAAAGAATCCATTTAGTTCCTCCGCAATGACTGTATCATCTTTAAGCGCTCCTTTTGTATCTTGATCATCAAGGGGCCCCACTGGTTGTTTAGCAGGAGATTACTTCTCCAGTTTCTTCAGATCATTTTGAATTATTATCCTATCCCCCAAAGCACTTGCAACCCCTCCCAACTTGTTATTGTCCACAAACTTTATAAGTGTACTCTCTATGCCATTATCAAAATCATTAATGAAGATATTGAACAAAACCGGATCCAGAACTGATCCCTGCGGGACCTCATTTGCTATGCCCTTCCAGCATGACTGTAAATCACTGATAACTACTCTCTGGGAATGGTTTTCCAACCAGTTACGCACCCACCTTATGATAGCTGCATTTAGGTTGCATTTCCTTAGTTTGTTTATGAGAAGGTCACGTGAGACAGTATCAAAAGCTTTACTAAAGTCAAGATATGCCATGTCTACCGCTTCCCCCTTATCCACAAGGCTTGTTATCCCATCAAAGAAAACTATCAGGTTGACAGGATTTGTTCTTGACAAATCCACACTGACTATTACTTATCACCTTATTATCTTTTAGATGTTTGCAAATTGATTGCTTAATTATGTGCTCCATTATCATGTATGTTTGTTGCAGATTACTTCTTTAAATGCTCCCTTTATAAAGAGGAAGAACTCAGGTGGGTTGATGGGTTTTAAATTCAGATAATAGAGTTTTCTTAAGAATAAAACTCTCTCCAGAAATATCTACAGCGTCTGTGGCTAGCTTGGGGCCTTCTCTTCCTTGCAGATCAGTGAGTGCTTGTTTATTACAATTTACACTTTAAATTATTTTGACTGAAGTTTAGATAACCCTTCATACAACTGTCCTTTTGTGAGGACTATGTTCTATTTTTGTAGTCATTGAAGCTATTTAAAAATTATGGAGAATATGGAATAACAGAGATTTAAGTCTAAGTGTTATAATATTCATTTTCATTTTTCTCCCAGTGAAGGAGAAGAAGCCTTTCCCCCATGATACCACAGACACACTTTTTTTTTAAACACGATTTGTGTCAGGTTTTCTGTTTTGTTGAAATTTACGTGGAACTTCAAAGTAAATTGAAAAATTCAGCAGCTTGATTTATGCATTATAAACCTGTTCCAACATAGTACTGAAAAGGCAGTTGTGGCATAGAAAGAAATAATGATATTAAATAAATATATGGATTTTTCCAGCAATTTGCAATGCTGAAAGTCCTAGAAAGCCCTTAGTTATTATTTAAATAACTACAGTTATATTTGGTAATAAAATGGCAATCCGTATGGGTGAAGATTAAATTCCTTTTTATTTGTCTCTAGACCGTTTGAGTTTTACTTTATTATCAGATAAATGGAGATGCATTACCCTTTCTTGCATTATTTTTCATCATTTCCATGTTTCCCCCACATGCCAGTTGTAACCCTGAAAATCTCCTTATTCTTCACTCCTGCTCCTGTTATCCCTCATCCTTGTTATCTTGTATGTGTGATTTTCATACTTTCTATAACAGGAATACTGGATGGGTTTTGTGTAACCTTAGTTTGAGCAGTTGGTGGACACAGGTCAACCATTCAGAGAGTTTATAATTTTGGTTTCCTCTGGATAGTGGTGACACCTCATTTCAACTCCACAATGTCTGTTCTACCTCATAAATACATGGTTGAGGTTTGAGATTCAAAACAAAAGAGGTCTTTAGATATAGGAGCTTTCAAAACTCAAGAGAAAAGGCAGAAAAAACCTTATTTTTGTTAATCTGTGTAATAGTGGCATGTTTCTTGCCAAGACCGGGTTATCTTCAGCAAGCCGATTTCTTAGTGGGATAGATGCTGAGTATCGTGGGACACATTTCTCCCTCACTATCTTATTGCCTCTAGAGCATTCAGAGGGCCAGATTCTTTGCACTCCAAAATTTGATTTAGCCAGCTGCTGAAGGATTTCTATGTCCCCCTCCCTGGAAAATCCCCAACTGTGGTAGGTCTATTGTAGTGGCTCCTACACTAGCTCCATAACCCTCAGTTCAGACTGTGGCCAGGTGATACTGCAACATGGCAATCCCAGTCTACTGGAACAGGCTCCTGGGGCTGTGGACTGCTGGAGATAAATTACAGCAATGCTGAATTGTTGATTTTAAGATTAAGGAAGTGTAAATGTAGGTTAAAGCTGCCTTTGCTGAGCAGAACTTGGTTGTGGTTGGACTGAAGAATCAGTGCCCGATTCTCTACTTGCCAAGAGAACAAGAGACTGCTACCACTAATCCAAAGTGGCTATGGATTTTTCAAATTACATGGCACTATTCACCAGCATTTCATATTAGAGTTTCAGGACACTGTTTCAACCAATGTTCTGCTAAACTCCTTAGTGACATATTCCCCTCCTTAAACTATGATATAAATGCACATTTTAAAATAGTCCTGCAATTTTATTTGTATTTTAAATTATATTTATTAGATCAATATAATTAAGTTCTGCTTGCCTGCATAACAAATCAGCCATAGATAACTGCATTAACCAGGGCAGGGTAATTATTTCAAGCAAGTAATTGTTATATTTTTTCTTTTAAATCTATTCCTGCATACTGAATCACTGATGTCACTGGAGTTGACGCTTACAAACACTGGTTTGCCAGGCTTGTCAGGTTAAAAACAAAAACCTGCATTTAGCTCTGTGTGGATGTTTTTGAATTAATTTCTACTGGTAAAGTGTTTAGCAGCAAAATGTCAAATTCACATATTTGAAGTACCTGTCATATAGGCATCCTTGCAACATTAAAATGAAAACACTAACATTTTATAAAACCCATTTCCCCCAAACTAAATAAAACAGTTTAGTCATATTCATATTTCTAAAGACTTTGGGTTCAATCCTGATTATGTTAAAATTAATGGCAGAACTCCCATTGTCTTCAATTGATGAGTGGGCCTTTTGTTTGAATATTAGAAAATTTTCCTTATTGCATCACTGACTAATAACATGATTTAAGCTTTGTATGTAAAAAAGTTGTTTGAAAAACTTGAGACTTAAATAAGTTTTATTGCCTCTTACATGATAAAATCAATTTTATATTTAGTAGTTGGTTACAGGAAAAATTAGTTTTAAGTAGTAATGGGACAGAGGAGCCAAAACCTCAGATCCAAATCGCCCAAACATTCATACTGGCTTTTAAAAGAAGTTCATCTGATAGAGTGATCCTGAAACCTCACCTTCACTAGTTTAATCTCAGTTAGGTCACCTTGGCACTGTTTATTGATGGCCTGTGACAAATGAAGTGTGAGGGAAGGTGGCTGGAATATTCATAGCAGAAGTCTCCTGTCTAATTTGACTGATTATGGCATATCCTTTCTATCACAAGGTTGGGGAAAAAATCTTCTATTAGAGTAAGGAGAAGTGTGTTAAATCGAAGAAATGTCCTTTCAGTAAGAGTCTACAATTTTTCTCATAAGATTTTGAAGCAAGCTTTATCAGTTGCTGAGGTATCAAGCATCTACTTTGTGAGTAGTGAGACCCTTTCAGGAGTACACAATTGTCCAGCATCCTCTGTCTAGATGGGCCCAGAAAGCCTAGTAGAATTTAGCCTATCCAACAAATAGCTCTCACTTGTAGGCTGATTGTACTTTAGTGTAGTCTCTTTACAGTTCTTTCTCCCCTCTTGAGCCTATAAATTAAGGAACTTTGTTTCAAATTTCCAAATTTTGTTTGTTAGCTGTTGTCTCTGCTTACTGAATTTCTAAAATAGCAGCTGTTGCTTATAGGGATTTTTTGTAGTTTTATATATGGACAAATTCATTGTATGGATTATGGCATCCTTTTGTGCACAAGTTCCCCATTTATCTTCACAAGAATTAAGAGACTGTCCTTCCTTTCTTATCTTCTCTTTTCAGTGAGACTGAGAGTTGTTTACACACTTCAAACATCATGAAATAATATCTGAGTAGAAAATAAAGCTTCCAGCTTGGAAAAGTTTCACTCACTATGAGGGTCCAAAGAAGGAGCATAAATCAAGAGAGAACACCTGCTTCTCAAGGACAGCCATTTTTCAATAGGATCTCAACACGTTTCTGTGCGTGCACGCGCACACACACACTTATGCTAGCTTTGCACACATGGTTGTGCAGATGCAGCTTTCAGCAGAAGTGTTCTAGCCTCTATTCTCAAGTTGTCCTCTATTACTTCTAATGCTTCACAGACCCTGCCTGTTATACACTGATGTTCACTTAAAGAATAGATATTTTAGCTTCATGGTAAATATCTCAGCATTGTCCAAAGAGCATTACGATTGAATTCAGATAAATTCTTCTAAATTACCCCTCTAGAAACAACATCATTAAGAAACACTGCTAGAAGTCCTATGCTCCCTGACCGCCCCTCCAAAAAACATTGAGCATATACCACTGGGGGAGAGAAGGTGGGGAAAAGGGGTTTTGTTCCAGTTACTTCCTATTTCCATAAAAGATTGGAGGGCTAAGTTTCATGCTGGATCTAAGATCTTAGATTTTAGCCAGTAGTAGACAAATTTAAAAGGAAGGAATTATATTATTTTCAAAGAAATGTAAATAGATGTGTGTCCTGGGCATTGTATATGCTTAAGTTTGGTAGTTGGGAAGGTATCCCTGTATCATATTTCTGACTGGAGATATAGCATTACCTATTTTGAATGTTGCTTTTAGAACTGGGCATCTGCTTTACCAGTGAGGTTTAGTAAAATTCCCATTGACGTCAAAAGGAGCAGAAAGAGGTCAATGCTGAGTGTTTTTGAAAAACCCACCCAAAATGTGTTCACAATTCTTAGCAGTTATATTGTCATATTTACACAGGATGGTAGTGCCTGTTTTACACCATTGGGACAATTAACTGATTACAAATCCTTGTCAGATTCTTGTATTCCTTACAGTCTTATCACCACAGGGATGCTGAAATTGCATTCAAAACTCTATCCAGCTTTCCTACAGAAACAAACTAAATACATAGTAACAATACTTGTCACTTTGATTTTGAGGATGATGTAGACAATCACAGTTTATACAAATGAGTCTTTGCATGGCCCCACAGACCAATCTGGGAAGAACAACATTTACCGCAGTGACCATAGAGTTATTTGCTGGGCTGCATTAATTGAGCTGCACATTGTTTTCGTGCCTGGTGCTTCTAGCTGAGCAACATAGTTCTTCTTATAGTTGTGGACAGCCACCCATATGTCCCTGGCACTCTGGGATACAATCAGTCACCAGTTGCTCGAAGGCAGAATCAGAAATATTCACTGAGGTGCGACCAAATTCTTGACCCACCTGAGTATGATTCCCAACAAAGGATTCATTGTATTGTCAAAGGTTGCATGGGAATTCATTTAGTGGATGCACTTGCACACCAACTCTCACTCTCTCTCAGCCAACAAGACCACTTACAGTGGCAGGGTAAAGCTGAGCCAACTGAAGGACTTGCTGGCTGTAGGTTTATTTTTGGAGTGACTATCTAATAAATCAATTGCCCAGTTACCAGGCTAATGAGCCTGATCTGCTCAGCCAGTGTCCCATTAACCAGGGAATTTCGGAATAAATCCTTGTAGGCCTTCATACCAAGAATAGCTCACAAATCATACTTAGCCCTACAAAGCAATCCCCTACTCACTCCACCATTCTACCACATGGAGGAGGGGTTCAATTCATGGGCAGTAAATACATAGTGCCCTGCAAAATAAAATTTCATCTAAAGACTTTCCTTCCCCAAGACAAGATGTGTAACTCTAGAGATCTGCCAGAGCATATCTGCCAGAGCTAACATATTTCAACAAGGGAATTTTAGATGTTGGTCCTGATAGTTTCAGCAGTATTGGTGGAACTCATGTCATACCTTGTCATGATGAGGCAGCCTCAGTGGTCAGTCACATACTGACTTCTTACCCATGTGACAAATAACCTGTGTGATGCCATGGCTTGGTGGCAATTAAGGGGGAAACTGTAAGTGCCCACTAAAGTTGAGGACCAAGTTTGCCTTGATTAGTAAAGGACTTAAGGAAAAACACAGTTTCTGACAGCCTCAGCCAATTCATGAGGCCCTTCTCAAACTTAATGTGAAAAAATGCTTGATTTCTATCTGAAATGTACTAAAACTCTTAAAGCCCATCCAGTTTTCTGAAGTCATTAATAACAATACAAAAGGTTCTCCTGTGTTCAGGAATCATGCCAATGCATGTCTTATAGCTAGACAGATTTACAGCTTCAAGGTAAGGCACACTGGCTGGAGGAATCTTCTGCAGCCAGACATCTTTTTTTCTATCCAGGGAAATTCCAGGTAGATAAATGAGGTGTTTCTTATTTTTTTTAAACTCACTCATCTTCAGTCTCATTTGATTTTGTTTTGTTTTCAGGATGTCTTATTTGGTTTGTAACATTTGTGATGTACCTTTGACTTAAAGAGAGATTTTGATGTGATATCTGATTCAAAATGCATTTCTGCCTGGTAGTGTGTGTGTTGCTGCCTATTTTGGAGATTTTTTTCACTTCTTTGTTGAATGCAGTGGTTCCATACTTAAAAAAAAGAAAAGAAAAAACATTTAGGGGGGTTCTGAATTTCCAAAATTGGAGAATCTGTTATAACTGTCACATTGGGAAGAAAAGAACATCAAATGCCTGCTTTTAATTCAACAAGAAAGGTTTGGATATATTATGTTACCATTTTTCCAACTCTTCTCTACTAAGAGTTGAGGATTCTGTTAACTTTTTGTTGTTCAATTATATAATAGTTCATCTCTACTTTAGAAAGTAACTATCAGAGGGATAAAATTGTTACAGTTCCATGGCTGAGAAAAGGAGGGAGCATTGTCTAGAGCAGGGGGTCTCAAACTCAATTTACCTTAGGGCCAGTGCCAGTCTTCAAATCCTTCCAGCGGGCCAATAATGTCCCTGAAGATGGTGTTCAGAAAAGAAAACGTTTATATTGTATTTTTATTTCGAATTTCTTAGAAATAATAAAACTGTCATACAACTTTATACAATTCTTCGCCTGCCAGAAAGTTTTTAGTGTTTGCCAGACACCTGGCAATGCTTCAGTTCTGTCAGTTTGTTGATGTTTGGCCTCAGTGACTGAGCAGTTGAAACTGTCAGGATTGCAGCAAGGTGTGCATCAGATAGTTGTGTTTGGTATTTTGACTTGTTTATATTCATTGTGGAAAAAAGTGACACCGCCTCCATGGCTGACTCTGCCCGGCAACTAATGATGCTGCCTCCATGGCTGACTGCCCGGTGATAGTGTCTCTGTCCCTCTCCCCCAGGCAATGGGAGCTGCAGGGGGCAGCGCCTGCAGCAGACGGTGCTGGCAGCATGGCTGTATGCATCTCTCCTCCACGGGCTGCAGTGGGCAGGTTCTCGGGCCGCAGATGACCTTTGGGCCGGGACTTTGAGACCCTGGTCTAGAGGTCCCTACTAGAGCCAATGTTTATAGAATTTTAAGTTCTGCAAGTTCCTTCCCATCTTAAGCTAGAAAGGAACACAAACACAAGACTTGTCTTTACAATTTGCAATAATACAGAATAAGAGCTGAAAGTACTTTTTCTGTTTCAAGGAGCTTTTACTTTTATTTGTTTACCATGTAAACATTTGTTTGACCACTAATTTCAGAAAGTAATATAGGGCACTAATCATTCTGTCAACAAGGTAACTCCTACATATTTTGCAACTTTGAACTTACTGGCCATGTGGTTCTGTCATTTAAAAAAAAAAAAACTTATGTTGTAACTCAGATGTTGATGTTCTTAAACAATCTTGTGAAATAGAAGCACATAACTGTAAAAGTTGAGCTTTAACCATAGCATCATTTTACAGTTGCAACTCAGATGATTACTATTAAGACTATAATAGTAATTGCAAAAATCTGAAGTTCAGTACATATAAATCTTTTCAGGTGGAGATTTTGAATGCTTTTTTTTTAATTTCTGAGTAGTCTGAGTTATTTAATGGGAGCAAAAAAATGGAAAATGTTAATACCTGGTCATCTAAATATGGAGGATAACTTCCAATATTTTCATACCCACAGTAGTATCAGTATAGTATATTTAACACCTTTAATGAAAAAAACTTATTGTAGTAACTTTTTTTCAATTTGATTTTTATGTTGCTATAGGCTAATTTCATACGAAGGGGGGAGGGATAGCTCAGTGGTTTGAGCATTGGCCTGCTAAACCCAGGGTTGTGAGTTCAATCCTTGAGGGGGCCTCTTGGGGATCTAGGGCAAAAATCAGTACTTGGTCCTGCTAGTGAAGGCAGGGGGCTGGACTTGATGACCTTTCAAGGTCCATTCCAGTTCTAGGAGATGGGTATATCTCCATTAATTATAATTAATTCTGGAAAGAAGTTAGACAATTCCCATTTGGAGACGATAAATCAACACACAAAGGCAACTGGACCAATTTTGCAAATAATCTGTGATGGTTCAGTTTTAATATGGAATGTCTCCAGAATAAGGGGATTGATAAAATCCATAGACCTACTATAGCTGAATGTTTAGTACAGTACTGTTAGTGAATTGGCAGAGGTTGAAGATGACTATATAAGTAGATTGATCAGCTGTTTGTAGTTTAATTCAGTATTCAATAATCTGCTTCAAAAGATTTGGAATAAGTTTGCCATAAAAATGTAGGTAAATTGTTGAAGTGGAGTCAGTTAAAAAGGAATAAAATTATTTTTTCTGCACTTTTTCACTTTAACATTTTAGCATCCCTCTGTTACTGCTTGAAGAGTAACATCCCAATTTAAGAATCCCACATGAAATAGTACTCTACCAAGGCCAGCAACATCAAATAGTCTTATGAAATAGTTCTGTTGTACAGGAGCCTGCTGATTTCCCACAGATATTTTCAGTAGTGATATTATTGCCTAATGATTCAAAATCCACAATCTGCTTATTAATTAATGCAGGGGTCGGCAACGTTCGGCACGCGGCTCACTAGGGTAAGCACTCTGGCGGGCCGGGCAAGTTTTATTTACCTGCTGACGCGGCAGGTTCATCCGATCGCGGCCCCCACTGGCCGCGGTTCGCCGTCCCGGGCCAATGGGGGCAGCGAGAAGCGGCGCAGGCGAGCGATGTGCTGGCTGTGGCTTCTCACCACTCCCATTGGCCCGGGACGGCGAACCGTGGCCAGTGGGGGCCGCGATTGGATGAACCTACCATGTCAGCAGGTAAATAAAACTGGCCCGGCCCGCCAGGGTGCTTACCCTGGCGAGCCGTGTGCCGAACGTTGCCGACCCCTGAATTAATGGTTCAGTTCTTCACCTGACTTGAGCTGCTAAGTATTTGAATCCTACTGAAATAACTATTGCAAGCCATTATTTAACCACAGTACATTATAGTGATATGAGAATCAATGCTATTTCTCCATATTTGGAATAGGAGTGATTTGGTAATTGTGAGTGATTACTGAATTCTTAAGGATAATAACTGAATGAAACAATCCACTAATATAGGCTGCCAAATTAGTAAGTCACTTGGGTTTTTTCTCTGTGTAGTATTTTTAAAATTTTATATAAGAAAAACCAAAAAACAAAATACCTAAAATTTTTCATAAACAAGCAAGATGAACAGGCACTGTTAGCCTATTATAATAAGGCACCCTTAGTCTCATATTTGAATAGCTTTTCAAATAGGGAATACAGGCTGTGCAATCATGAATTCAGTAGGTGACCAGAACTTCAAATAGTGTGTCTTAGGGATGTTAAAAACAAAACAAACCCTCTTACCATACAGTAAAAATATCTGATAGCCCATAGATCAATGGATTTGTTTTCTAGTTTGATCACCACAGTAGCATAGTTTTATAATATCAATTTATAATGAAATGTCTGAACTGAATTTTCTACCAATGATCAGTTTACACCATCTAAACGATTCTATATAATATTTTTGGTAGGTCATGTCCTATACAGAGCCACATGGTATTCGAAAGCCCCATCTACACTATTTTTCTTTGCTGAAAAGTGGTATACTGTATTCAAGCTCTACACTTGTTCCTACCCACACACTCTAACTTAACACTTGTGCCAACAAAGGACTTTCCACATGCTCCCTATAATATTATAACAGAATATAAATTTAGTATATTTACGTATTAAAATCTCAGCTGCTACAGCATAATGCTGCTTATTTGAAAATTCCAGTGAAATTATTAAACCTGCTTTGACATTTAAGAGCAATAAACTTGTGATAAAATACATTCTACTAGGAAATTTTATGGCAAGAGTAATAAAATATGGAAGATTTCTCTAACATTTCTGTATTCTTTATGCTTTTGTATATATGTAAATCATTGCAAACATAAAGAAAAGTATGACTTACAAGAGATTTTTTTCCTCTAATGTCTACCAATTGGTATTTCTTGCACGCTTACATGCATTTATATATAAATTATAATTGGACTGGTGCAATCTTGCAGTGCTCTGATGGAACATCTAATGTCAGTTCCTTTTAATATTTTTAGCATCTCAGTAAACTACTGCAAGCCACTAAATAAATGGTCAGCTCACATTTTAATCTTAAATTCAAGAGGTGATAATAGAGTAAGTGTTCTGTTTTGGATATATGCTATTTTCAGTCTTAGCACCACTATTATTAATGTTAAGTTATATTTAACAGTCTCACACTTGATGCTCAATTGACCAGTGATTCAGCTTGTAGTATAAAGACTTTATAGTCTGTAAGTCATCCTTGAAACCGCTAGTCATCTTAACTGGCAAAATACTAAAAATTAATGGGGGGTTACCTGAGTATTTGTGATTAATATGTATAACTTTCAGTATGGGACTCTCAACTCAAGTTTTACCCAGTGAGAGGAAGGATAATCAAGTGACTAGAGGGCTATCTTAGGACTCAGACTTAAGGTCAATTCTCTGCTCCAGCAAAGAATTCCTGTGTGACCTTGGGCAAATCCATTAGTCTCTCTGGTCCTCAGTTCCCTCTGTAAAAGGGGAATAATTGTACTTTCCTACTTGACAGGGTATTACTGAAAGGATAAATACATTAAAGATTGTGAGATGCTCACAGATTATGATAACAGGAGACCTATATTATTTAAAATAGATACCTTGATTGAGGAAATCCAGGCTACTTTAGGATTATCATATTTGTTCAAACATCTGACTCTCCAAAACTTAGATTCAATGTCAAGGTATTTTTGGAGGTATTGGGAGGATAAATAAAAACTGAGATACTGTGGTAATGGGGACCATATAAATAATTGGAATAGGTGGATAAATAGAGTTGGGGGAATGGGGCTAGGAGAAGAGATTGAAGAATAAGTCAGCAAGCTAGAAGAAAAGGTGAGAGTTGTGGAAACCAACAAAAAGGACATTGTCAGAGGAGAGAGTCAGGAACAGAATGAAAGGCAGCAGATACATAAAGAAAATTGAGAGAGAATCACCCCTTTTCTTTATTGAGGCGACTATTAGTGACTGTGGTCATTGTGTTTGCAGTGGAAAGAAAAAGACTGCAAAATTGGAGAGGAAAATTTGATAAAGGTGTAAGAAATGGTCACAGAGCTCACAAATCACTGAACGTCAGAATTCAAAATGTTCCTAGTAGCTATTCTTTGCTGAGGAGGAGAAGTCCCTTTGCTAATTTGTCAAAAATAAGAAGATAATCAAGATATATGTATTTTCAAACTTGCACATATGTAGGTAACACTCCTGTTAATTTAGGAAGCTATCATATTATACATTAAAACATTGTAAATGTTACCATACAATACATATAGATGATATGTTTTGTACATATTGAGTTTAAAAAAGTCCATCACTTTTGGGGTGAGTTGGAAGGTTGCTCTGGTGAGTGGAAAAGTGTGTAGTAATCTGCATAATCAATTCACGCAGAGTTTGAAATTTCATTTAAAATGCATTCCTGTCCTGATGGTTAGAAATTTTCTCAAATTTAAACTGTGAGTGTAAAGTAAGCTGCGTCATTTCCTGGGTTTACAGACAGACCACTTTTGTGCCTCTGCTACTGCTCAGAGCTTTACCACAGTACAGTGTAATTAACGAGGGTCATTGTCAATCGTACAACATTTAGTCACAACTCTGTGGGTAGAAGTGAAATTTTACAGAATCATGGTATTTTTAGTGTTGATTGGGAAAGTTATGAGAAGAATCAGAGGTAGGTTCTATGGCTATTTATTGTAAAGAGACAGGAGAGCACACAGAATAAAACTGGGGGAAGGATGGAGGAGCTGACACCCTCCCCCTACAAACAAAGGCTTTAGGGGAGGTGTAGCAGAGCAGAGGTGCTTCCACTCTCCTGCTCATTTGCAGGGAACCAGAAATACAGTAGGAAGTGTCTGAGGGGTGTGGTGGGAAATAAGACAGGAAGATTCTCCTTGCTTCCTGTAGCTTTGGTTGGTTGGAGCTTTATATTTCAGACCCCTGTTAATCAGAGGCTTATATGAAACATGAAGCCTCCAAACAGGATACTTGGAAAAGTGGAGGAGTGGTGTAGAAATTCTTACTTTGCAGTAGCTAGAACATGAAGTAAGGAAGCTGGACTTCTTACTAGGTCTGTGTGAATAACTGATGTTTTTTATTTAGTGCCCAAACTGAATAATCAAATAAAATTATTTAATTTTGGGTCAACCCAAAATGATTTTTCCCCAATTTTTTTGGTGAATTGAATGGTGTTTCCCTGTTTAAAAAAGAAAAACTTCCTCTCAAAATATTTGGGGGGGGTCACATTTTTTATAAAATTGCAGTAAAATTACAGAAAAAAAGGTATTTTTAATTTTGAATTAAAAAAATCAATGTTTCATTTACAAAATGTCAAAACATGCTTTTTGATTTTTTTTGGTTTGTTTTTGTTTATTGACTGAAACAATTTGACAAATTCTGTCCAAATTCACAAATTATTTTTGTTGATTCCTGTTTTTTGGTGCAAAAAATGGTTTTTAATGAAAAAAATCACCCAGTTCTATTTCTTATCAGGCTATTATTGCCCTTGAGCATTAACAGTGGGGCTTCCTTAACTTCTGTAGGTACGTCTGGATTGGAAAGGGAGGATTTCTGGCCTTTGACTGGTACAGAGTTCCTGTGTTTTTTATTCTCTCGTGGTCCAAGACTGACCACAGCTTGACCTCCACTCTAATTTATTTTCATGGGTGATCCATGTGTTGGCAGAATGTTTAGTTTTGTTTTGATTAAGACTCTTAGAAGCTGTTCAGAGGCTTGGAATAGTCTTCGTATTCCTGGCAGAGGTGATTGTTAGAGAGCAGGTGAGGCAGTCAAATCTGCGTGAGAAATACAGTTTACCACATGGCTCTATAATTTATCTGTATGGATATCACCTCTAAATATGTGATGTGCATGTGTGTGATACGGATATGAAACTGGTTTGAACAGAGAACTAGGAAATGATAAAATTAATGAGAGTAACTATACTTGTAACTGTACTTGATATGTAGGTGAAGAGATTGGTTTATTTTCAGTAAAAAAGGAAGTTTCTGTAGGTTAATTGGAAGCAGAAGTTGTTGCAGTTTCTTGATTTGAAGAGCAGTAATGTATAAGCTAGAAGTTTTTAAATATATATCTATTGTGCTCTCAAGACATTATCCTAACCTTGGACTAGCCTGGTTGGAAAGATCCAACATTAGTTTTAACCCAAATGCTGAACTAGCTACACTTTTTAACACAGGCCTAGACCTGATATTCTTTCCCCAGGCTAACTTAATCACTAGTTGCTTGTTGCTAATTTTGGAGCTCCAAGAATCTGACTCAGCAAAGCACTTCAGCATGTGCTGAAGTACTTTGCTCAGTTGGGGCCTAACTGTGGAAGTAGATCACTGTATGGTGGAGAACTTCCTAACTGTAATAAGACAAGTTGGTTAATGAGTTACTGTAAATTAGATCTTTCTTGCCACGAATTATATGACCTGAAGTGAAGTTAGACTGAAATTGATAAAACAATGTTAAAATGTAGTAATTAAATACTAATGTTCATTGAATAACTAGAAGCTCTATATTAAGCATATCTTCCATAGTTTGTGTATTTAATTAATTACCTTACCAAACTGACAATGTTTTTATTATTATTATTATTATTATTATTATTATTTTCATTCATCAGTTCACATCTGGTCAATGTTTTCAGGTGAACTGGGGACAAAATCCTATTTGTTTTATATACTTTTTTTAATCATAGGCAATATGTGCTTGGAAGAAAGCTGAAGTATCGAAGCTTGAAGTATGAGTGTGGCTGTCTTAATTAAAAGCCATTTAACATTGTTATTGTCTGTCTAATAGTTTTAGAATGGCAATGTCATGAGCCATCAATTATGGATTATGTTAAAAAGAGAAGGGGCTGCCTGGAACTTGGTGGAATGGTGCAAGAAGCCTCAGGCTTGTTTTGTTTTTGTTTTTCCCTTTGTTACTTTAATATGCAGTATATTTATCAGATTAAAAATGACAAACATAATATCCCTAATTAACTGTTTTTCACTAAAACTGGTTATAGGGTGTTAGTGTGGATTAGGGCAATTTTTCCTCAAGTACCTTCTTTTGATGGAACCCAAAGAAGTTAATTAACCACACATTTTATTGGCAGTTGTAGACCTATAAAAATTCTTTACAAAGTGGAGCATATGTAGCAAGCAATTGACTAATATTGCTAGCGGGTATTTGTGAAGTGAACTGTTAAAATAACTTTTCACTTTCTGAACTGTTAGATAGAATACACTTCTTACATATATGCCTTCCAGCATGGAACTCAGATGGTATGTAATATGTGCATATTAAATCCTTTTCCTCTCCTGCTCATGATCTCCCCAACATTTCCTCTCGTTTGAAGTACCTTGTTTAGGCTACTTCTGGCTCCAGCCACAATAGCAGCTTCTTGCCTCAGAACTCCTGTACATCTTGGATATATTGGCAACCTCTGGCTCTTTTCTAGCTGTCATTAATAGGTATCCAGGCTCTTCGTATGTGCATGGATGCTGCATGTAGAAGCAGCTAAGTGTTCTGTGAATCACATTTTGAGAACTATTGGTTTAAAGGAGCCAAATAGAATACTTATTGGGTTAAACCAACTTTTCGTTATTTGCAGAAGTTAAAAATCATAGAAAGGTGGCTATACTTTCATCTTGTTATGAATGAAAGTATGCTGAGAACTCTGTAAAAGACATTATTTCCAAGGGAAAGGGCTCGCACTACTATTGCTTATGAAAAAAGAGTTCGATCATCCTTCAGGAACAGTAGTAGTTGAGATGCTATTCCTAATAGGAGAGGGAAGAGAGGTCATTGTTTCCATTTTCTGTGGTCTGAACAACCTCTGTCACAGATGAAGTACTTTTAGAAGTCTAACACGAATGCATGTTGGAGACACAACCTGAGCTATTCTCCAAGTTTGCTTTGAGCCTTTCCAACAGCCATAACAACTCTCACTGAACATAAGAAATATTACAATTTTACCATGTTCACATCTAAATAGCTTTTTTATTGCTAAAACTTTTATTGCTTTTTTATAAGCAAAAAACTGCTTCTTAGTTGCTGCAGATGATCGGAAAAAAAAGTTCAAGAACAGATTGCAAAATACATGGATGATGAGTATGTTATACTGCTGTAGTTGTGTGTATTAAGCAGTTTCAGTAAAGGGTTTTTGTACTTTTTTTTATCGAGGACCTAATGCTTACCTATGTGTGCATTTGGTTACCTGGATAACTGCCCATTCTTTGCACTGAAGGCCACAAATCTGCAAATGTATTTAATTATTCAATTGGTAGTATCTATTAGAAAGTATCTAGTATTTTTTGTTAGATTTTAATGTAGTCTTCTGGCAGGGTCCTTGGGACTCAATTTCTTATAAACTGTAGCTGCATCTCAAATGTTTTTGTTTGCATAAGAGTTATTGAGCACATGCAAATCAAACACTACTTGATATAGGTATGTACTTGATATAAAGTTCCTCTTTAAACATTTATTTTTTCCCAGGTTAGTAATATGGTTTGCAGGTAATACGTAAGTAATATGTGATGCAGGTTTACTTTGATTTCTGCATCTGCTTTTTCTGATGTTATTTGGATTTCTCCTATGTTGGTCTTGAATCTCAAGATTATTACAGAGGCAGCAATTTTACTTGAAGTTTTAGGTGACATTTGAAGTAGCTGGCAATGGCATTTTGATCTGCAAAGTCATGACACTTTTTTGCTAAGTCAGCTATCTTAAAACCTTTTTACTCTGACTCTTTTGTTGGTCATACTTTCAAAGAGATAGTTAGAGCATATTTAAATGTGCTGGCTATTGCTATCCCTAGGAAATAGCCATTTTAGGGTAATTTTTCAGAATACTTTGTTGATTTTCAATTATACTTAGGGTATGTCTACATTGCAATGAAAAATTGGGCTTGGACTCAGTCTTGAGTCCAACGTCTTCTACCATCTACACACACATTTCTGACTCAGAACCTAGGATTTTAGGACCCCTGCAAGATTTGAGCCCAAGTCAAGCCAGGATTGAGGGTTCAAGCACTATTGCTTTGCAGTGCAGATGCAGCCTCATCACAAGGGTAAGCTGCTCATAAACATACAGAAATGTAGTTTTCTTTATGCAAAAGATCTGGACCCACTGCTGGTCAGACCAGGTCTATATGACAATCTCGTCTCACCAGTCTTTGCTTGTGGCACTGCTCCAGAAACATGACTCTATGCAAGGGAAATCAGTGGTTGTACTAAGTGCCATGAGCAGTATCAGCCAGTTTGTCTGCCATGTCAGTGTCCTCTACTTCCTCCTGCTGCTCCATCATAAGCGCCATCAGGTGCCTTTGTCTTTAAATTTCCTTTTTATAAAATACAAATCAAAACCTTTTTAGGCAAAGCTAAGCCTGAGCCACATCTCAGTGCATTAAGTGTCTGTCATCTCTGAAGAATGTTATGATTAAGAAACCTCAAACTTTAGAAACCTGGCACAGTCATAGAACATAAGTGCAGTTTCATATTTGTGTAGATGCACATTGGTCATCAGCAAGTGTAATTAGAGCAGTGGTTCTTAAACTAGGACTGCCGCTTGTTCAGGGAAAGCCACTGGAGGGCCGGGACGGTTTGTTTACCTGCCGCGTCCGCGGGTTCGGTTGATCGCGGCTCCCACTGGCTGCGGTTTGCCGCTCCAGGCCAATGGGGGCTGCAGGAAGTGGTGCGGGCCGAGGGATGTGCTGGCCATCTCCATCCACTGACAAACAGAGGCTAGGGACACCATTCCTTACCTATCCTGGCTAATAGCCATTAATGGACTTAACCACCAGGAATTTATCCAGTTCTCTTTTAAATGCTGTTATAGTCCTAGCCTTCACAACCGCCTCAGGTAAAGAGTTCCACAAGTTGACTGTGCGCTGCGTGAAGAAGAACTTCCTTTTATTTGTTTTAAACCTGCTGCCTATTAATTTTATTTGGTGACCCCTAGTTCTTGTATTATGAGAATAAGTAAATAACTTTTCCTTATCCACTTTCTCCACATCACTCATGATTTTATATACCTCTATCATATCCCACCTTAGTCTCTTCTTTTCCAAGCTGAAGAGTCCTAGCCTCTTTAATCTCTCCTCATATGGGACCCTTTCCAAACCCCTAATCATTTTAATTGCCCTTTTCTGAACCTTTTCTAGTGCCAGTATATCTTTTTTGAGATGAGGAAACCACATCTGTACACAGTATTCGAAATGTGGGCATACCATTGATATATATAAGGGCAATAATATATTCTCAGTCTTATTCTCTATCCCCTTTTTAATGATTCCTAACATCCTGTTTGCTTTTTTGACCGCTTCTGCACACTGCGTGGACATCTTCAGAGAACTATCCACGATGACTCCAAGATCTTTTTCCTGACTCGTTGCAGCTAAATTAGCCCCCATCATATTGTATGTATAGTTGGGGTTATTTTTTCCAATGTGCATTACTTTACATTTATCCACATTAAATTTCATTTGTCACTTTGTTGCCCAATCACTTAGTTTTGTGAGACCTTTTTGAAGTTCTTCACAGCCTGCTTTGGTCTTAACTATCTTGAGCAGTTTAGTATCATCTGCAAACTTTGCCACCTCACTGTTTACCCCTTTCTCCAGATCATTTATGAATAAGTTGAATAGGATCGGTCCGAGGACTGACCCTTGGGGAACACCACTAGTTACCCTTCTCCATTCTGAGAATTTACCATTAATTCCTACCCTTTGTTCCATATCTTTTAACCAGTTCTCAATCCATGAAAGAACCTTTCTTTTATCCCATGACAGCTTAATTTACATAAGAGCCTTTGGTGATATGGGGACAGAGTAGGCAACAAGGTTTGCTACAGGGATTCCTGGGTTGGTGTTTCTGTGGTGTGGTGTGTAGTTGCTGGTGAGTATTTGCTTCAGGTTGGGGGGTTGTCTGTAAGCGAGGACTGGCCTGCCTCCCAAGGTCTGTGAGAGTGAGGGTTCATTTTCCAGGATAGGTTGTAGATCGTGGATAATGTGCTGGAGAGGTTTTAGCTGGGGGCTGTATGTGATGGCCAGTGGTGTTCTGTTGTTGTCCTTGTTGGGCCTGTCCTGTAATAGGTGATTTCTGGGTACCCGTCTTGCTCTGTCAATCTGTTTCCTCACTTCCCCAGGTGGGTATTGTAGTTTTACAAATGCTTGATAAAGATCTTGTAGACTTTTGTCTCTGTCTGAGGGGTTGGAGCAAATTTGGTTGTATCTTAGGGCTTGGCTGTAGACAATGGATCATGTGATGTGTCTTGGATGGAAGCTGGAGGCATGTAGGTACATATAGCGGTCAGTAGGTTTCCGGTATAGGGTGGTGTTTATGTGACCATCACTTATTTGCACTGTAGTGTCCAGGAAGTGGATCTCTAGTGTGGACTGGTCCAGGCTGAGGTTGATGGTGGGGTGGAAATTGTTGAAGTCCAGGTGGAATTCTTCAAGGGCCTCCTTTCCGTGGGTCCATGTGATGAAGATGTCATCAATGTAGCACAAGTAGAGGAGGGGCACTAGGGGTCGAGAGCTGAGGAAGCGTTGTTCTAAGTCAGCCATAAAAATATTGGCATACTGTGGGGCCATGTGGGCATAAGCAGTGCCACTGACTTGAAGGTATAAATTGTCCCCAAATCTGAAGTGCTTTTGGGTGAGGACAAAGTCACAAAGCTCAGCCACCAGGCATGCTGTAGCAATCCCTGTAGCAAACCATGTTGCCTACTCTGTCCCAATATCTACTCTGGCGACACCATCAAAGGACCCAACCACATCAGCCACACCATCAAGGGCTCATTCACCTGCACATCCACTAATGTTATATATGCCATCATGTGCCAGCAATGCCCCTCTGCCATGTACATTGGCCAAACCGGACAGTCTCTCCGCAAAAGAATAAATGGACACAATCGAACATCAGGAATGGTAACATACATAAGCCAGTAAGTGAACACTTCAATCTCCCTGGTCATTCTATTACAGATTTAAAAGTCACTATCATTGAACAAAAAAACTTCAGAAACAGACTTCAAAGAGAAACAGCAGAACTAAAATTCATTTACAAATTCAACACCATTAATCTGGGCTTGAATAGGGACTGGGAGTGGCTGGCTCATTACAGAAGCAGCTTTTCCTCTCCTGGAATTGACACCTCCTCATCTATTATTGGGAGTGGACTACATCCACCCTGATTGAATTGGCCCTGTCAACACTGGTTCTCCACTTGTGAAGTAACTCTCTGTTGTCCATGTGTCAGTATATAATGCCTGCATCTGTAACTTTCACTCTATGCATCTGAAGAAGTGAGGTTTTTACTCATGAAAGCTTATGCCCAAATAAATCTGTTAGTCTTTAAGGTGCCACCAGACTCCTTGTTGTTTTTGTAGATACAGACTAACATGGCCACCCCCTGATATTATATCAATAGCCTCCTTTATCACAAGGCACTCTAGTTCACCCATCTTATTATTGAGACTTCTAGCATTTGTGTACAAACACTTTAAAAACTTGTCACTATTTATTTGTCTGCTCTTTTCTGATGTATCAGATTCTTTTTTATGTGAATATTTATCATCTGATCTGGCCCTTACATTATCCTCTTCCATCCTCTGCTCCTGACTATAACCTGGAGATTCTCTATCATTAGACTCTCCCCTAAGACAAGTCTCTGTCCGATCCACATGCTCCTCTGCAACAGTCGGCTTTCCCCCATCTCCTAGTTTAAAAACTGCTCTACAACCTTTTTAATGTTTAGTGCCAGCAGTCTGGTTCCACTTTGGTTTAGGTGGAGCCCATCTCCCCTGTATAGGCTCCCCCCATCCCAAAAGTTTCCCCAGTTCCTAATGAATGTAAACCCCTCCTCTCTACACCATTGTCTCATCCACACATTGAGGCTCTGAAGCTCTGCCTGCCTACCTGGCCCTGTGCGTGGAACTGGGAGCATTTCTGAGAATGCCACCATAGAGGTCCTGGATTTCAGTCTCTTCCCTAACAGCCTAAATTTGGCCTCCAGGACATCTCTCCTACCCTTTCCTCCCTATGTCATTGGTACTTACATGTACCACCTGCTCCTCCCCAGCATTACACATAAGTCTGTCTAGATGCCTCGAGAGATCCGCAACCTTCGCACCAGGCAGGCAAGTCACATACGGTTCTCCCGGTCATCACAAACCGAGCTATCTACGTTTGTAATGATCAAATCTCCCATTACTAACATCTGCCTTTTCCTAGCAACAGGAGTTCCTTCCCCCGGAGAGGTAACGTCAGTGCGAGAGGCAACCCCAGCACCATCTGGAAGGAGGGTCCCAACTACGGGAAGGTTTCCCTCTGCTCCCGTTAAGTGCTCTGCTTCCCTGGGCCTTTCATCCTCCTCAACAGCACAGGGGCTGTCTGACCGGAGGTGGGACAATTCTACAGTGTCCCGGAAAGCCTCATCAACATACCTCTCTGCCTCTCTTAGCACCTCCAGTTCCGCCACCCTGGCCTCCAAAGCCCGTACGTGGTCTCTGAGGGTCAGGAGCTCCTTGCACCGAATGCACACATATGCCACCCGCCCACAGGGCAGGTAATCATACATGCTGCACTCACTGCAATAAACTGGATAGCCCCCACTCTGCAGCTGGGCTTCTGCCTGCATTGTCTCCTAGTTAGTGAAAGGGTTGTTTAAAGCAAGAAGTTTTGAATGTAGTTTGGTTTATAGGTTTTAAGGGGAATAACAGGAAACCGATAGAACCGGCAAGGGACCCTCGCTCCCTTCCCACTCCCCTTCCCAACTCCCTTGCAAAACTCCCTGTTAGCAGCCCCTGGTCGCTTGTAGGCTGCTTTATAAAGCCCTGGCCTGTGTGAATGCCCCGCCCACTGTGCTCAGCCAATTACCAGAGGCTTCTAGCTTTCAGACCTTCCTTTGAAGCTCACAGCTTCCAACTGCCAGCCACTGCACACGATCCTTCAAACAAACAAACAGACTGACAAACACAAGCTCAGCACACAGCAAGTAACCCCCAAACACAAACAAACACACACTACAGACAGTCACTTACCCCAAGGGTCCTGTATTTGCTCCTCCTTCACCTGGAGAACTCCCTTGCAAAACTCCCTGTTAACGCGGCAGGTAAACAAACCGGCCCGGCCTGCCAGGGGCTTTCCAAGCGATGGCCCTAGTTTGAGAACCACCAAGTTAGAGTTTTATAATGCTTCAGTTCAGATTCCCATCATCTTAATCAGCTGCTCCATATCAAGTGGCAGTACAAGATCAGAAATGAGGATATTAGTAGCCAAGCCCAGAAACTGCCTCCATCAGTGGTTTTGTTTGTGTCTTTTTAGGTATAGACATATTAGATGGAAGACCTATGAATTAAGGAGTGTGCATATCAGGGAATGATGCCACATGGTTGGTAATCATGTGGTCTCCAAAATCTTCAGTGATAAGATCAATAGAGATTGATGTAAACTGAAAATCCAGCCAGACCCTCTTAAGGAGCTAAATGGAGATTGATTCTGGTCATGATTGATCTGCAAGGAGGGTATGTCCCTTTGGGATTTGACTTGATTCAGATGAACAAAAAGGGCTGTGGTTAACTTACTTGGCAACTGAATGCATTGCAAGTCCAGTTTCTATACATAAATAAAGACTAAGGGCAGATCCTCCAATGGTTTCCATGGAACTATGAGAATTTTCACCACCTGAGGATCTGACCACAGTTTACATTTGCATTTGTGGTTATTGAAGGTGGGAAACATTTTCAAATAAGACATAAGCTCTGATTCTTTTAAAGAGTTAAAGATTAAATGGTAGAAGCATGAATTTAATTAACATAATTAAGTGCATAAAGGAACATTTTAGTAACACTAAACAGAACAGCAGAATTTTCAAGGCCTTTTTGAACTATGTTTGCATAGTTAAGCCAAACAGCATTCCTCTCATTACAATAGGTCCTGTTTATCAAAAAAAAGAAACAAAAACAGATGTACAAGGGAAGCACCTAATTGGTTCATAAATCAAGTTCCTCTTTAAATGGGGAAGAGGTAAGAACCTCCTCCTCACCCCCCCCCCCCCGAAAATATTGCAGACTGAACATCAAATTAACAAATATTCTTTAATCTCCACTGTAAAAAGAAGAAACTTGTGCAATACTTAATCTTTCATTATGATAATACTATGTGGTTTCAATTTCAACTGTCCTGGGTCAGTTAGGTATTTGACAGTGAATTTGTGCCTTGTAGAAGTAGAACCTTAACTCTGAATTGTTTGAGGTTTTTAAAGCTTATTTTTCATCAGTTTTTGAAACAACTGATGCATACACACAACTTTAACACAATTTCACCTTAACTTTTTTGTTCTTATAGAAGTATACAGTGAAATAAGATAAATCTCCATGTTTATGAAATACTTATCCCTGATTTAATTAATTAAAAACAAACCAATCTTGGCCTGCGTATAATAGAAACAAAGTAACAAACTTTTTTTTCTTTGTAATGTTTGTTTAGGAAAGTTAAATATAGATTACCCATTTCAAATTAATTCATTGCACTTTTTATATTTGTGTTTCAGCCATCCTTAGTTCATCATACATGCAAATGGTTTTGATAACTTAGCCTTGAAGAACTACATTTCTTTCATGAATGCAAAAAATTGCATAATTCTTGAGTACCAAAGGCAAAAATGTATTCTTAGGAATACTCTTACATGAAAGAAATGACCATCATTCCACAGAGGTGAACAGTGTGTTTATTCCTTGAGAAACTTTTTATTTTTATATCAAGGTCTCTGTTCTGGGTTTTTGTGTTATAGTATCAGTTAATAAGTCAGAATCTGTATCGACTGATGCTCACTAATTTGTACTAAGACTGTTCTTTCTTCTATGGTTTAAGTGCCAATATTTTGACAGCAAAGCATCCGTTTGTTATCAGAGAAGAAAACATAACCTTCCGTCAACCTTTAATGTCACTTTGAATTCATTTAGTCTCCTGATAGTGCCTTTGGTAAGCTTACGTTGGTCTGACTTGTGTTATATTTTTGTTGATGGTGATAATGCTCCTTTGAAAGGCAACCTTGAGTTACCAAAGGTCAACCTTTAGATAAGCATACCTATGACCATTTATATCAGATTGGAAAAATCTCTGTTGAAAACATAACGCGATAGAATGAATAGATAATATCCATGTCAATGTTGAATGATAGCTATTCAAGACAATTATGTTAAACTCCAGCGGGCCCAAGTAAGCTGCTTTTTAGAAAATAGAACACATCTCAAATGGAAAGCATTTGCCACTTATCTCGTAGTAGACAACCAGCCCCCCTTGTACTTACGTATTTGTTTACATGCTAGTAAAAATAGGATAGCTTACATTTCTCAAAATCATATTCAGCAAAGCAGGCCTAAACTATGCTAGTAGAATTTTGATTTGAAAATGCATTCAGCAAACGGGAATATTTTCATAGATTTATAGTGAGTGGAGGAGAAAACTGCAGGTTGTTATCCCGGTTGTATTGATTTTATTTATTTATAGCCAAATTTATCTTACTGGGGGAAAACTGCTTTGCCATACAGTTCAGTGTAGTGGAATTCCATTCATGGTAGCCCACCAACTGCAGGGATACACTGTTTGACTTTCTAACACATCAAGTATTCTAGGGCAACCAGAGGGGTAACAGAGAATTCTGTAGGTAACATCACTCCCTATCTTGGTAATTGGGGGCTTCCACAGAAAGGGCTGTGTATATACCTACTTCAAATTATGTACCTAAGCTATTTGACACCCTGAGCCTTATCATGTCAGAGGAAAATGTTTGTGAATGAAAAAATGCTCCTTTTTACCAGAGAACATGGCAAAAAACTCATTTTAGATCAAGGATCATTTATCAAACCCAAATGCTTAATAAATGCTTATTTCTGAACCATAAAATAAAACAAAACATCCAGAAACATAACATGTACAGTCTAACAAAGAAACACACTTTACTGTGTAATACCTCTTTAGGAAAAATGATGGGGAACAATATATGGCTCTATAGTTGACAAATAGCTACAGTAAACTTAACCTCGAATTAAAATTATTAGGTAACAAGTAATATTTTAAAACAGATACTTAAACCCATAAGTCCACAATCCTGCATACACTTCCCTGAGCACTTGCCTTTCTCATTCAGTATCCCATTGAAAACAAATGTTACTTATATATGTACAGGTGTAAGTCTTTCTAGAATTGAGGCCTAAGTGCATAATTATTGGGTAAGAGGTGTTTATTAAAATTCTTGAGAGTTACATTAATTTTAATGATTGTATACTGTTTTCTTGTTTGATTATACTTTCTTTTGGTTGCCTTAGGTAGGCAAATATAATGAAAAAGAAAAACATTTATTTTCAAAATCAAATCTATTCCTCTTTAATGACTGCTATAAACAGAAGTATCATGAAGATGAAGATTTTAAATAAATCAGGATTACACATGCAAGCAGATTAACAAAGTTTGGGTATGCAATTAGAAGACTAATTACATTTAACATAGACCATCTATATGATTAAATAGAGAAGCGCCCATCTCCGTTCTGTTTTCAGGGACCTAATACAAAATCCTTTAAAGTCAAAGAAAGTCAGAATTGCCACCCTGCACTTAAGGATGGAGGCGTTTGGCTAGCCAGGAGAAGAAAGCAATGCTTTCTGGCTTGTGGGAGGAGGGGAGACGTAAAGCTGCTGAATGAGCAGTCAGCATGGTGGATGACTCGCCACCTAGGAATGAGGGGTTTAAAAGGGTCAGTTGGGCCTGGCCCCTCCCCTCTCCACTCAGAGCAGGCTGGGCAGCATCCACCCTCCCTCCCTAATTAGGTCACAAATATGCCGGGTGTTTAGCTATATCTGCTGTGGGCATTACGCTAGCTGCCCCACTAAGGGGGGGCTGGGAAGGAATTTTTGCCTTATCACCATATTGGCCAGGTGCAGTGGGGGGGTTTTCACCTTCCTCGCAGCAGGTTCAGGTGGGCTCTGTTCATGCATAGCATGACGAGTGGTAGGCCATATGTCGCAATTCTTTATTTAAGTGTATAACGGATGTTCAGTGTAGGTACTCCATAAATGAAGGTACAAAAGAACGAAAAAATGGCTTGGAAAAGGAAGTGAGGAGAGGTGCTTCAGCAAGCCGGGGGGCAGTTTGATACTCCTATGATTAGTACAGCAGGGAGCCAACCTCCCCATCATTATAGTCCACTCAACCCCTCCTACGAGGGGGCGTGGTCAGTAAGGTCCCAGCAAGGGAATTGCTGGAGGGACCTGGATGAAAAGGGGTGGCGGAGCTGGTGAAAGTCGTCCCTCTCATCCCCCCAAAATGGCTGGAAGTGATAAGGTCCTGGCAAGGGAATTGCTGTAGGGACCTGGATAAATAGGAGGGGGAGCAGTGGAAGCCCCCCCCCCAAAAAAAAAAAAATGGCTGGAATTGATAAGGTCCCAGCAGGGAATCTGCAGGAGGGACATAAATTTTGCACCTGCACTGAGCACATTTTATCCGCCGGGTTAGTCGCAGACGTCTGTCTAATAATAAAGTTGTGGCCTGATTAAACCCATATCTAACGTCTCCTGTCATTCTTTCGGCATAGCTAGACAAAAACACAATATTTGTGGTAAAATCTTATGAAAGGTGAATACTAACATTTTTTTGCTTGACTGACACACAAACTACAAGAAATTGCAAACATTATTTTAAAATTGTATTTTTGTATATATGCACATTCCTAATGGAGGGTGTGTGTGTGTGAGAGAGAGAAAGAGAGAGAAATATTATACATGCATCTCTCAGGGAGAGGAAAAATTCATTTTTTTATTTTTCATATATTGAATAGTAGCTGTTCGTTGAATTCAGTGAATATTGAACCTGAATACTTAATGTCCTTTAGATCAGGGAGTTTGCAAAGGAAGTGAGATTTGCAATCAGCTAGCGGTGTGCATCCCATAAATAGGGTTGTCAGAGCATGAAATCCAACAGTGATCTGTGCATGTTTGCGCAAATAATAAACAGCTGAAAATAGAGTATATAGTTGAAGGATAGTAAATTCACTTTTTAAATATATAGTTTGGCATTTTGAAAATATTCATAGCTTGTTGTTTTTCAGTTCTCTGTCAATTATTTTACTCTCTTCTCTCCTGTTCCTGACCCTAGAAAACAAAATATAGCCTGTCCCCATTTTTCTTTTGTCAACTTTTCAGGTCAGGAGGGCTTCATATTTAGTGGCTTCTACGGCTGTTGGTGGGAACACTTGAAAAATGAAGAGGCTGCTGTAAGTAGTGTAGCCATCACTCATATATTAAACAAGTAAGCAAGTCCCCTACATGATGCACCTACTATCCAGCAGTTTTGGAAGCAGGAAGTCTTAAATTCCTTTCTGAACAAAGTGTCTCTTTTCTAGTAGGAAGAAGGTGCAGCACTTAAGTTATTAAAAAAATTCTTTATTTTTTAACCTGGCCTTTTAAATAAAAAGCAGTAGATAACAAAATACTTTACACTTATCATGCAGATTATTTAAGCCTTGGGTCTATGGAATATTTATAATCATTACACACAATGTAAAGAGTCTAACAGGAAAATATTTGAAATCTTGAAGACTTGATTGTCCTATTCCTATGATTCAGAGGTGCAGCTTGTTTTCTCTGTCTGTACTACTGATACATATTTCACTTATTTATACTAGACCAAGGTTTCCATTAAACCTTCAGTGAGACTGATGATAATCTTTATCAGCATTCACATGATACTTTTACTAGAGAGCTTAAAATAACTTTTTTTATAAAAATTAGTTCATGAAAGATACTAAGATATTTTTACAGACATCTTTAAGGTAAAATCCTCATACTTTAATAAGGGGTCGTCATGAAACATTTTTAAACAGCTAAGTTTAAAGTTGATTGTAACAGTAAAACATTTTCATTGAGGCTCAATAATGTAGATTATACTGTATTCCAGAATGTTTTAAAATGAAATACCCTTTTTATCCAACCAACCCACAAAGACCATAACATGTTTTTATAAGAGAGCCCATTTTTCTGTTTCTGTCCTTGTATATCAGTCTTGGAACTGCCTTCAATCAATACCACACAGTTTTCTGTGTAAGAGAATTTTAGACTACTGCTTTATTGGCTTGCCAGTAACACCAGTTGGATTTGATCTATTCATTTAGCAATAAATAATCTTAGTGTTCTATGTTCTCACTAAAACCCAGTTCTAGGCATGATACTTAAAGATGTTTTTCAGAGACATACACATCAAAATTTCAAGGTCAGTTACTGTAACTGAATGTAGTCTTGTTGTTACAGAAATAGAGGAAAAGGAAAAGAAATTCTGACCTATATAAAAGTATACAGATATCGTTACAGAAAGTGACTGTTATCCTTTCACTTAAACTGTGGTGGTGGGGTGATCTGAAAGGTATCTTAGATTTTATGATGAATGCCTTTTCCAGCTTAAAATTACTATAGTTGCTATTTCCAGTTTCACAGATGCATAGTAGCTCTAACTCCAGCTTGTTTCTTGTGCATACTATGATATAGTTTAATAGAAGTGACAGTAAACTGTGAGAAGTAAGAACAGTCAGTAAGTGTCATTACCCTGATAAGAAGTGGGCTATGGAGTTTGTGCCTCATCTCCTGGCAGAATTAATCTTTTTTCCTGTTTTAAAAATGAACAAATACTCTTGATATATTAGATTTTGCAGTTCATAAAATCTTTGCTTTTTGAGCTTTGTTACTGAAATACTACAATAGCTTTAGTAAATTCTTGAACTTACATGTACTATAGTCAAAATCTAAAATAGTGACAATTTTGATCTTTTTTACCTTAAAAAAAATTTAAAGTTATCAATGGTTCACTGTCTAACTGCAAGGATGGATCTAGAGGAGACACTCGGGGGTCTGTCCTAGGTTTGGTACTATTCAATATTTTTAGTGGAATGGACAGCATGATTATAAAATTTGCAGATGACACCAAGCTGGGAGGGGTCGCAAGCATTTTGAAGGACAGAATTAGAATTTAAGCAATCTTGGAAAAATTGGAGAAATGTTCTAAATTCAAGATTAAATTCAATAAGGGCGAGTGCAAAGGACTACGCTTAGGAATAAAAAATCAAATCCAAACGACAACAAAAAATGACAACTGGCTAGGTGGTAGTACTGCAGAAAAGGATCTGGGCGTTAAAGTGGATTACACATTGAATATGAGTCAACAATGTGATTCAACTGCGAAAAAGGCTCATATTCTGGGGTGTATTAACAGGAGTGTTGTATGTAAGACATGGGAGATAATTGTTCCACTCCACTCAGCAGTGGTGAGGCCTCAGCTGGAGTACTGTGTCCAATGCTGGGCACCACACTTTAGGAAAGATGTGGACAAATTGGAGAGAGTCCATGGGACAGCAACCAAAATATTAAAGCTCTTGAAAATTTGACCTCATAGGCATGGGAACTGAGGGTGCGGGGGAGGGGATGCTGCATGCGCCCAGGGTCCCGGCCTCAGCTCTGGGGGGGAGGAGGGGTGGATAGGCATAAGGGGGGCTAGCTTTCAGCACTCCCACTATTAACAATGTTCCAGCGCCACTGCCTGACCCATGAGGAAAGATTTAAAAAACAACAACTAGGCACCTTAATTTTGAGAAAAGAAGGGACTGATAATGTTCTTCAAATATGTTAAGTGCTGCAATACAAAGGATGGCGATCAATTGTTCATGTTCTCATGTAGGACTAGAAGTAATTGACTTAATTTGAAGAAAAGGAGATTTTAAGTTATATATTAGGAAGAAACCATTCAACTGTAAGGGTAGCTCTGAAATAAGCTTTGAAGGGAGATTGTGGAATCCCTCTGTAACTGGAGGTTTCTAAGGGATGGACTAGGTATACTTGGTCTTGCCACAACATGGGGGGATGAATTAGATGATATTTCATGGTCCCATCAAGCCATACATTCTATCTTTACAGAGTAATAGAAGTGGGATATGTTTAGCTATGATTAAATTATCAGATTATTGGAATGATTATTAGGTGATGGTTCAATATAGGCATGTTTTTAGTATTCTGCACTTTTATTTTACTATAAAAATATTTTAAAACAAAACAAAATTCCACAGCAGAACCACATTATAATGTGTGAATATATAGTTTGGCTGATGCCTAAGAAACTTGAGTATTTCCATATGTAATATAGTTTGTATTTGTGTAATGCCCTCATCTAAGGACCTGAATGGGCTTTAAAAGCATTAGTTAATTGATCTTTATAATAATTGTGTGAGGTAAGTATTATAACTCTCTTATAGGATGGGAGGTAGAGGTGGAGAAAGATTGTGGCTGGCCCAAGTCCACATAGTAGCAAAGCTGGAACTAGAATTCTAGTTCTATGCTTTAACAACTAGACTGAATGTCTTCTCTATTCTGTTCATAGTTGCTTTGACAACTGCCTGCAGTTTGACTAGAGTGCACAGGATCTCACATTTGAGTTGTTCCTTTCTGTCTCTTGGAAATACTTCATCATGTGAAGTTGTAATTTGGAGGGAAGAGATTATAAAGCTAGTTTTAATGGGCTAATGAGCAAAACAGTTCTCTAGTTCATATCAAGATCTTCCCCAATGTTCATGCCAATTTTATGAGATGAGGCTTAATTTTACTCTGTACATGAGTTTGTAATGAAAATGCAATGAAAATGAATATGATTTTTCTTAACTTATACTCATACTCATGGGTTGATAGAGGTGTGGAACCATTTTTCCTTTCTCTCATTAATTTTCATTTCATTATGCTCCCATTTTCCTGTATTCTTCTTTTCGCTTATGCTACTTATTAATTAATTTATTGTATTATGAAAGCCCCAGTGAGCACTGGAGTTGATTTTGCTAAATGCTGGAAACCCCATCAACGCTCCAAGGAGGTGTTGAAGGACCAGAACTCTGACAAAAATATAGACAAACTGACTAGTACAAACATAGGATAAAATCAATTTAAACTCTTTTACGCCAGTACAATCCCATTCACTTCAACCCATAACTGAAACAAAATTTGGTCCATATTTTTTCAGTTTCTGTGTGTGATGTTAGTGCACCTATAGTTTAAAAAGTTACATGTATCTTTTAAAAACATGCAGTGTATAAAACCCTAGAGCTTAGTTTTGCAAGGATAACACATTGTCTGGCTATACCGAAAGGAGGACAGGAGACATTTGACGTGGGTTTAATCACGCTGTAACTTTATTAATAGATGTCTGGTCAATAAAAGTGTACAGTGCAGGTAACCCCATGTTTATTCCATAATTATCCAGGGGCTTTTACCAGCTCACCCTCTTTTTTTCATCCAGATCCCTCCAGCAAATCCATTGGCAGGACCTTACCATCCACCCTCCTTGTAGGAGGGTTAAGGTGGGCTACCAGAATGGCCCACCTACCTCCTTGCCGTACCAATCAAGAGTCCCCAACCTCTCCCTGTTTGTTCTTTTAATGAACAACTCTTTTTAAAGTCCTTTTCCAAGCCATTTATCCAGTTGCTGTATACCTTTCCTATGGAGTACCTCCACTGGATATCTGCCCTATGCTTAAATAATGAGTTGCAACATATAGCCTACCACCCTTCTTGCCATGCATGAACAAAGCCCTTTCTGAACCCTCTGTGGGAGAGGTAAAAAAAAACCCCAACTTCACCCATGCCAATCTGGTGGTAAGGGAAAAATTCCTTCCCAGACCCCTTAAAAAAGGGGCAGCTAGCGTAATGTCCACAGCAGGTCTTGACCAGACCTGGTATTTTACCACCTGCAGGGGAGAGAGGGTGGGTCCTGCTTCAGTGTACTCCGTGTATAAGAGAGGCTTCAAGTGCAGAGCTGCTCCTTTTAAACCCTGCATTCTGGAATAGCTAAGAAGATAGGTCAGAATAACTGTGCTGGTCAGTTTCTCCCATGTAAACATTCCTAATGTATGAACTCTGAGACCATCTAAGGAGAATGATATTATATATTATGAGCCTGGAATTTTGATCAGACATAACGTACTGGTATCAGTCTTAGAGAGACAAGGTGGATAAGGTAATATCTTTTATTGGACTAACTTGTGTTGGTGAGAGAGACAAGCTTTCAAGCCACACAGAATTGTTCTTCAGGTCTGCAAATAATACTCCAAGTATCATAGCTAAATGCAAGATGGAACAGATTGTTTAGCCTTAGTTACCACGAATTATCTCACTCACCTTGTCTTTGTAATATCCTGGAACTGACACAGCTATAACTACAATGGTATCAGTCTTCTAAGTTTAAAAAGAAGTTTAGTGATAAATTTAAAATGTGGCATGAATCAATTAAAAAGGTGCAGTCAGAAGCAAAGCACATAGTTTTCAACTGCTGATCAAAAATACAAGTACTCTTAACCTTAAGATATCTTTATTCAGGAAGCCAGAAGTTCAGAGATTGTTTGGTAATGAATAAAGGAAGGAAATTGATCAAAAAGCCTTTGGAACTAAAAACCGCAATTAACTTTTGAATGAGGTGAATAAGATTTCATAGTCACGTGGCTTGCATATTTTTTGTTATTGCATTAACAGGAGTTAATGGGTGCAAATGTCAAATCCATTGGAGATGCATGGGCTATGTTGATGAGGTTGGATGGCATATATTAGAGCTAACTAATTATTTTGTGATCTGACTGCCACTGCAGTAGATTGCATGGTTTCTCCATCCTCTGTCATTTATCCGTATGGCTGCCAATGGATTCTTAACATTTGGGGCTCCATTGTTTTCCTGGGACTTACCACCAATCTCTCCAGTTTTGCCTTTCTGCTTCACAGAAATAATCATACTGATGTAAAGTTCTGTAGTAGGACATTTACTAATCTTTTAATAGTTTTTACTCATTATATTCTTTTTTACCTATATTTTCCTGTAACCTGTTGTTTAAAACAATGTGGACTCATGGGGGGAAAGCCTCAGGTCATCAGAGCCTGAGTTTTCCTCTCATGCTGATTTAGGTGAGAGGAGAATGAGGGTACTTCTTTGAGCAGGTCCTGTATCAAATGTGCTCTTTAAATGCTCAGACTCAGTGTTCACATGCTCCTGGTGTTGGCAGAGTGACAGTCAATATGATCAAGTATCAGAGGGGTAGCCGTGTTAGTCTGAATCTGTAAAAAGCAACAGAGGGTCCTGTGGCACTTTTAAGACTAAGAGAAGTATTGGGAGCATAAGCTTTCATGGATACAGCTGAAGAAGTGAGGTTCTTACCCACGAAAGCTTATGCTCCCAATACTTCTGTTAGTTTTAAAGGTGCCACAGGACCTTCTGTTGCTTTTTAGTCAATACGATGAAACCCCTTCCACAAATTCATGCTTGAGAAACTCATTGTAAATTTTTCTTCAGTGAAGAGGAATAGAACAGGGAGGAGAAAGTAGAATTTGAAGTACCATACATATTCCCTCCCACGGCACTAATGAAGTACTAAGGAAACAAATTATGCAAAGCTTGAGCATTGTAGGCAGTGTGTTATGGCAGAGATGTTTCTGACTTGCTAACTTAGTGCAACATCAGAGATTTCCAGCTCAGTCTACTGATGTATGGTTCCTCCTCAGATTGACCTTTAAATACACACATCATTTTCACCCCAAGAATGAAAAGAATGTATAGTTTTAGGGTGTTGGATATTTGCATGATTTGCTGTTATCTGCTGAATGGCTGATAACCTCTTTTAACATTGCTTTATCTGAATTTTCTGGAAGTGACTAATTCTGGACTGCTGTAAATCCTTCCCTCAGAGAGAGAGAGAGAGAGAGAGAGAGAGAGAGAGAGAGAGAGAGAGAGAGAGCATGGGGAGGGGGATTGGAGGTAGAGGGAACCCCTGAAACTCATTTGATAGTGATTTGTTTTTGCATGGTGAAAAGCATCTTTGTGCTATATATATTGCATATTGGCTGATCTATTGCAAAAGAGAGTAAGAGTTTAAGAGGAAAAATTAGGTTGAAACCTCTGCTAAGAGCAAATTCAATGGAGGCAAGAAAAAAGTGAAATCTCTGTAAGACACGGGGTTGGATGGAACTTCTGATAGTATGGACTAAGTTCACACCACTGGCTGAAGTCCTCTCATCCCCACAAGCTGCATCTCCGACCACCCCTGTACCCACTGATGGTTCTTTCCCATATATGAATCTTGTCCCCTATAACTACAGTGTTTAGTAACACAAACAGATAGACTATATCAACATAGGTGGCATCTGGATCACAGAATAACAGGTGGTCTTCTTCTTTTTAATTGTTTTTGCTGATATGGCTATATCAATTCAGAAAACTTTGATTCAAGAGTGGAGGAGCTATATGAGGCTTTCAAAGAAAATCAGTATTAATTTGGATTTCCCCCTTTGTCCTACACTATCCCTTTCTTTAATAAGAGTAGGATACTTCACATCTTTTATATGCATTTTGTAAGAAAATCTCAAATTGTTTAAAAACGCTCACACATTCCAAGATATAAGTAATATTTTACAGAGCGGGAAACTGAGATACAGAGCGGTAAAGTGACTCACCCAAGGTCACACAGTGAGTTAGTTCTGGCTCTGACTGAAATAAGCCAAGGCCCTATGGTGTTTGCAGCCAGGCCAAAGGTAAAACAGGAAGCAAAACAAAAGAAAAAACAAACAGCTTGCAAAGTTTTAATTACATATGTTGCTAAAGCCTATTAAGGGATAGTTACCAGATAAAGAATAGACTTTATCAAGGTTTGTGAAACTGACTCTTGTAAATAAAATATATTCGGAAAATAGCTCTCACAAACAGAACCATTAACCAGGAATGTAAATTGCTTTTTGCTAACTAATGAAAAAATAGATTTGTTCAGCTCACATGCAAAATGTATTAATCTAATTATGTTGTAGCGCTACGTGTAATTAAAAAGGAGAGGTTATGTGAACAGAATAAGAAAGTAGCTAATAGTGAATAAGTATAGTATATTATATTTAGAATGCTTTATTTTCATGCTAAAACTGTACAGTAGTTAGGGGTTCTCACCTTTGCATGACCCTTGCTCTTTATACAGGAGGAGAATACAACAAGGCTTGAGATATACTCAATCTGCCAGTCACTAGGTATTCTGCTGTTTGGCTACTACATATCTTCTGTATTGCAAATATATATGGAGCCAGATAAGAGAGAGTCTGTAAGGTTTATAGTCTTAACCAATATCCTATATAATAATTATATACATGAGACATGTTTTGGTATAACTGTGAATTTGATTAATATTAAGCTCTTCTAAAATGTGTTTTACTTATGGTTAGCTGTTTAACCAAGGAAAGATGTTAAGTATTGTAATATTCGTGTGAAGTATAGACATTCCAGAGAACAGGAACAAAAATACTTTTCTTGATGCTCAACTAATATGCCCTCTGTATGATGCTATGACTGGTGAAGGATCTGTCTAAAGTTTTGCTGACTTTTGGACTACTGTGGTCAAAGCAAGATGATAAACTAGTTACAAACTTTGTCCTGTTTACTGGAGGGTCTGTGCAAACCTAACCAAAAAGGTGTCAAAACACATAAAAGATTAGATAAGAAGTAATTCAAAGAAATGGTGAAACCCTCAGCCTAGTATATATGTAGAGCCAGAGTGCAGCTCAGATTTGGAGGCAGTCTGACTGCTGCATTGCTGCCTTCCAGATGGGTGGTAACATATGTACTCTTCCTTTCTGTATTATGCTGTATTAATCTTTGACTAATAATCTTTGATTAATTAAGTTGATTAAGCCTAGTTGTTTGACATGTCTTGTTACTGAATTTAGTTGAACCTATAACATTACTAACCCTACTTTAGCCACTAGATAATTTCTCCATTTAGGAAGAAGGTACAGTAGGGAAATAAAATTCATTCTGTATTGCTTACAATTTACTCTTGGGTAGAATAAGTGATTCACTTGTTTCTTGTTACATGTGCAGGGGATGAACTAAGGCAAGTGACCAGTGAGAAGCCCTACAAATACAAAGGACAAAGAGAAACAGAGTAACCTTCAGCTGCAAGTTGCCTGAATGAAAGAAAGGAGGGACCAACACTTCAGTGTACACTGGTGTAACTAGAACAGAGAACACAATTAGCAAAGAATTATTTTAAGCTCTACTTAGAGAGAATATATGCTAAAATACAGTAATGGGCTTACAATTAATTGTTTGCTATAAGTACTTCAGTGGAAGGAAGTAATTTTAAATGAACTCAGCTGTCAATATAAAAAATCTTGGACATACTAAAAAAGAACATTTCAGGAGGACAGATTGTTGGATGATGTTTACATGACAGAATAATTTGCCACTTTTTTGCGATGTATCATATAATGAAGAGTGACGGATAAGACCATCAATATATGTTATCACTATGACATGGGTCAGATATATCATGAGTTTTAGTGAATAAAGTACTGAGTAAAGTAGCAAAAATAGTAAAACTATGTAAAAAAGTTGTCTCTAGAGTAACCATTCTCAGTAGATTTGCACCCTTGAGTCAGGCGTCCTTTTGTGTGAGTCTCAAGAAAGCATTAAAGTTTTATATGGTCCTCTGGGATGTACTTATATAACCTGTCCTAGTCTTAATATTGAGCTTCTTTAGTATGGATATGCCTGAGTTATCACTAAACCACTAAAGTATTTTTTACTTTCTTTGGCAAGTTATTTCTCCTTTTTTAATTTTCCCCTTCTATTCCTGTTTTGTTTTTGTTTTTTAATCTACATAACTAGAATATAATATTATTTTTTTGTTTGAAATTAAATCGATTATTTGACATTACTTCATTTTCCAATTTAATTGTGAATTTATTTTTAACAAAAAATAACTCCAGTTAAATAAGGCAAACATCAATTGTCAGGTAACTGGATCCACTGGTATTTAGAGAGACGCTGCCTGTGTTAATCTGAATATTTTTTTAAACCCATGTTTGAGAAAGAGAGTTTTAACACAGAAGCATTTTATTGTAGTGTACCTCATCAGCTAGAGGGCATGGCAAGATTATATGTGCTACCTGAGTGTCGCTATTACCTACGCCCTTTACCTTGATATAATGCTGTCCTCTGGAGCCAAAAAATCTTACTGTGTTATTGGTGAAACTGCATTATATTGAACTTGCTTTGATCCACCGGAGTGCACAGCCCCCACCCCCACCCCGGAGCGCTGCTTTACCGCGTTATATCCAAATTCATGTTATATCAGGTCACGTTATATCGGGGTAGAGGTGTACTTTGTTTTTTCAATACTTTTATTTTGCAATTGGAATTTTGGCACAGGCACAACTTGACTTTTCATTCTACAATCAGTGGAACTTCATTGGTGTAGTCTCAATGCTATAGAATATCAACAAGTTTGGTATGTTATGGCCCTCTTATTTTTATAGGTATTCACATGCCTTTTCATTTTATGTCCAATTATTGCTTTTGGATTTTTTTCTTGGCATGAGAGTTACATTGTCAAAGATCTCTTTGGTGTGTGTTAAAAAAATATCGTGTCACAACATTCCTGTCTTATTTAGATGGTACACTTGTGTCAAAATATAATCAGCTATTAGGAGATTCATATACTGTAGAAGAACCTGGAATACTATGTGTGGCAGAGTGAGAGAGAACTGTGTTGAATTATGGAGTCTGTTTTGTATTGTGTAACATACCTGAGTTGAAAAGTTGGCACTGTGGCTGCCCTAGTTTAGACTTAACCAGGGCAATCTGTTTTGCTGCCTTCCACACAGCTGCTGTGCCTCTAACTTTTTATTAAAAAGAACAGGAGTACTTGTGGCACCTTAGAGACTAACAAATTTATTTGAGCATAAGCTTTTGTGGGCTACAGCCCACTTCTTCGGATGCATAGAATGGAACATATATTGAGGAGATATATATACACATACAGAGAGCATGAACAGGTGGGAGTTGTCTTACCAACTCTGAGAGGCCAATTAAGTAAGAGGAAAAAAAACTATTGAAGTGATAATCAAGATAGCCCAGTACAGACAGTTTGATAAGAAGTGTAAGAGTACTTACATGGGGAGATAGATTCAATGTTGTAATTGCTCAGCCATTCCCAGTCTCTATTTAAGCCTACGTTGATAGTATCTAATTTGTATATCAATTCAAACTCAGCAGTTTCTCGTTGGAGTCTGTTTTTGAAGCTTTTTTGTTGCAAAATTGCCACCCGCCGGTCTGTCATTGAATGACCAGACAGGTTAAAGTGTTCTCCTACTGGTTTTTGAATGTTATGATTCCTGATGTCAGATTTGTGTCCATTAATTCTTTTGCATAGGGACTGTCCGATTTGGCCAATGTACATGGCAGAAGGGCATTGCTGGCACATGATGGCATATATCACATTGGTAGATGTGCAGGTGAACGAGCCCCTGATGACATGGCTGATGTGATTAGGTCCTATGATGATATCACTTGAATAGATATGTGGGCAGAGTTGGCATCGGGCTTTGTTGCAAGGATAGGTTCCTGGGTCAGTGTTTTTGTTCAGTGATGTGTGGTTGCTGGTGAGTATTTGCTTCAGGTTGGGGGGTTGTCTGTAAGCGAGGACAGGTCTGTCTCCCAAGATCTGTGACAGTGAAGGATCATCTTTCAGGATAGGTTGTAGATCTTTGATGATGCGCTGGAGAGGTTTTAGTTGGGGGCTGAAGGTGACAGCTAGTGGTGTTCTTTGTTGGGCTTGTCTTGTAGTAGGTGACTTCTGGGTACTCGTCTGGCTCTGTCAATCTGTTTTTTCACTTCAGCAGGTGGGTATTGTAGTTTTAAGAATGCTTGATAGAGATCTTGTAGGTGCTTGTCTCTGTCTGAGGGATTGAAGCAAATGTGACTGTATCTTAAAGCTTGGCTGTTGACAATGGATCGTGTGGTGTGTCCTGGATAGAAACTGGAGGCATGTAGGTAAGTATAGCGGTCAGTAGGTTTCCGGCATAGGGTGGTATTTATGTGACCATCGCTTATTAGCACAGTAGTGTCCAGGAAATGGACCGCTTGTGTGGATTGATCTAGGCCAGGGGTCGGCAACGTTTGGCACGCGGCTTGCCAGGGTAAGCACCCTGGTGGGCCGGGCCAGTTTATTTACCTACTGACCCAGCAGGTTCAGCCCATCGCGGCCCCCACTGGCCACGGTTCGCTGTCCCGGTCCAATGGGGGCGGCGGGAAGCGGCACGGGCCGAGGGATGTGCTGGCCGTGGCTTCCCGCCGCCCCCATTGGCCCGGGACGGTGAACTGCGGCAAGTGGGGGCTGCGATCAGCCAAACCTGCCGCGTAAGCAGGTAAATAAACTGGCCCAGCCCGCTAGGGTGCTTACCCTGGCAAGCCGCGTGCCGAACGTTGCTGACCCCTGATCTAGGCTGAGGTTGATGGTGGGATGGAAATTATTGAAATCATGGTGGAATTCCTCAGGGCTTCTTTTCCATGAGTCCAGATGATGAAGATGTCATCAATGTAGCGTAAGTAGAGTAGGGGTGTTATGGGACGAGAGCTAAGGAAGCGTTGTTCTAAGTCAGCCATGAAAATATTGGCGTACTGTGAGGCCACGCGGGTACCCATAGCAGTGCCGCTGACTTAAAGGTATATATTGTCCCCAAATGTGAAATAGTTGTGGGTGAGGACAAAGTCAGAAAGTTCAGCCACCAGGTTAGCTGTGACATTATCGGGGATACTGTTCCTGATAGCTTGTAGTCCATCTTTGTGTGGAATATTGGTGTGAGGGCTTCTACATCCATAGTGGCCAGGATGGTGTTTTCTGGAAGGTCACTGATGGATTGTAGTTTCCTCAGGAAGTCAGTGGTGTCTCGAAGATACCTGGGAGTGCTGGTAGCATAGGGCCTGAGGAGAGAGTCCACATAGCCAGACAATCCTGATGTTAAGGTGCCAATGCCTGAGTAATGGGGCGTCCAGGATTTCCAGGATCTTGGGTAGCAAATAGAATACCCCTGGTCGGGGTTCTAGGCATGTCTCTGTACAGATTTGTTCCTGTGCTTTATCAGGGAGTTTTTTAAGCAGATGGTGTAGTTTCTTTAGGTAATCCTCAGTGGGATCAGAGGATAATGGCCTGTAGAATGTGGTGTTAGAGAGCTGTCTAGCAGCCTCTTGGTCATATTCCAATTTATTCATGATGACGACAGCACCTCCTTTGTCAGCCTTTTTGATTATGATTTCAGAGTTGTTTCTGGGGCTGTAGATGGCGTTGTGTTCGGCTGAAGTTATGGAGCAAGGGATGTTGCTTTTCCACAATTTCAGCCTTTGCACGTCGACGGAAGCACTCTATGTAGAAGTCCAGTCTGCTGTTTCGACCGTCCAGAGGAGTCCACGCAGAATCCTTTTTTTTTGTTGTGCTGGTAGGGGGGATTTTGTGGGTTAGTATGCTGTTCAGAGGTATGTTGGAAATATTCTTTGAGTCGGAGACGTCGAAAGTAGGATTCTAGGTCAACGCAGAACTGTATCATGTTCGTGGGTCTGAAGGGACAAAAGGAGAGGCCCCGAGATAGGACAGACTCTTCTGCTGGGCTAAGAGTATAGCTGGAAAGATTAACAATATTGTTGGGTGGGTTAAGGGAACTACTGTAGTGGCTCCTTGTGGCATGTAGCAGTTTAGATAGTTTAGTGTCCTTTTCCCTTTGTAGAAAGGCAAAATTTGTGTTGTAAATGGCTTGTCTAGTTTTTGTAAAGTCTATCCATGAGGAAGTTTGTATGGAAGGTTGTTTTTTTATGAGAGTATCCAGTTTTGAGAGTTCATTCTTAATCTTTCCCTGTTTGGTGTATAGGATGCTGATCAGGTGGTTTCGCAGTTTCTTTGAGAGTGTGTGACACAGTCTCTCAGCATAGTCGGTGTGATATGTAGATTGTAATGGATTTTTTACCTTTAGTCCTTTTGGTATGATGTCAATCTGTTTGCATTTGGAAAGGAAGATGATGTCTGTCTGTATCTGTACAAGTTTTTTCATGAAGTTGATGGATTTCCACTCCATACGGTTAAATGCAGTGCCTTGCATAATGACAGGTTTTAGAGTAGCAGCCATGTTGGTCTGTATCTGCAAAAAGAACAGGAGTACTTGTGGCACCTTAGAGACTAACAAATTTATTAGCATAATGCATAATCTTTTTGCAGATACAGACTAACACAGCTGCTACTCTAAAACCTAACTTTTTATTGAGGGACCATTACTGAGAGCTGTCAAGACTGCTTTGTGGGGGTCATTGTCTTTCAATGACACCTAAATGCTTGCCATTCTCCATGAAACAATAGACTTTCCACATAGGCGTCCACTAAGGGGAAGGGGCAAGCCTAATCAATTGACATGGAACTTCAAAGTCTGGATTGGGAGTTTGGGTACATGGCTGAGAGACTGGTGCTCTATTTAATAGCAGAGTTCTACTGTGTATGGCATGGATGACAATTATTGTATGCACTTATGGGAGAAAAGAAGGAGTGAGCTCAATCTTAAAGGGCACATTTCAGGATTTTTATTTTTTCAAAGTTTATAGGTCTCAAATGCTTTAAGAGTAAAGCCAATGCAATTAAGAAATTCCCCTGCTGACTATTTCTTGCTTTCCTGCCATAGTGTCTCAGAAGGGGTTAAATTAGCAAGTCCTGAGTGCCCATAGCCAAAATGGAGCTCTGAGGGAGTGTGTATAAGTGATGGGGTAAGGGGAGTGGGAGTGGTCAGAGGAAAGTTGAGGAGTCACAGGGCTGTGTAGATAAGCCCTGTGAGTCACAGGGTTTATCTACACAGCCCCACTGTGTGGACTACAGGATGTGAAATACAGAGCACACTGAAGTGTTGCGCTGAAACTGCCCTATGTAGACCCTGCTACAGTAAATTAGAAGGTAACTAGAGCTGTCTCATCAGGGGGATACCAGGGGATTGAGTGTAACAAGGGGTTGAAGTCTGCAGGTTTTCACAAGTGAGAGATCCGTGGGTTGGTTGCAAGGGGATTCGTAGTCTGTAACACTTTGTAATCTGTTCAATCTGGGAAAATTCCTGTGACCTGAAAACCCAAGACAAATTTTTTAAGTGGTAACTGAGTGAGTAAAATTATCAGGTTTTCTGCCCATTGTACAGGGACAACATGGGGGAGGCTGATGGCTGGCATTGTTAGCTGCCAGTCAGAAGGGAGGGTGGGTTTTAGAGTGGAGTGAGAATGAAAGAAAGAAAATTGCCTCATGTTTAGTGGGGAAGAAAGGCTTGAGCAGAGCAATAGAGCCAAACTGCCAGTAAGAGGGGAGAGTCATGGGTCTAGTACATGTTAGCTACTGACACAATAATTTGACAGAAGTAGGTAGGACTAGAAAGAAATGCACTCCTGAGTATGCTTCCTCAGTTTGAATGTGTTGTCTGAGTGTTAATGCTCTGTGATAACTAAGTGTTGCCAATTCCTGTAAATAGTGTAGTTTTGACTTCTGATGCTGGCAGCCTCACAATGATACACAAAGTTCCAGCCTTCATGTGTTTTTTGGAGAGACCCGATTCATCCCCCCACCATACACAGTAGCCTAATTGAGGGTGCACTAAACTTCAAACCCAGAGACTTTTGATACTAGTTCTAGACTTTCCACAGACTGCTGTTAACCCTTCTTATGACCCTTTCATATCTATGGGGGTAACGATCATTTACCTATTTCACATTTAAGGTAACTGAAAGCGTTTACAAGGTCACTTCAGGCAGAGCTGGGAATGGAGCCAAGTTTCTTCTACTGTGCCACACAGCCTTTCAAATAGATTATGTCAGATGATGTGCTTCTCTAATCCACACTAACAAAGTGTAGCTATTTGTCACCCTCTAACAGCTAGACTACATATATAGAAGTATATGACAGCTATTGTTTCCATACTACGAAACCTGGTTCTTTAGCTCAAGTTGTTGAAGCTAAGGCTTTTACATGGTAGGATTACTCATGCCCAAACAGGGAGTGTTGTTACCTTTAGCTATGCGTTCTCTAATCATTACACCACAATCTTCTCCTGGTGTTGGGAAGGAAAAACCAATAAACCTGATGCAGGAGTACCACTGCTTTCTCACAAGTACTTGTTTCTCACAACCACCTGGAGAGGTGTGTTGTGTCGACTGAGCTATACAGAGATAGCATGGTTTTTCTCCCATCATTTGCTCATATAGCTGAAGTGGAAGATGTCTGTGCTATCAGTCTGAAGGCTTTGGAATTAAATGCTTCTGATGATTTTTGTGGTGGTGAAAAAACTAATATATGCATATATGTAAAACAATTAGTGTAAGGACCCTGGAAAATTTGTTGGGATTATTTTATATGCCACAACATTCTATTTCCTAGAAGTGAATTTAGATGTGTTCTTATAATATGTATTGGTTAATGGGAGCTTTCCCTTTTAATAACAGAGTGTGGCAAACTTAGGGTACAATTTGAAAATGGGAACAATGTTGATGTGATTTTTGTCTTAGTGTGCAGAGAGTGGAAGACTACCTGTTAAAGTTCCAAAGAGATCAGACTTGTTTTAATGAACTTGTCTTTCTGGAAAGCAAGCTTCATTCTCAAAAGATGTAACATAAGCACTTATTGGAGACTGGATGCCTCAGGACATTGCTAATGAGCTACAGAATCAGTTTCACTTATAGGTCACCAGTTTGAATCCTGTCCAGATCATCAGGGGTTAATAATTGTTGCTATCTAACAAAATTTGGCAACTCTTTCTGGAGATTAGTTTGAGTCCCAGTTCAGTGTCACAGGCTTGCTTCTGTAAACTCTTCAGGGCAGGCAGTTTCTCTTATGATGTGGTTGGAGAGTGCCTAGCACAAGGTGACCCCAAGCTCAGCTGGGTCCTGTGTCAGGGGCCAAAATCAACATTTTATAAATTTGAATGATGGTAACATTGTCTCATGCACTCTGGGGTGGGCAGGGAAATTTAGAACAAATCAGATGACTGACCAAAAAACAAGATTAAATCTATTCCAAAATACTTCAATTTTTTTTTATGGCTGATTTATGATTTTGGGACTTTTGCAGATGACAATTCTGTAATTGAGGCGATTCTGGCCTCCACATTACATTCAGGTAGTTTAGAGTGAATTTCCTTTTCCAATAAGGAAAACAACTGTTTAATTCTCCAGATAAACTAGATTAGGCTGTGTAGGAGCTAATTATTGACCCTATTATATTTAAGTACATAGTAGAGCTGATTGGAAAACATAATTTTAGTATTATAAATTTTCTTCCCAAATCAAGTCAAAATTTCCCCTGGAACAGAAATTTAAAATAAAATAAAATTAAAAAAAGAAAACCGTTTAGAAACACCAAAGCATTTAATTTCAATAAAGTTGAATACTTTAGTTTTATGTTCTTGTCCCTGCATCACTGTAGGAAAACGTGCAGTTTTTCTCGGTCATGGTCCTGCTCGGCTCACCTACAATGAGGATATCAGCTGCAATTATTTTCACCCCAGGCACTCCTTCCTGCACTTGAGAGAATCTTCTCTGGAACACCTCTAGTGCTCGACTTATACCCATGGGCATGCACAGACATCTGTAGTGTACAAATGTTGTTGCAAAGGTTGTTAATATGTGATCTCTTTATCCAGGCTTATGTGCCAAAACCTGTTCCTCACATCACAGGCTAAAGGTTCTGGCTTTGAAAAGTTCTGGCAGATGTCGTTGTCGTCATCATCATCATCAGTGGATAGTGACATCTTTTCAATTCCTGGTTCAGTAGTTTTGGGTCTATGCAGATGTATAATTTACCTGATAGCTTCTTTACCATCACTATGCTGCTTACCCAGGATGTACTGGTCTTTACAGATGCTCTGATAGCCCTGGTCCGCAGTTTGTCAAGCTCCTTGTGTACTGGATTACATAGTGTCAATGCAATTTACCTTCATGGTAAGCACACAGGTTTCACTTCCAGTCAGAACTTTCCTTTGAGGCATCTGTCCCCTTTGAAAACATCCCCACAGGCTTTTAAAATTGTCTCCATTGTGCATGGAACGCCCCCATTTTGCTTCCAGCACTGCAGCTATACAATTCTGACATTGCACCCTGATCAGATCCATGGCTTTTATGTCTATATTCCACAAGAGGGGTCTGTGGTGTTGGCCAACCAGCATTACAAACTTCAGTTGGTACCATCTTTTATTTATTTGAATTAGGAAAATATGACCCCATAGTAATTATGGGCTGCATTGTGCTCTCATTATACATTATGAGAGGACACCTGCTCTTTGCAATGGGTGTGTTCAAGTCCAATTCACTCTGAGGAATCACACTGCCAATGGCTCTGCTATCCAGCTGAAATCACAGAAGGTGTTTTTTCTGAAGCCTGAGTTCCATGGCTCACGCTGCCAACTGCTGCACTTCAGAAAACTCACAGGTCAGACACTGCTACTGAGTTTCATTAGTAAAGCTGAATGCAGGTCTAAGTTGAATAAGTATAATTTCATTCAACTTCGTGTACCATTCTGTCCATTTAGCTGAGTTGCTTCCAGCCTAACTCTATCCATTTTCTGTTCCTCCGGTGTCTTCTCAATAACAGTTTCTCCAGGGAATATGGGCCCTCTGACTCCAGTTCCATTGATCATGATATAAATTGTAGTTGGAGCCATTTGAGCCAATGGAGTTTAACTAGAGAAAGATTGTAGAAGGAGAAAAGGAGGGGACCAAGGACTGAGAAAAATGCCTTGTGTTTCTAGTACACTTCTATGTTGTTGCTGGGCAGAATACAGTGTATGTGGTGCATAGCTGATAAGAGGAATAAGGTCTGCATGTTTCAGGATCTGTATCAGTTGATGGGGGGGGGGGGTCAGATGATCACAGTAAAGAGATGTGATGAGTGACAACCAACAAAGTCGTGGGGAGTTCAGCTAAATTATGGTTTGAATTTTCAATCCTCTAAAGTGGCTAAAGGTGGAGAGTTTTTCTCTAATCAGCTTGAAGGGGATTGATGTATGGCGATCTCTAGTCAGCTTCTCAGAGAAGTTATAGCAAACAAGAGCAGTTGTAAATTTGGCCACTTGCTTTTAACAGGGTGGTGCAATCAACAAAAGATAGATGCCTAGATTTTCCAAAGTGCATATATCTGATTTGAATGCATAAAAACAGATGCACTCTCAGAAATGACCACACACATCAGGATTTGTGCATGCATTTACATTTGTGCATATTCACATAAGAGCGTCCACTTTTGAAAATCTGGCTCAAAATATTTATTTAAATTTATTTTGTTTGCTTTTGTTTTTTAAACAGAGTGCTTTCATATGACATTCTCTGGGATCAAGTTTAATCAATAAACAAGATTTGTACAGCTCTAATGTGCACCTTTTATGGGAAGGAGAAAGGAAAGGGGAAATTTATTTAGGATTTTTAAGAAATTGTAAGGTTGCTTAATCTCAAAAGTATAAAAGCGTGTTAGATTGGCTTAAGTTTGAGTCTGAAACTTTCTAATTTGTTACCTTATTGTTCCGTTTTCCTAGATAAACTTCTAGGATATTTTGAAGTGAAATGGTAGCTCAGAAAATTATACACTGAGTAAAATCTGCACTCAGATGCCCATTTTTAGCTATCATTTGATTAGGTTATTAGGCACTCTCTCTATTTAAATGTATAACTTGACCACAAGTGTAAATTAGAAATCTAAGGATGTGATCCTGTCACTGCATCCCACATGGGTCCAGGCCCATAGCCACATAGGTGCAATTGCAGTATGACGGCCTAAATGACTAAATGTCGCAATTAATTGTTATCCAGTGATTCTGGTAGTAGTATATTTCAAATTATTCAAGCATAAGTAGACAAATAATACATTTATTGACATCATATTAATAGATAGTATCTGTTGACATAGCAATATATCACTTAATTCCAAGATTAAAAAAAAAAACTCATTAAGATGGTGTTAAGGCTGAGAGTACATATCAGTCATTTAGTGTAAAGTACATTACAGGAATGTTGTAGTTATCCTCAAAGATAGCATTAATAAATCCAGGAAATTTAGAGTTTATTTTTTACTTAAGAGAAATCTACACATAACTGTGCATTTCTGTATCTTATCAAGGTATCCAGACAAGGTTAACACTGCCCTGTTATGGGCACCATGTAATATCCATATGGCTATGATTATAACATTTTAGTACTTATTCGAATGTGTCTTTATAACTCAGTTTTATCTTATCTGGGAGAATTTTTATTTTCCCTCATGGCATTTACCTTAACTCTGGATTTCCAGAATTTAGAATCCTTAGCCCTGTGGATAACAGCATGCCTGTAATGAATTTTACTGATGTATTTTCTCATTCTTTGCTCAGTCTTATAACATTTTTTGTCTGGGACTTTCCAATGGGAAAGTGAAGTGAATCTGCCTTTAGGGAACATGATAGCCTAAATTCTGTCAGGAGATGGAGAAGAACACTGTGAGGTGCAGAAGCCATCCTTATTAAGAGCAGCCTCTGGCCTCAGAGCCTTTAAGAACAATAGATGGCAGCCATTTTGAGGACAAAGCAACTCTTTATGGAATTATCAAAAGATTATTATTCTTCAATCTTTGATGTAGGAAAACCTTCAGTTAAAAAGAAGAGCAGCAAAAGTTACCATTAATTTTGTGGGGTGGGGGAAGGGGACTCTTCAGATTTACCCTATATACAAAATATCAGTGAGTTTGAAATAATGGAAATTTTGAAGACACTGTTGTTCCATTATTAAGATCAATATGAACAAACAAAAATTGGCAAAGGGTGCTAACTTTAATAAACACACTTTTAAATTATTTTTAACTCCTCATCTAAAATACAAATTTACTTGTAAATTATCAGAGAATTCATTCCATACTCAGAGTAAAGGAGGGGATAGGTTGTATTGTTCATATATAACAGGGTGAATCCCTGCTTCAGCTGCAAAATTCAGCTCACCAAAATAGGTGCCCCCCCCTAATTAATTTTTCAATAAGATGTATAATAGTCTGTAAGTAGGGCGATTTCTCTCAGTGTCCTTCTTTCTTATTAGGAAATTCTAATACTTTACAAAAATGCCCTTTGTGGTTTGGGGGTGAGGAGCTATTTGCAGTAGGTCAGTTGTATATGTCCCTGTGTAAAATGTGACACATAAGTTACAATGAGGAATGTATTCTTATAGGAGTTATGCTTGTTTCCAAAGGAAAATATACCCTTAAGTTTAAAGAGGGATCTGTATATTTTAGCAAAGTGGATCTTTTATGCATTTCAATAATTAGAACATTTTCTGTGGTGGCATTTAGTGTGTAGGTGTTAAATCTTTCCCACAACAGCACTTAAAACCACTTTTAAAAAAATGAATTTAAAGAGCTTGCATTATACACCACAGTCTCTTTAACATCCAAGTATTATTAAGTAATATGAAATGCCTGTGATGCTATTTGACTTGTGAGAAGAAAGAAAATTGTTTATTTCTGAACCTAATTAGATAATGCCAAGCAAATTAGGAAACCACTTAATGGTAAGTGAGTATTCTGGTATTTAAAGTGAGGTTCATGTTTTTAGTTTTAGCTAAGAGTGGGCTTATGAAAAAGCAATCTTCAGGCACATTTTAAAGTAATTTTATCTACTTGATTTCTACCATATCGCTGGATTCAGAGAATATGTTTAAAAAATTGCATGCATTTCCGAAACAAACATTTGGTTACTCATGTCGGAGAATTTTATTGCTAGTTAAGAGTAACAAAACTCTTTCCTGTATCTGAGTTATATGACTTTCCAAACCCTTGTCAAACCCACTGCTTTTCAGTTTGCACTGCCTGTGTTTTATCCCCCATATCCCACTTCTGCCCCCTTGGGTCTGTGGACGGCACATGACCTATCCCCACATTCTGTTCCCCCACTGTGATTTTGCCCTATTGCACGGGCAAAAACAGGTTGGACCCCAAAGCATGTTTCACAAGTGTGTCTGAATTGCACATGCTATGAAAACAACTGCTTTCACTGAATATGTTCACTAACAAATGTCATTACACACCTCAGGCGTCTGCCAAGCTTTCTGTGGAATGAACAGACCAGTAACTGTGTGGACTTTGGGCCCCCATCATCCACTCCAACCACAGTGTATGATGTAGTATGTCCCACCAGATCCTAGTTTGTGCTATCTCTCTCAATCTAAAGTGTTCATCATAGTTAAACCTAGTCATGCCTCCACATTTATTAGATGCCTGCCTGAATATATCCATGTATTAAAACAATGCTGTGCTTCTGTCTGGGTAAGCCTATAGAATAACTCCTGCATAGATCAGGAAGGCAGCCTCCCAATTTTCCCATGTTCTAGCTACCCTTGGCTGGGTGGGTATTTCATTACCCCGCTTACTATGTCCTGGCTTACTGTCTGTCAGCACCTCCCTGTGCAACAATGGTAATATGTCTGCATATCCACCTCTCAAAATGTTATCCCTAGTAGTACTGAGAAGGTGACTTTCCATTGGGTCAGACATCAAAGCATAACTCTGACCTTTGGGGAACTGTCAGTGCCCTGTTGCCCCAAGCTCCCCCTAGGGCTGCAACTCCTATCCCTCAGAGAAATCTGTCTTCCATTAAGGGCTGCCATTGCCTGGCAGGAGACTGCTCCACCTGACTATTACCTGTCTTCCAAACTCAGGCCCATACTGGGCTTCCATTACTATTCCTTCTAGACCCCCACATCCGTGGGTGGTCCCAGGTGCTGCAATAATTGCAGGTTACCTTATAGCAGATGTGTAATACTATTAGCATCCATAGAAGATGTGTGTACTCCAAACATCTCTGATTCAGCTGGGACTCCTGATCCTCCCCCTAGCCTATTTATTATCCTGCTAGGTCCATCCTCCCCTACACCATGTAAGTCCCCTGAGGCCAGATGCCTGACCCCCTACCCTCGCGAGGGACCCCCTACTGACACCCATTTCCTCATTGGGTGGCTGGGGCTCACCTGGGACATCCAGCCCTTGCAACCTCCGTTCCTCTGGTGCCAATCAAACTCACCCCTGCCAGCAGTGTCATCCTCCTCACCTACAGCCTGTTGAATTGGATAACCTGGCTCTGGGCTACCCACTACACCTTGCAAGCCATGCAGTGCTATGGAAATAATCTCATAAGCAACTGCCTAGACCCCTTGAATCAAATCTTTCCTGGCTGTCCCACCCACAAACAAAGCCAGCTCACCCATGGGGTGTTTGTTTCCCCTGGATCCACCTTATCCCTCAGCTAAAAGGACTCTGTTTTGATAAACAGAAAGAACCCTTGCCCAAGTGGTCCCCCATGGCCCTTCCAGCCCCACTCCATTCACGCTATGCTGGGTTTGAAAATCCCTCCCCTCTCTGTTTTGGCACTCCTGCGATGCCCAGCTGAAAGGGGGAAAACATCTTCCCGCTTCCTCTTGCACACCTGTTGCAACTTGAAGCAAAGCCTGAAACTCCATTGCTTTTATTCTCTTCCTCAACCTGTCTGCTACAGCAGCTGGGAGGGGAGGGGCTCCTTTCCACCATCTCGCTATCCGCACTGACCTGATACGGCTCTAAGCTTTCTCACTAACTGGTTCCCCTTCCTCTTCTGTTACCACCTGCCTGCTTATCCTTCTGTGAAGACAGTGGGGAGGATTTGCCTGCCTTTCCTGGCTCTCACCATCCTTCCCCCCATGCGTGCCATGCAAATTGGAGAGCTGGAATTCTTGCTGCTCCATGCTGTTGCTCTTAAGGTGTGGTATAGTCATTGCCAGTTTTTGCTCCTATACATCATATATTATTGTATTTGTATAACTTAAAGGTTCTGGGTGTGTCAGTACCCAGACACACCCAGTTTTATTTTTGAAAACTCATGGCGATCGGGGGAGGTCCCAGATGACTGGAAAAAGGCTAATGTAGTGCCCATCTTTAAAAAAGGGAAGAAGGAGGATCCGGGGAACTACAGGCCAGTCAGCCTCACCTCAGTCCCTGGAAAAATTATGGAGCAGGTCCTCAAGGAATCAATTATGAAACATTTAGAGGAAAGGAAAGTGATCAGGAACAGTCAGCATGGATTCACGAAGGGGAAGTCGTGCCTGACTAACCTAATTGCCTTCTATGATGAGATAACTGGCTCTGTGGATGAGGGGAAAGCAGTGGATGTGTTATTTCTTGACTTTAGCAAAGCTTTTGATACTGTCTCCCACAGTATTCTTGCCACCAAGTTAAAGAAGTATGGGCTGGATGAATGGACTGTAAGGTGGATAGAAAGCTGGCTAGATCGTCGGGCTCAACGGGTAGTGATCAATGGCTCCATGTCTAGTTGGCAGCCGGTTTCAAGTGGAGTGCCCCAAGGGTCCGTCCTGGGGCCGGTTTTGTTTAATATCTTTATTAATGATCTGGAGGATGGTGTGGACTGCACTCTCAGCAAGTTTGCAGATGACACTAAACTAGGAGGCGTGGTAGATACACTAGAGGGTAGGGATCGGATACAGAGGGACCTAGACAAATTAGAGGATTGGGCAGAAAAAAACCTGATGAGGTTCAACAAGGACAAGTGCAGAGTCCTGCACTTAGGACGGAAGAATCCCATGCACTGCTACAGACTAGGGACCGAATGGCTAGGTAGCAGTTCTGCTGAAAAGGACCTAGGGGTCACAGTGGACGAGAAGCTGGATATGAGTCAACAGTGTGCTCTTGTTGCCAAGAAGGCTAACGGCATTTTGGGCTGTATAAGTAGGGGCATTGCCAGCAGATCGAGGAACGTGATCGTTCCCCTTTATTCGACATTGGTGAGGCCTCATCTGGAATACTGTGTCCAGTTTTGGTCCCCACACTACAAGAAGGATGTGGAAAAATTGGAAAGAGTCCAGCGGAGAGCAACAAAAATGATTAGGGGTCTGGAGCACATGACTTATGAGGAGAGGCTGAGAGAACTGGGATTGTTTAGTCTCCAGAAGAGAAGAATGAGGGGGGATTTGATAGCAGCCTTCAACTACCTGAAGGGGGGTTCCAAAGAGGATGGAGCTCGGCTGTTCTCAGTGGTGGCAGATGACAGAACAAGGAGCAATGGTCTCAAGTTGCGGTGGGGGAGGTCCAGGTTGGATATCAGGAAAAACTATTTCACTAGGAGGGTGGTGAAACACTGGAATGCGTTACCTAGGGAGGTGGTGGAGTCTCCTTCCTTGGAGGTTTTTAAGGCCCGGCTTGACAAAGCCCTGGCTGGGATGATTTAGCTGGGAATTGGTCCTGCTTTGAGCAGGGGGTTGGACTAGATGACCTCTTGAGGTCCCTTCCAACTCTGATATTCTATGATTCTATGATTCTACCATCTGTAAAAGTTCACTTGGCTCCTATATTGGTACACTATGTGTTGGTAGGTAACACGTTTGTCTTTGCACATGGTATAGTTAAGGGATTTGAGTATTTCCTATTTATATCCACCTGTAAAATATCCATTCTCATTGTGCGATCGGAATTCAGTGTTATAACCATTTTTAAATCCTGTGAGCCCCTGGTGGAGTACTTGTTGCTATATTTGCCTATTAAAATTGTTTTTATTGTGGCCATAATCTAGGCTAGAAGGGAGCGTGAGCAAGTTACTCATCCTAATAACTTACCTAATGTCTACAGACTGGGAACGTGTGGAAGTGAGGATGATATGCTCATGTTGACCTATCCCATTAAGGATAGAAGTTGCTGCATTCCGGACCAGCTGGAGCATCTGCATTACTTCAACTTTCTGCCTCAGATCCAGCAAGTTACAGTAGTCTGGAGGTGACAAATGTGCTGTAGGAAGATCTGCATCAGCTGGGAAAGGACAGTCTCTTTCCCAGAGAACGTGACATTTGGGGGCGGCTCTCTAAAAGGAGATTTTACTTTAACAATGCCTTCACGTTCACATGATTAACTGTGTTTTGTGATAACAGAAAGGAGCCACCTGGTATTTTCTCATATACTGTACCTCTCTGCACATCTCTGAAGGAAGCTTAAGGTTAACTTGATTTCTCACAGGAATTGAAAATCAATTCTGCCATCCTTTAGTCATAATCCTATAAACTACAAAGAGAAACTGCTCTATTCTCAAATTATATTTGAATTTGCTCTGGGAATTAAGTTCTAGTTTTCTGAAACTGAGGGATTTTATAGGATGACAAGCCCTTTTTGTCAGTATGTACTTTAATAATAAGTAATCCTGAACTGATAAAGGGGTGTATTATTCTCAAGAATAGAAAAAGAATATTTTTAACTTAGTGGGCCCCAGCCCAACTAAGCACTTAAGTACATGCCTCACTTTAAGATGTCAGTTGTCCTACTGACTACATGTACTTAAAAATGAGCAAGTGCTGAACTTTGATATGCTGGAAAGGGAGTCACTGCGGTCAATGGCCAGTCCACTAAGGCTGTGGTGACATCCTGAATGCATGGAGAGAGATAATTTTGCACAGACAAAAATGCAGTCATTTGCAGCTTTGGTATTTTCAAATTGTGCATTATAAAGCAATCATTCAGGTTTCTTCAAGGAGAATTTTATGTGAAAATGCAGTAGGCTGTAGGTTTTCCCTGTATCAAATGCTTTTGAGAAAGTTTAGTCAGCCATTTTAGGTGTTTCCATCTATACTCATTTTTTTTGTTTATCCAGGCTTTAGGTTGGCTTGCTGCTTCTTGTAAAATATCAGTTCAATAAGACTTTTAAAGTATTGGTAGTATTAGGACCTATATAATAGAGCTTTGAGACTGTTAAGATGCAGCATGCTTGGACGTTGAACCAGGGTATCCCTTGTCCCAAATGAGTGCTCTTACCACTAGACTAACAGTAATTCTCACTCTGTGGTCCAATGACTGTTCAAGGATTTCATACAAAGAGGAACATCCTAAACATGAGATATTAAGAGTCAGAATTAGGTTGCATCAGGTAGCTGAAAAGACACACATTTAAAACTTTACATTTGGTTCCTGTGGTGTATTGAAAATTATGTTGGAATTGTAGGCTATCACATTAATATGTAAGGACATGAAAACTTGCTTGCAGGCTACAGGGCTCTGTATAGAAGCATATAACAAGCCACTGTAGAGCAAGGTGAGGTGAGTTGTGCCTCTCTGCCATAGGTAGCAGCCTGCTCTTCCCCCTCTGTGTGTGTGTGTGTTTGTGTGTTAAAGTAGTATATTGCAACCTTCCTAAACAATATTTTGTGTTTTACTCTAATTTCTGTTTGTATGCTATGAAACATAACAGACTATTAGAGCTCCACTGCTGTTAATAGAACTCGAGGCCATAGTATGTATTTAATCTTCAGTTTTTGGTAATTAAGTTAGAATATCATTTTAATTTGTTTTTTATACTGAGGGATAGATTTTCCTTAGGATATTCTGCACCGAGATTTTTCGAAGGAGGTCATATTTTAAAGTAATGGTTTGACTGATTCAATTTAAGCTATTACAGTTTCATATAAATTTTATTTGTAGGGCCTAAGAGTTGTTTATTAAAGTAATTCTATAAACATGCCATTTCAATCTCTGGTAGTGATAGGCAGACTTTCTTTATTTAATCCTAGTGTCTTTTTTTTTTTTAATTTTCTAAAACTTTTTTTTTAAACGAATTTGCAAATTAAAATTCCTGTGAGGCTCGCAAAGGTTTTTTTAATTTCCCAGAGAACGGTTTTACAGGCTGGGCATGAAAACCACTTCTGACTGTTCCTTTTGTGACCCCTCAGAGGAGACATTCAGTTTGTAACCAGACCAATAAACAGGCAAAAATCTTACTTAGGTCCAGATATGTCCCAGCCTTGTGCAGCCATGCAGGGGCATAAGAGAGAGCAAGACCACTTATCCTCACTGCTCCACTACACAACCTCCCCAGATTGCTACTCCAGGTGCTAGGAGTTGAGCAGACTGCAGGGCTGCTACTTCCCTGCAAACAAGTAGGCTGCAGGGGGACAGAACCTTCACTGCACTGGCCAATGGCATTAGCCAATGAGGAGGGGAAGTAATCTATACCTGTTAAGCGGTTGTAATGCATGAATTCCATCTGCTCCTCAGGAGCAAGAAGGAGGCAGGAAAGGAATTTTCATTTTCTTTGACTGTATCATATCTGTAGGTGTCTCCTTTTCATAGTGTCTGAGTGTCATATAATCCAACAGGGAGCTGGTCAATTACAGATAGAACTGTTCTGATGCCTTTAACTGGACAGGCTGTATATGTGTATGACAGTCTCAAAGCCTACGGGCAACCTTGTTTCATTCTGAAACAAGGCATGGAGACAGTTGGGAGTCAAGTAAATACTGAGGCTATATCATGTAGGTGAGCACCAAATAGACACGATATTAGGGCTTCTATAAGAAAAATATGACAGCTATTTTATATTTTCCTATTTTTAGTTTCAAATTTTTCGAGCCCATAAAAACTACCACAGTGACAGCCTTGAGCAATCCAATCCTTTTTTATTAATGCATAGACAGTGTACAACACAGTGACAGTAGTAGTTTGTTTTCCTGATTTGGACTTTCTTTTGCTAAAGCCTTGATCCTTCAGTTCACTGTGAGAGAGCACCACTGCACCCACACAAAGCCCCACTGAGTTCAATGGGGTGCTGTGTGGGCACAATAAATTTCAGAGGATAGTTCAGTCTTCATGTCATTTCAGCCCTAGGCCTTTTACAGAGATTACCAACAGGGATACCAAATGACATCAATTATGTTGTTTTTGTGATAAGGACAGCTGTTTCTTAGGAACTGACTCACTTTACAAAGATATAGGTTTCAGATGGTCATGATTTTTAGTCTCTTAACAATCTGAGGTGGGTTGACTCTTATATCCATTAGCAATCCCTTGAGCCATCCAGACTCTCAAATCAGATTTTTTTACTGAAAGTTTCCTCTGACTCAATTTTACAATTGAGTGTTGAGGAGAATGATGTACTTCCAAGTGGAGTGGCAATTCTTAAAAAGGAAGCATTGGAATCTCATTAAGTTAACATGAATCTTATTCTTCTACCCTTTGACTTTCTTGATTATGTAGATTGTAATCCCATATGGGCAGGAATCTGTATTTTATTGTGTGTTAGTACAGTGTTCTAGAGAACAATGGGGCTTGAATTTTGAATATAGCCTTTAAGTGCTACTGTAATTGAAATAACATTCAATCTAAGAAGCCAATGTTTTTGCCAGCAAAGAACAACAGGCTTTTTTTCATTTATCTTTTTCTGAACCTGAAACTTTTTTCTGTTTGGGAAATACAGGTTTAACCTTGAATGAAAAAGCATTGCTAAATGAAAGGTCAACTAGTGGGCAGGGCCGGCTCTAGGCACCAGCCTGGCAAGCGGGTGCTTGGGGCAGCCACTCCGGAGAGGGGCAGCACGTCCAGCTATTTGGCGGCGATTCGGCGGATGGTCCCTCACTCCCGCTCGGAGCGAAGGACCTCCCACCGAATTGCCACTGCAGATCGCGATCGCGGCTTTTTTTTTTCTTGGCTGCTTGGGGCAGCCAAAACCCTGGAGCCGGCCCTGCTAGTGAGTTAAAGAAATTTACCCTTTCTATTTTAATTGTGCATGCATGAGGAGAGAATCTAATTGCTTTGGCACTCACTGTACTACATTGTTTGTTATATATGATGATTTCATAAAATGTAAGAGAGATAGTATTTTCTTCTTTTACTAGGACTTACGTTGGCATTACCTATCCAAATAATGTTAGATATCTTTTCTTGAACTGGGAAGCATTCTATCTTTTTTTTTTCAAATCTAGGTTAGTATGAATCCTTCTAAAATTATTTTGAACTATGATATGTCTCAGGACATTTTTTTAGGATATGGACTGCAGCAGGCAGAAAAATAAATTCTGATGAAATTTTGGAGAGCCTCAAATTGTAAGAGACTAGAAGTCTGTGCTGGAAAAAAAATGAACCTGGCAACAGTTTGTGGAAGAATGTCCAGCTATTTGGCGGCGATTCGGCGGATGGTCCCTCACTCCCGCTCGGAGCGAAGGACCTCCCACCGAATTGCCACTGCAGATCGCGATCGCGGCTTTTTTTTTTCTTGGCTGCTTGGGGCAGCCAAAACCCTGGAGCCGGCCCTGCTAGTGAGTTAAAGAAATTTACCCTTTCTATTTTAATTGTGCATGCATGAGGAGAGAATCTAATTGCTTTGGCACTCACTGTACTACATTGTTTGTTATATATGATGATTTCATAAAATGTAAGAGAGATAGTATTTTCTTCTTTTACTAGGACTTACGTTGGCATTACCTATCCAAATAATGTTAGATATCTTTTCTTGAACTGGGAAGCATTCTATCTTTTTTTTTTCAAATCTAGGTTAGTATGAATCCTTCTAAAATTATTTTGAACTATGATATGTCTCACGACATTTTTTTAGGATATGGACTGCAGCAGGCAGAAAAATAAATTCTGATGAAATTTTGGAGAGCCTCAAATTGTAAGAGACTAGAAGTCTGTGCTGGAAAAAAAATGAACCTGGCAACAGTTTGTGGAAGAATGTCAAAATCTAGAATTTGAGGAAAGATACTGAAGTTAATTATTGTAGTGTAGGGTTACCATACGTCCGGTTTTTCCCGGACATGTCCGGCTTTTTGGCAATCAAACCCCTGTCCAGAGGGAATTGCCAAAAAGCCGAACATGTCCGGGAAAATGCCGGCCGGGCACTTCCCCTCCTGCGGCTGCTCTGCTCCTCCCCTGACTCTTCGGCTCTGTTTAAGAGCCAAGCTGCCCGAGAGCTATGGGCTTCAGGCAGCCCCCTTGCCTCCGGACCCCAGCCGCCGGCCGGGCACTTCCCCTCCCGGGCTCCGACGGCGCAGGGTCCGGAGGCATGGGGGCTGCCCGAAGCCGGTAGCGCTCGGGCAGCTCGGCTCTTAAACAGAGCCGAAGAGTCAGGGGAGGAGCAGAGCCTCCGACCGCGGCGGCTCTGCTCTTCCCCTGACTCTTCGGCTCTGTTTAAGAGCCGAGCGCTACGGGCTTCGGGCAGCCCCCATGCCTCCAGACCCTGCGCCTCCAGAGCCCAGAAGGGGAAGTGCCCGGCCGGGGGCGCAGGGTCCGGAGGCATAGGGGCTGCCCGAAGCCCAAGCGCTACTGGCTTCACAGTTTGCCGGGCAGCCTCCAGACCCTGCGCCCCCGGCTGGGTGCTTCCCCTCCCGGGCTCCAGCTGCGCTGGGGAAGCCCGGCCGGGGTCGCAGGGTCTGGGGGCTGCCCAGCAAACCATGAAGCCGGTAGCGCTCGGGCAGCCCTTTTCGCGTGGCTGGGAGTGGAAGGGAGGAGGGGGCAGGGTTGGGGCGGAGCTGGGGGTGGGGAAATGGGCGGGGCCAGGGCCCCGTGGAGCGTCCTCTTTTTTTATTTGTTAAATATGGTAACCCTATTGTAGTGCTTGCTTTTTCTTATTTGAGTTTTTATTGTACAGTTAATACAAATATACAGAATCAAATCACCTCACAATGGATATGGAAATGTTCTCAGAAAAAATATGCAATTTTTCAGATAATATACAACCCTTCATTTTAATCTGTTCTGAGATAAAGGGATTTCTTAGACTGTGATAGATAATATACAATAATTCAGTTAATCTCTGACTGGGTAACTTGTCTTCGAACTGTACTTAAATGAGCCATAAAGACAGAGTTGATTGACTCGGTTTTGTGCCAATGACTTCGCAGTAGTCATGCTGCCATAACTTCAGGAAGGAGAAAAGCAAAATCAGAAAAGATTCTTAACCAGTTGCAAAGAAAAATAATTATTTTAATAACTTTAGGTTCATGTAATTATTTGATATTTGGTTCAAGGTTACTCCAGTTATGACTTTAGAGAATATCACAAGCAGAATAAATTAAAGATTGCAGAAATGCTCTATACATCAATTTTTTTCTTAACGCTTCCTCTATCCATCTTCCTGTTTATATGATTTCTTAATCAAAATATTTTCTCAATGGATATGTTGCTCTGTCTGCCACTTAGTATCCTAGACAAGACATCTACCACGGAAGCCAAAGAAAAGATTATAAACCCTTTAGGGGCAGGGATTTTCTTCAAGGGTAGGGCTTGTTTCTTTGTCCCTAATTGGGACCTGTGGGTGCTAACATAAATACTTAAAGGTCCTACAAATTAAAAGGTTATATGAGAGTTGCACGTAATATGAAAAATAGTTTGAGTGCAACCAACACATTAAAATGAGCCAATCAGTCTGCTACATGTCACTTACTACACGGGAATGAGGCTCCAATGAGAGAAGATAGTTTCTGAATCTCCTGGAAGACTAGGTTTTATGGGTTTAAACTTTTAAAGAAATGTGACTGAAATGTGTTTAGTTCTTCTGGCTTATGCAGCCAAGAAGTGTATAAAGACTTTTTAATGATATTTTCTTTCTTTTCGGAAAAACCTATAACATGCGTTTCTAAAACATCCTAGGAGGCAGGAATTTTCACCAATACCATTAAAAGAAGAGTGGGGCACTGTTTCTATTCTCTTGAGCTCTAAAGAAAAAGGGAAAGACTTGTGCTTCAAAGTACTCAGGAATTTATATAGCTCTGTTGGTCAAATGCTGTATTAAAGACAACTTTTTTGACATAGTCATATTAATAGTGTTACTTTTACAGAAGTCAAAAAGTGAACTTTAGACAAAACAGTTAAAAAACAAAAACACATACAATTACCACAGATGGAAAAAAATAATCCACCTTCTGTTGCAAGGAGACTCAAACCCAGTCAGCTATGTGTAAGGAAAACCACAAACCTGAGGCTGAGGACTTGTCTGCATGGTGGGGTCATGTGCTGTACAGAGATGTGATTTCTAAACACACAAACATGTTATGCATGAATTAATCCATGTAGATAAGTCCCCCGTCCTCTGAACACTAAAGTAAGAGTTTTACTTTACTCATTTGAGTAGCTCTAGTGACTTAACTGGATCCACTCCCATGAGTAAAGTTAAGCTCATTCTTAAGTACTTGAAGGAGTGAGGGAACAGATTTTTTTTATTTTCATTCTTTTGATGGGGTTTTAATATTGTGTCCAATGTTATATGGTGAAATCTAGCCCTGTTGAAGTTGGTGGGAGTTTTGCCGTTGGTTTCAATGGGGTCAGGATTTCATCTATTATATTTAAAGTATAAGTCAAAGTTGCTGTTTTCTAATGGGCACACAACTTTTTATTACACTTACAAATACTTTTAGCAGTTTTGGTTTTCTGAGGCAATATAAATCTGATAGTCTTTTTTTTTGTTTTACATTTTTAACTAGGAAAAACGGGGAATGATATAGTAGAATATGGCACATGGGAGTGGAATTTGCCTTTTTTGCCTTAATTGCAGGTTTGGAAGAAAAGGGAAGAAAAGTGGAAGTCAGGTTTGGGTATTGTATTAATTTGAATAATGCTATATACACTGTGTTTCACTCTCAGTATCATGAGTTCTACCTGGAATGAGTAAACATATGAACACTAATAATGAATATGAAAAAAAATCTCTGAAGCCTCAGAGTCTTTGACTTAGAGACCTGCCATTTAGTAACATTCAGTGAGTCAATACCAGTCAACAACGTGTGCTAAATTCAATTCAAAGCACCAAAATGAAGTACTGTATGAATTTTATGTCATACTCTGTCTTCTAATTTATTAGACAGCACCATTTAACACCATCTTCCACATATATATAAACGTGTTCATCTATTAGATATTTGTATTAGAAAAGTTGCCAAAGCCTAACATGAATACTTAGTCTATTTTTGGTATGTACATATATATTGATAGTTATTTTCCAAAAAAAGGGCTCAAAACAGTCCTATATGAGAGGCATGCTGACAATGATGCACTTCAGTGTTGACCAAACATACCAAATATACACTTCAGTGTTTACCAAACATATTTTCTTCATTTATCAACAAAAAGCATATTTTCTCCTGTCCATTAATAGCTGGCTCACACAAAAGTTGCTACTCACTACTGGTAGGTATGCTGTATATACTTTTCATATTAATGTGAACCCATGCAGAAGTGATTTTTTGAACATATGTTTAGGATTCACCATTCATTCATATTACAACATAAAATGAATTCAGTTCAATGATATAAGCTATTAGTAGAAATACATGGCTTTAAAAATTCTATATAATGGCAATTTACGAAAGATAAGCCATGAATCCTCCTTCCCAGATGATGTAAACAAAAATGATACCCTCAGATTAATATTTAGTTTTGCAGAAATTGCTTCAGTGATAGCAGTGAAGGATTAAAACATTAGAGGCTAAAAATCTGTCAAGTCTTGTTATGTGTCTCAGACTCATTATTGAACCATGAACACATTTTTATTTTCCGTGGCAAAGTCACTCATTAAAGTGGTTATTTCACATAAATATTCAAGCCATTCAGATGAAAATAGTGAATGTTTGTCCAATATGTTCTATTTTTTAATTAGCAATTGTAGCGTTCTGGTAAATATTGGAGGTCACAGTGTATTACAGAAAACCATATGGTATCACATTGAGTTTTAATATTTATTATCTGACAAAATTTAGGAATGGCTCCAAGACTTGAAGCCTATCATAGAGATGGATTTCTTTTTAAATAAGTAAAAAATATTGAATGCTGGAATATTTCAGAGAGAATAAAATATATGGTAGGTAAACATAAATCAAATTGTTATTGATGTCCTTTACTTCCATATAAATCATGTCTCTTCAAACTATAGGTGCCTATTATTAGTTTGCTTTTTATATTTGTGAAATTAATAAATGTCCATCCAATTGTCTGAGGCAAATTCCCACTGCTGAATCCTGATCCACTAATAAAAACTAATACATAATAAAAGACAATGCCCCACAAATATTCCAATTATAATAATTCTGACACCTTGAATATTCCCATATCAATCACCAAAATCTTCAGGAAATCTTATATATTATTAAAAAAAAATGATGGAAGTCAATTTATTTTATTTTATGGTATTTTATTATTTTCCAAGTGAATTAAACTAAACCTAATTAAAGCCACTTCAGTTCTGAATAACAGCTTCCACACAGGGATTTACTGTGGTTTAACTAATCTACTTCAGATTCAGACCTTTAGTTGATTTGGATTTTCCTGGATGCTTCCATGTAGACCAGCCCTAAGTAACTGATTCTTACTTTTTAGTGTGAACACAGTAATTGAACATTGTTAAAATGCCAAGGTGTAATTAGCAACAGAGGGTCCTGTGGCACCTTTGAGACTAACAGAAGTATAGGGAGCATAAGCTTTCGTGGGTAAGAACCTCACTTCTTCAGATGCAAGAAGTGAGGTTCTTACCCACGAAAGCTTATGCTCCCTATACTTCTGTTAGTCTCAAAGGTGCCACAGGACCTTCTGTTGCTTTTTACAGATTCAGACTAACACGGCTACCCCTCTGAAGGTGTAATTAGTACAATTAAAGACATAACAATTGTCAGCATGCCTCTTATATAGGACTGTTTTGAACCCTTTTTTGGAAAATAACTATCAATATATATGTACATACCAAAAATAGATTAAGTATTCACGTTAGGCTTTGGCAACTTCTCCAATACAAATATCTAATAGATGAACACATTTATATATATGTGGAAGATGGTGTTAAATGGTGCTGTCTAATAAATTAGAAGACCAATTACGACAAAATTCATACAGTTCTTCATTTTGGTGTTTTGAATTGAATTTACCACAGGTTGTTGACTGGTATTGGCTCAATGAATGAATCTGGTCACCCTAGCACTCACCCAGGATGTAGGACACCTCAGTTTAATTCCTCCTTCTGCCCAACAAAGATAAGGTATTTGAACAGGGGTTTCCTACCTCTCTGGCTAGGACACTCACCTCTAGGCTATGGGATGTTCTGAAGTGGGTTTCTGTCTCTCCTGTTGCAGGTGTTCCACTTTGTATAAATAATTAAATATGCATTAGGCCAGAGAGAGAGAACATGAATGACTCTAGCCCCAACTGAACTAAAGACTATAAGGAAGACATCATCCTCCTCTTCTCTCCCCCAGCCATTTTGTATGGAGTTGGACATGTGACACTACCTTTCTTGAAAGAAATGGCTTAGGTACCTAAGGACACCTGACTCCAGGAAGAGCGTTCCCAGTTGTGGACCTAAAACAGTATTAGCTGCCTCCCTCCAGTTTGGACTTAGGTGCTTAACTCACTGAGATGGACAGAGTATAGGACACACCCCTCTGTTCAGCACCTGCTAGTGCAGGGGTGGGCAAACATTTTGGCCTGAGGGCCACATCAGGGTTGCAAAACTGTATGGAGGGCCAGGTAGGGAAGAATGTGCCTCCCCAAACAGCCTAGCCCCCACGCCCTATCCAACTCCTCCCACTTCCCGCCCCCTGATTGCCCCCCTCAGAACTCCCCAACCCATCCAACCCCCCTCGGCTCCTTGTCCCCTGACCGCACCCTCCTGGGACTCCTTGCCCCTTATCCAACCCCCACGGGACCCCAGCCTCTATCCAACCCCTCCTGTTCCCTGACTGCCCCGACCCCTATCCACACCCTTACCCCCCTGATAGGCCCGCTGGGACTCCCATGCTTATCCAACCTCCCCGCCCCCGTTCCCTGACCACCGCCTCCCCCTAGAACCTCCGCCTCATCCAACTGCCCCCTTCTCCCTGTCCCCTGACTGCCCCCCCATGACCCGCTGCCCCTTAATCCAACCCCCCTGCTCCCCGCCCCCTTACCATGCCGCTCAGAGCATCATGTCTGGCAGCCGTGCAGTCTGGCCGGAGCCAGACACGCTGCAACACTGCCTTGCAGGAGCGTGCAACCCCACCGCCCAGAGTGCTACCTGCACGGCGGCGTGGCTTTCGGGGGTGGGGAGGGGCCGGGGGCTAGCCTCCCCGGCCGGGAGCTCAAGGGACGGTCCCACAGACTGGATGTGGCCTGCGGGCCGTAGTTTGCCCACCTCTGTGCTAGTGGCTAGCTTATGTGGCTTCCCACTTAATTCTGGCTTTTGTGATTTGCATTTGTAGGTGTCTATGGTCCCCTTGCATTGTATAAGTACCCTAGGTCCCTAGCCCAGAGTTTGTAGATTCCACTTGGGGGGTTGTCTACATTGTGTTTTAAAATCCATAGCAGTAAGTCTCAGAGCCTGAGTTGAGAGGTTCAGGCTTGCATTACAGTGCTAAAAACATCAAGGAGTCTGGTGGCACCTTAAAGACTAACAGATTTATTTGGGCATAAGCTTTCGTGAGTAAAAACCTCACTTCTTCAGATGCATAGAGTGAAAGTTACAGATGCAGGCATTATATACTGACACATGGAGAGCAGGGAGTTACTTCGCAAGTGGAGAACCAGTGTTGACAGGGCCAATTCAATCAGGGTGGATGTAGTCCACTCCCAATAATAAATAAGGAGGTGTCAATTCCAGGAGAGGAAAAGCTGCTTCTGTAATGAGCCAGCCACTCCCAGTCCCTATTCAAGCCCAGATTAATGGTGTTGAATTTGCAAATGAATTTTAGTTCTGCTGTTTCTCTTTGAAGTCTGTTTCTGAAGTTTTTTTGTTCAATGATAGTGACTTTTAAATCTGTAATAGAATGACCAGGGAGATTGAAGTGTTCACTTATTGGCTTATGTATGTTACCATTCCTGATGTCCGATTTGTGTCCCTTTATTCTTTTGCGGAGGGACTGTCCGGTTTGGCCAATGTACATGGCAGAGGGGCATTGCTGGCACATGATGGCATATATAACATTAGTGGATGTGCAGGTGAATGAGCCCTTGATGGTGTGGCTGATACGGTTGGGTCCTCTGATGCTGTTGCCAGAGTAGATATGGGGACAGAGTAGGCAACGAGGTTTGCTACAGGGATAGGTTCCTGGGTTGGTGTTTCTGTGGTGTGGTGTGTAGTTGCTGGTGAGTATTTGCTTCAAGTTGGGCGGTTGTCTGTAAGCGAGGACTGGCCTGCCTCCCAAGGTCTGTGAGAGTGAGGGATCATTTTCCAGGATAGGTTGTAGATCGTGGATAATGCGCTGGAGAGGTTTTAGCTGGGGGCTGTATGTGATGGCCAGTGGTGTTCTGTTATTGTCCTTGTTGGGCCTGTCCTGTAGTAGGTGATTTCTGGGTACCCGTCTTGCTCTGTCAATCTGTTTCCTCACTTCCCCAGGTGGGTATTGTAGTTTTACGAATGCTTGATAAAGATCTTGTAGGTGTTTGTCTCTGTCTGAGGGGTTGGAGCAAATTCGGTTGTATCTTAGGGCTTGGCTGTGGACAATGGATCGTGTGATGTGTCTTGGATGGAAGCTGGAGGCATGTAGGTACGTATAGCGGTCAGTAGGTAGTCAGTAGTGCTAAAAACATGTGTATACACATTGCAGCTCAGGCTGGAGTGTGAGCTCTGAAGCCTACCTCCCTTCTCTGGCTTTAGAGCCCAAGCTCCCACTTGAGCTGCAATGTCTACACACAGCTGTTTTTACTGCTGCAGCATGAGCCCAAGTTTGTAGACCCAGACTCTGAGATTCACTGCATCAGGTTTTAAAATGCAGTGTAGGCATACTTTGGGTGGCTAGGTGGCTAAAAGTTAGGCAAGTAAGTCCTTTCCCTAATCATGAATGAAAGCTACAGTTGTTCTATCCTGTACTAATATGTGTATTTCCAGTGGGAAAAAATATTAGGGTCAAATTTTCCTTTGGAATGAAGCTGGGAGATCCCATTGAATTTAGTTTGAGTTGAACAATGAATGAAAAAATGCAGAGCTTGACACTTGTTGGTAACACTTGAAAAGTTTAATTTCTGTGGCATTTGTTACAATGTTAATCAGGATAAATAATAGAATCATGGAATATCAGGGTTGGAAGGGACCTCAGGAGGTCATCTAGTCCAACTCCCTGCTCAAAGCAGGACCAATCCCCAACTAAATCATCCCAGCCAGGGCTTTGTCAAGCCTGACCTTAAAAACCTCTAAGGAAGGAGATTCCACCACCTCCCTAGGTAGCCCATTCCAGTTCCAGTGCTTCACCACCCTCCCAGTGAATTTTTTTCCCCTAATATCCAAACTAAACCTCCCCCACTGCAACTTGAGACCATTACTCCTTGTTCTGTCATCTGCTACCACTGAGAACAGTGTAGATCCATCCTCTTTGAAACCCCCTTTCAGGTAGTTAAAAGCAGCTATCAAATCCTCCCTCATTCTTCTCTTCTGCAGACTAAACAATCCCAGTTCCCTCAGCCTCTCCTCATAAGTCATGTGCTCCAGACCCCTAATCATTTTTGTTGCCCTCCTCTAGACTTTTTCCAATTTTTCCACACCCTTCTTGTAGTGTGGGGCCCAAAACTGGATACAATACTTCAGATGAGGCCTCACCAATGTTGAATAGAAGGGAAAGATCACATCCTTCAATCTGCTGGCAATGCCCCTACTTATACAGCCCAAAATGCCATTAGCCTTCTTGGCAACAAGGGCACATTGTTGACTCATATCCAGCTTCTTGTCCACTGTAACCCCTAGATCCTTTTCTGCAGAACTGCTGCCTAGCCATTCGGTCCCTAGGCTGTAGCAGTGCATGGGATTCTTCCATTCTAAGTGCAGGACTCTGCACTGGTCCTTATTGAACCTCACCAGATTTCTTTTGGCCCAATCCTCTAATTTGTCTAGGACCCCCTGTATCCTATTCCTACCTTCCAGGGTTATCTACCACTCTTCCCAGTTTACTGTCATCTGCAAACTTGCTGAGGGTGCAATCCACGCTATCCTCCAGATCATCAATGAAGATATTGAACAAAACCGGCCCCAGGACCAACCCTTGGGGCACTCTGCTTGATACCGGCTGCCAACTAGATATTGAGCCATTGATCACTACCAGTTGAGCCCAATGATCTAGCCAGCTTTCTATCCACTGTTTAGTCCATTCATTCAGCCCATATTTCTTTAACTTGCCGGAAAGAATACTTTGGGAGACCGTATCAAAACCTTTGATAAAGTCGAGGAATAACACATCCACTGCTTTCCCCTCATCCACAGAGCCAGTTATCTCATCATAGAAGGCGATTAGGTTAGTCAGGCATGACTTGCCCTTGGTGAATCCATGCTGACTGTTCCTGATCACTTTCCTCAAAGTGCTTCAGAATTGATTCCTTGAGTGCCTGCTCCATGATTTTTCCAGGGAAGGAGGTGAGGCTTACTGGCCTGTAGTTCCCTTGATCCTCCTTCTTCCTTTTTTTAAAGACCGGCACTACATTAGCCTTTTTCCAGTCATCCGGGACCTCCCCCAATCTCCATGAGTTTTCAAAAATAATGGCCAATGTCTCTGCCATCACATCCACCAACTTCTTTAGCACTCTTGGATGCAGTGCATCTGGCCTCATGGACTTGTGCTCGTCCAGCTTTTCTAAATAGTCCTGAACCACTTATTTCTCCACAGAGGGCTGGTCAACTCCTCCCCATACTGTGCTGCCCAGTGCAGTAGTCTGGGAGCTGGCAAATCATGTAATGTAACTGTTAAAATATGCAGAAAATTTATCTGTGTGGCTGCTGAGTCTCTAGAAATCCAATTTCCTAGTCTCAGCAGCTACAAAAACAGTTTGTCTTTGAGAAAGATTCAGTCCCCTCACAGGATTTCACAGAATTCAACATTACGGGTGACCCCAAAATACCCTTTCCTCTGTGGCTTAGGCTGACCCTACCCAGCCACATTGCCATGCATGCACGAGGTCTCCTGATCATCTTCTGTGGACGTGCTTTAGCTTGCTGACTTTTAGGTGCCAGCCACGGAGAAGAATTGGGCCATACAAAATTAGCACCCCAACAAAAACTGCACAGAAGAAATAAATAAACCAGCCACTCAAGCTCTCTAAAAATGGAAGAAGCTCCCGCAATACAATGTGTTCAGTGGAGGGAGAGGCTCCTTGTCATACTTCTTAACTGTGGCCTAAAATATCCTTCCTATTGACTCATCCCTCACTTCACTCTCCAGTATTAGTGCTGGTATGTTCTCCATATTCCTCACCATTTGACATGAGACAGAACTATCATTGATTCCTATTGACAGCCATGAAGGGGTTGGCACAAAGCTGTGCTAACTCTCAGAAGTTGCACAGTTAAGGGGGGTTTGGCTGGATGGAATGGCTTAGAATAGATAACTTTTTGGAGACTGAGGCAAATTGTTACATAAATTAAATAAATAGAAATTAAGATTCCTTGGAGTTGAATAAGTGGGTAGCATTAACAAATCATTAACTTGATTAATATAACTCCCCAGCAGTCTACGAGTCCAAACCTTTGCATTGGCACAGGTTGACATGCCACAGAACTAGTATCTGTCAGGGAAGAAGGTAAGATATCTTTGGAGGGCCTGGAAGCAGCAGAGAGATGCAGCTGGATTGAGTCCTTTGACAGGATTTCAGCTTCTTCTCAGCATTAATATGTCAATATTTTGAAATGTTCCAAAAGGCTAGCTCTGGGTACGTCAAATCAGCTCTTTTGAATTGTGTTTTCTCAGCTGAAAAAGTCTTAGAAACGAATATTTGAATTAGCAACCACATTTTAAAAACCACCATTTTTGTGTGTTAGGTGAAATATTGATTTCCATTCATTTGGATCCCATTCATATGGCTTCTGTGTCATTTAACAAATGCACTACTTACTGATTTATAAGAATTGACCTCTTCAGACTGAAAGATCCAAGACAAATTGCAATTGACAGTACTGTAAAGGAGTCTAAATTATTTTCTTTCATGAGCAATCTGAAAAATTGATGCACAGTTGATGTTAGTTGTAAAAGGAACTGGGTTTTTACAAGAGCATAAATAGGAACCAAGTAACAAAATAGATAGTTGAACAAAAGTAATTTTAAGCACTTTTTTATACAATGTTTAATTAAATTCCAATAATTTTTACGTTTTACACAGGGAGGTCTTCTAGAAATATCATTTTTTTACAATTAAGATGTCATTTAAATGCATGAAACAAATTCCCTGCTTCAAAGGTGTGACTTTGTCAAAAATATTATGCTATGTGCATGACCTTTGTTTTAAAGCACTAATGTATTGGGAGAAGCTTTGAGAAAATGTGTTTAGCTCAGCAACCACTTGAGCCACTTGGTAAGATTCCATTTAAGCTTAATTTCCTAATTGAATTTAGAGATGGTCCCTGCCAAGCAATGTTTGGAAACTAAATATGTTTTAAACATTTTTTCAGAGTTCCTAATGCTGAATTCACATATTACCGTAAAAGGTAACTGTCTTTTTTTAACTCTGGAGTATCAAATCTAAGCAATAAAAATATTCTGTTTTTTTTTCATACTACGACATAAATGTGTGAGGAATATACATGTTAACAATTTAAAGTTAAGTATTTGATCCTAAAGAGTTTAACATAATAACCATTTTGATTTATATGGAATTTTGTATGGTTTCTGTGTTATGAGCATATGTTGTTTGCTTGAAGCTCACTATAGGTATCTGAGCCTTATGGAATCCCAGTAGGGATAGAGGTCTGTCTGTCTGTCTCTCTCCTCTCCCTCTGCTCCCCCAGTACATATACACATACCAAATGAAAGCATCCATCATGAAACTCTTTTAAATAGTAATTTTAATCTTAGGATTCTATAGGAATATCAATTAAATGTAAAACATAAAAATCCTTTTAATGATCTTTGTTAAATCATCATGCTATGGGGTTTAAACTTTTAATTTAACAGCAAATAAAGAAGCTGGATTTTGTGAGTTAAAGTTATCAAACCAGAAATATATTAAATTTCTGGGTACAAAATGGCAAAAAGACATAGTTGTGATGATATTTATGGAATTTAATTTTTCAGAATGGTAACTACATTTTATGGAAAATATAGCAAACTGTAAAGAATGGGATGTGGAGTAGGAGACCTCACCCAGCCCACCTCCAGCCTCCCTAGCACAAATAAGCAAGGAGAAGAAACCATTGCAGTAAGCTATTGGTAGTAGGACACTGCTCCAGCTCATGAACTTGCCCTTCTCCCACTCTGAGGCAAAGGGCACAGGAATTGTAGTATGACAGTGGAAAGGAGATGCCAAAGTACCTTGCCCTGGGCTTGAGCACTCTTCTATTCCAACCATTGGGAAGCAGGAAGGAAAGCTGCAAAGATCAGCTATTGGCCCAAATACCAGGGAGACTATTCTATACTTGGACTTCTCTGGGATTATTTTGAATGCCTCTTTCTGTTTCTTCAGATGTGTTTCGTATCACATCTGATGAAGAGACAGACATGGCCTGTTGTAGTATGGGGATGTGTCATCTACAGGGTCAGGTTCCTGAAATGAAGGAAGAGGTAGAGGAATGGTTTTAAAACAAAACAACAAAAAATACAGGAATTGAACAAACATGCTGTCATGCTGTCTGAAGTGGCTCACAACTTAAAGTGTCGATCTCAGGTCAGACTGTCAGAAAACAGGGCAGACACCCCAAAACTGGTGGTATATTCTATAATTAGATTTCACCAAGCCAGTAACACATGTGTACTCCTGGATTACTGTATTAGCTTTACCATAGAGTCACAAACAGTGCCCATAGGCTCTCCAGTGCATGTTGCCACCCAGACAAACTAGACTTTGTGATGACAGCTTATTAAAACAAAAAATCATCTCACATTAGGCTACTCCCAAACCCAAAGGATTGGTCACTTACCCCAGATCAATGGATACTCTCAATCTCACACCAGAGACAGTTCTGGCAGTCACTTTCTCTAGTAAACTAAGTAAATATTAATTAGCTAAGAAAAGAAATCAGTTATTGAGAGATTAAAAAGTCAGTTTGTTAGTACAAAATGTTAACAGAGTCCTAGTAATACAGATTTCCAAAAGTTCCTCAGGGTAATCCAGAGAAATTCTGGGGATCTCTGTCCACTTCTTCAGTATTCATTCTTATTAGATACAGGATTGTTCCCAGCATCCGTTCTTATATCTGGCTTCACTAGAAAGCAGTCCGGCAAGTGTTTCCATCACAGCACAGGTTTTTTCCTCTGACTAAAGGCAGACTGGGTCTATGGATTTCCCATTGTCGAACACAATGACCCATGCTTTGAAGTTAGTATGCTTCATTTACAGTTCCAAGGCTTCAATCCTGTTTGATGGGCAAGCCAATTAGAGATATACAGGATGTGTTTGTTTATATTGCTGTAACTAATCTTTCATTAGTTTTCAGGCAGTGTACCCATTAAGTAAATTCTCGCTAACATATATTTTTGATCTAGGGTTAATTAAGTACAGGATATACATAATGTAATGCGATAGTAAACGGGTTGTAGGTAAGCAAAGACAATAACATTAACATTTTTTGATATCCACACACAAGTGAATTGGCCTTTGGCTTTGATTTGAGCTGGTCTGTCAGCATCACACATACTATAAACTATTAAAAAAACAAAATAAAGAGAAACAGGAAATGCAAACTTATTTAGGAAAATAAAAGCAAAAAGTTGGAGCTAGAAATAAAGTTAATATCTGCTGAATTACTTTGGTTCTTCAAGTAGATGCAGCTATGTATTTTGCTTAGGTGTATACATATTTGGTGCACCGGAGCCAGAGAACTTTGCCTACCAATACCTGTAGAGGCAGCCTTCATGCCTTTCGGTCCTAGCCCCTCACCTGGCCATATAAGAATGTTGCCACCCCGAACCCTTCAGTTCCTTCTCACCAACGGTGACTTGAAGCTCCATGTGTTGTTTTTCACCTTTCACTTTTGGTCTCAGTTTCTGATACAATTTTCTTGTATGTATTATTTAGTGCACGGGTCGGCAACCTTCGGCACGCAGGCCCTCAGGGTAATCTGCTGGCAGGCCGTCAGACATTTTGTTTACATTGACTGTCCGCAGACATGGCCCCCCACAACTCCCCGGGGCCGCGGTTCACCGTTCCCAGCCACTGAGAGCTGTGGATGGTCAACGTGAACAAAATGTCTCATGGCCCACCAGTGGATTACCCTGATGGGCCGTGTGCCAAAGGTTGCCAACCCCTGATTTAGTACTACTAGGTTAGTATTACTTTAATAGTAATTAAATAGTTACTTTAACCTCACCAGGGTTCAAACATTGTCCTGTGTGTGTAGAGGCATCCCTAACAGTGATCCCCACATAAGACGCTTGTTGTGTTTTGGAGAAGGACACATTAAAGACCATGGCTGACTGGCAGCTGTTTAGGATGAAGACACTGTTCCTCAAGTAGGGTCAGTCTCTACTGGCTGTAGGGGCAGGAGCGTCATCAGCTTTTTTGCCGCCCTAGGTGGCGGAAAGTCCCACCCCCGAAATGCCGCCCCCGACAGAGTCCCGCCCCCGAAATACCGACGACGACCAGGGTGGCCGAAGATCCGGCCGCCGCAATCGCCGCCCCCCAAATGTTAGCACCCTAGGTGACCGCCTAGATCGCCTAATGGGTTTCAGCATTGGGGGACGGTTTTCTACTCATGGTATTTCCAAAGGAGGGATGAGACCTATCTTGACCTCCACAATTTCAACAAATACATCAGATATGTGAGCTATCCTCCCCACCTTAAATCAGAACAACTGGTTTGCTGCCCTGAACCTTCAGGAGGCTTATTTCCACATAGCAATTCTCTGAACAGGAGATGTCTCCAGGTTGTTGTGGTGGATCAGCACTACCAGTACACCGTGCTGCCTTTCAGTCTGTCTTCTGGTTGTGGTGACTGTGAACCTCAGGAAGAGGGGAATTCATACCTTCCCATATCTGGACAATTAGTTGCTGAGGGGCAAGTCGAGAGAGCAAATCCTTTTGTCACGTCCAGTTGACACTATGCCTACTTGATTTTCTAGGCTTCACCCTAAACATCTGCCAGTCAACATTAGTTCCAACTCAGAATCTAAGTGTTTGAGAGCATTTCTCCTGACCTAGCCATTCCAGGTGATTCACCTCCTTGTTAGGAACCGCAGTCTCAACCCTCAACCACAGCCCAGGTTGCTAGGCCACATGGCTGCATGTACTCAGGTAGTCCAATATGCTAGGCAGAGCCTACGTCCTCTTCAGATGTGGCTGAAGTTGGTCTGCCATCCAAATGGTCAACCCTTGGACACACTGGTCCATCTTCCTGCACCGATTGTGGATCGCTTCTGGTGGTGGATGGTTCAGGATGATGTGTGCCGGGGCATTTCCTTAACTCAGTTTCCACTGACCGTGACTGTTGTCACCAGTGCTTCCTTAATAGATTGGGGAATGCATCTGGGATTGCTAGAAGTTCAAGGCCAGTGGTTGGAACAGGAAGCTTCTCTGCATATCAATGTCCTGGAGCTTTGTGCCACCTACAATGCCTGTCAGACCTTTAAAGATCACATCAGGGACTCAGCAGTTCTCATACTAATCAACAATACCACCGTGATGTAATGGGAACAGATGAGGGAACACACTCCAATGTGCTGTGTCAGCAGGCAATCAGGCTCTGGCCATTTTGTGTCAAAGATAACATTATCCTTGTGGTCAATCACTCACCAGAATCACCTGATGGATCACCTCAGCAGAAATTTCTTCCTGAGTCACGAATGGACCCTGAAGCCCAGTATACTGTGGTCCATTTTTGCAGTTTGGGACATCCCAACAATTGACCTGTTTGTCATGAGAAACAACAAGCAATGCTGACTGTTTTGCTCTTGAAGAGTTCTCACTCCTGGCTCCTTGACCAATGCTTTTCATCTGAGCTGGGAATCACCACTCCTGTATGCTTTTTCTCCAATTCCACTTATCCCACAAGTTATTCCCAAGCTGGAATTGGACTGTGCCAAGCTCATTCTCATTGCTCCAGCATGGCCGAGACAAGGTTGATTCTCTGTTTGTCCTTCCATATCCTTTCCTCTTCATCCTGATCTTCCGATTCAGCATCACAGTCAGATTTTGCATCCAGCACTTAGATCCCTAAATCTCACAGTGTGGATGCTGCATGATTAGATGATGAGGAGGAAAGATGTTCTGAAGTGATCTGGCAAGTCTTGCTCAATAGTAGGAAGTCCTCCAGAAGAGTGACCTGTTTGGCCAAGAGGAAGCAGTTCTTGATATGGGCATTAGCCTGGCTCTGTGATTGGAAGCTGACTTGTATCCAGGGCATCTTGGAATACCTTTTACACCTTCAGTCTTCTGGTCTCATGCTTACTTCATTGAGAATCCATTTGGTGGTGATTTTGTGTTTCATTTGCCCATCCATGGGAAGTCAGCGTTTTCAAACTCCATGAAACTGAGATTCTTGAAAGGAGTCACTCATCTCCACCTGCCAGTTAAATTCCTGCCAGATGATTCCTTTGTGGGATCTTAATCCTATCTTAGTGGCTCTCATGGCTCTGCCAACTCTTTTTTTCTCCCTTCTGTGTCAAAAAACTGCCTTCCTTTTGGTGATGATAATGCCTGCAAGGATGATGAGTGATTTGCAGTCTTTGAAGGCAGAGCCTCCTTACATGCAATTTTCTAAGGACAAAATAACCCTGCAGCTGCATCCTAAGATTTTATCCAGAGTGCTTTCCCAGTTTTGTTAGAGCCAAGCTGTATATTTACCACTGTTCTTCCCTAAGTCATACTGAACCCCAAAGGCACAACCTCATCACACAGTGGATGTCAGGCAATATTTAGCTTTGTAGCTAGATAGGACCAAACCTTTCCACTCCTCATCCCATTTGTTTGTCTCATATGCAGATTCAGTGAAGGGTGAAGTAGCCTCTCAAACTGTCTTCAGGTGGATAACTTCCTGTATTATGACAGCATAAGAATTAGCCCAGACTATGCCTCCTTAAAGTGACCTCCTACAATTCTGAAGCACTTAGAGGAGAGGAAAGTGATCAGGAACAGTCAGCATGGATTCACCAAGGGCAAGTCATGCCTGACTAACCTAATTGCCTTCTTTGACAAGATAACTGGCTCTGTGGATGAGGGGAAAGCAGTAGATGTGTTATTCCTCGACTTTAGCAAAGGTTTTGATATGGTCTGCCACAGTATTCTTGCCGGCAAGTTAAAGAAGTATGGGCTGGATGAATGGACTACAAGGTGGATAGAAAGCTGGCTAGATCGTTGGACTCAGTGGGTGGTGATCAATGGCTCCATGTCTAGTTGGCAGCCGGTATGAAGCGGAGTGCCCCAAGGGTCGGTCCTGAGTCCGGTTTTGTTCAATATCTTCATTAATGATCTGGAGGATAGTGTGGATAGCACCCTCAGCAAGTTTGCAGATGACACTAAACTGGGAGGAGTGGTAGATATGCTGGAAGGTGGGGATAGGTTACAGAGGGACAAATTAGAGGAGTGGGCCAAAAGAAACCCGGTGAGGTTCAACAAGGACAAGTGCAGAGTCCTGCACTTAGGACGGAAGAATCCCGTGCACCCATACAGACTAGGGACCGAATGGCTAGGCAGCAGTTCTGTAGAAAAGGACCTAGGGGTCACAGTGGACGAGAAGCTGAATATGAGTCAACAGTGTGCCCTTGTTGCCAAGAAGGCTAATGGCATTTTGGGCAGTATAAGTAGGGGCATTGCCAGCAGATCGAGGGACGTGTCATTCCTCTCTCTTTGACATTGGTGAGGCCTCATCTGAAGTATTTTGTCCAGTTTTGGGCCCCACACTATAAGAAGGATGTGGAAAAATTGGAAAGAGTCCAACAGAGGGCAACAAAAATTATTAGGGGGCTGGAATTAGCCCAGACTATGAGGAGAGGCTGAGGGAACTGGGATTGTTTAGTCTGCAAAAGAGAAGAATGAGGGGGGATTTGATAGCTGCTTTCAACTACCTGAAAGGGGGTTCCAAAGAGGATGGATCTAGACTGTTCTCAGTGGTAGCAGATGACAGAACAAGGAGTTATGGTCTTAAGTTGCAGCCGGGGAGGTTTAGGTTGGATATTAGGAAAAACTTTTTCATTGGGAGCGTGGTGAAGCACTGGACTGGGCTACCTAGGGTGGTGGTGGAATCTCCTTCCTTAGAGGTTTTTAAGGTCAGGCTTGACAAAGCCCTGGCTGGGATGATTTAGTTGGGAATTGGTCCTGCTTTGAGCAGGGAGTTCGACTAGATGACCCCCCTGAGGTCCTTCCAACCCTGATATTCTATGATTCTATGATATGAGCTTATTCCATGAGAGCTCAGGTAACATAGTCGGCATTTCTATGTGACATTCCTATAGTGAACATTTGCAGGGATGCCCCTTCGTCTTCTGTGCATAATTTTACAAACCACTATTCCATTGCTGCTGCATCCAGATCAGGTGTAAGCTTTGGAAAGGCAATCCTGCAATGCTTGTTTAAATAGACTTCAAGCCCCACCACTTCTGAGTACTGCTTGTGAGCTACCTAAGTAGCAAGAAGAAAAAATGGTTACCTACCTGTAACTGTTGTTTTTCGAGATGTAATGTAGACATATTCCATAGGCAGTGATAGTGCAATGTTCCCTCATGCTGCTCTGCTAATCTGTTTTCGAGATCTCCCCTGAGGAGGCAGGGTATGTGACATACTGTAACTGCATGCCAAATCTTTGGGGACCATATTGTATTAAGTGTCTGGATATTTTATGTATGCAATTCTGGGGGAGAGATTGCCAGAGCTCCACCAGGAACTAAGAAAAGTACAGGGTGATTAAGGTAAATCACTCAGGTTGTCACACAAGCCCCCCCCCCCCCCGACACACACACACACACACACACACACTCAGAGGTACCACCCCCAAGGAAGGCTTGCATATACTGGTTCTAACTGGATTTTCGAGAGACAAACAGGCAAAAGAAGTGCTTTTGGCATGAAAAGACTGGGTTTTAAAAAAATGACTCACGGCCTTCTTTCTGACCCAGTAAATGGATAGGGTTTTCTGTTTAAGTAGGGCCTCAACCCTTGTGGAAGGGTTGGAAAGACTTTGGCCTGCTAGGGCCCACATAAGACTGACGGGTAACTTCTGGTATGTTTAATGTGTGTTTAAATCTGTTTATTGGTTTTTATGTTATCTCTGTAATGCTTTTGCCTTACAAATACATGTGCTTGCTTGGAAAGAGCTGTGTAGTAACTTGTAAACTACAAGCAACACACTGTTCGTAGGCATCAGAGAGAAAGCAACATGCAAGTTCTGGCAGAGTTGCTTGCTGGGGGTATCAGAGGGAATGGTAGGGGGCTGTGCAGCCTTAACACCTCCAGTCAGAAATGAGTGGGATAAAGGTCCCTTCCCAGACACAACTGATGGCTGGAAATCTGAGTGAGAACTCACGTAGAAGACCACGGAGGAGGGAAATACACTTGCAGTTACTCTGAAACTGTGACAGGGTAATTTTGTCTTCTGGCCTTTTTAACACTTTCCCCCCCTCTTTGTGATGGTGTGTTTTTTGTGGCAATTACTGTGAGGTGTACTGAAATCCTTGGAACTAACCTGGTATCACCAACTCATCTCACATAAACCAGCAAAGAGCCATCAGTTATTAACAATTTTCTATTATTAATGAGTTAGAATGGTTTCAATTTAAAAAAGATTCTATGTTTCACTGTCAGCCTTTACACAAACTTAAGCATTCCTTTCTGCCTATCCTTTCATCTATATGAAATTTTAATATTTTTCTATGATATTTAACAGGCTGTAGAAGTGCCCCTTTTCTGTACACACACATTGTTGACCCTGTTTTTTAAAACCAGTTTCTCTCACCTTCCCTCTACTCTAGTTTTTTTATTGTCTCTGTTTGCCATTTTGTTGTAGTCTTTGTACATCTGTAATATGTGTGTGTATTGCTTCTGTTTTGTGAACTTTGCAAGAGACCAATTGAAACAGAGATGGGCCTGAGCTGCAAAGTTTGCATCTGCAGTAAGATGCAAACTTCACAAAAGTCTAGGAAATGGCTGGATCAGGAATTTTTATTATCTGGTACCAGTGGTTCTTGTAATTTTCACGTATTTGTTAACAGTTCAAAGCACAGTATAAAGGAGCAGGGGGTAGCTGTGTTAGTCTGTATCCACAAAAACAACAAGGAGTCCAGTGACACCTTAACAACTGACAGATTTATTTGGGCATAAGCTTTCGTGGGTAAAAAAACCATTTCTTCAGATGCATGATCTTATGCCCAAATAAATCTGGTGCCACCGGACTCCTTGTTGTTTTAGTAAAAAAGAGCAACAGGGAGGTTAAGGTGCTAATTTGGTCAGAAAAAGTGGCCTTAGAAAAGATAAAGACTACTGTATTAATTTCTGATGGCCAAATTCTCATTCTGCAAGTAATGCCCAACTAAAATATTACCCCAGCAAATATATAGGGACTGATAAAGAGAAAATTAATTCCCTGCAACTCAGAAATTGGGCCTGGGGCACTCTCACAAATGAACAGTGTGGTGGGAAGGGAGCAAGCAGATGAGTTCTCCTGTTTTCAATGCTGCCAACAAGCTACATAGAAGATTGTGGTTCAGTGACTTTGCACTGCATAGGGACCCACTGGCTGCGCCCCATCATACCTACTTCCACTCTGAGGACTGGAAATGTGACATCCCTTCTTTGTTTTACATAATCAATGTCTGTGTAAGATGGCAGCATTTTCTTCTGAATAAGTTGGTTTTGAAATTTCACTTTGGTTTTCTTGAAAATTGCAGGGTTCTCTGCATTTAATGTTTATAATCATTTCTTTGCATATTTATATTTTCATAGTAAATACAGAATAAAGCCTAGAAATCACCATCAAAATTCAGATCTCAAACTAAACTGTTTATTATATAAAAAGTAACATCCTGACAATTGAAGTTGTAAAAAACACTAACATATAATTTATTAGGAATTTACAATTTGGAAAATTGCTGGGGGGAGGGAACAGCCATTTCTTTGAAGAAATAATACTTAAATAGTGTTATCTAAAACACACACACCTCTGCTGGATGAAAATCAACTCCGGAGAGGCAGTTCTGCACATGGCTTTCCATTATTCTGTAGTACTATATCCCCAGCAGGGGGGTTGCATACGATTAATGAATAATAGTATTTGAATATTCAGATTGGAGAAGGTATGAAAGTTTTTAATTGCCCAATTCTCTTCTATCCCAGATATTGTTATTACAATCACAGTTACCAGACAAACTGCATGTTTGACCCCTCCTGGTCTTATTGACTGCACCCCTTATCAGGATCCTAGCTGTAACCTGGCTCAGGGTAGAATTGTGCAATTCTCCCACTCTGGGACTGTGGCCTGCATTGCAGTGCATTCTGACCCTGCAGTTCCGTTCCCTTTGGGATAATGACAATGGTAATAAGTGACCAAAAAGCTTCCTTAAAGCAAAGTATTGTTTATTTAGAACAAACATATTTCAGAGAAAACTTTTATTAAAAATAATAAAACAGACTGGATACAAATCTAGCTTTTCATTATGGCTTACCATTCCCTGGGTCTTAGAAGGCCCAAGTTCTTTAGATTTCCTCCATGGGATGGGGGGTAGGGGTGAGGGGGGGGAAGGGAGAAGGAGAAATGGAGAGCTGGTATACCTGTCAGAACTCACTGACAACAGTCTAGACATCTCCCGGCAACTCACCCCCTTCACAGGAATCAAGATACTTTTTAACTGTTTATGGCCCTTTGATCTGTTAGGTCCCAACATTTTCTTTCAAGTGTATGTAGGGATTTCCTTGTCTGTAGCCTTTGTGTTGCCTTCCTCTTTATTCTCCCCACTGCCCCCTATTAAACTAGGTCAGTGTATTCATAGAGGAAAGCCTTATAATCCCAATGTGCAATAAATTCCCTATGCTGACCAGATCACGTAGAGTAAACATCAAATTGTTATATCTTATTTCATAGTATTAGTAGATATTATTACAAAACAGCTCCACTTCTGTAACAGTTACGGTCTTGCTTTAACTTGCTCCCTCAATTTGGTGAGTTTAATGTCAAAAATTGTTGGTTAACTTCAGCAGAAGGATTGAAATATGTTGATCTGATGCAAAACTATTGTATGTTGTTTACACAATTGCCTCAGTAACAGATTTATTGCTTGAGTCTGCACTTATTGCATATAATGACAAAGTTCTTATTGACTTTAAGGGTACAGGATTAGGGTCTTAAACCTGAATACAGCCCATCGCTGTTTGTCTGATTATACATTTGGTGTATTTGTGCTGACATTGGCGTGGTGTAGTATTTTACTTTTATCATTCACGTCACAATTTTTGAGATGGTATATATACATTATTTATAACTTGGACAAGCTATCTCCCTCGTGTGCTTGAGCATTTACATAGATTAAGCTATTTGCAGTTGCTTTTTGAGCATCTATTTTTTTAAAAGAATTGCTTGTTGACATCTAAAATACAATTATTCTTATCATTACTTTCTACAATACCTGGGTTCAGGTTGAAGAGCAATTCTCAACAGTATATACTGTGAAGATTCAATTTGAGTTTTTCATTATGGCACATTCCTTAAATGTAGCTGAAGCAATGCGTTAGTGCCAAGCAATAGAGAAAAATACAGCTTGCTCCAACCATTCTTTGAAGATCAGGCTCTATTTTTCATATTGACCTTCCCTTTTTCTCCATTAACGCTAAGTATCTCAGTTCAACAAGGCTTTGTGTACTTTGAGTGGCAGCACATAAAGACTAGGACAGATAATGCTAGAGGGGAGGGGAGGTCTGAAGCAGGTGGTAACAAGCATTTCATTGTCTCACTTAATTTACCACATCAGCTAGAGGGGGAAAAATGATTTTTCATTAAAGGTTCTAAAATTTAGAATCCTAAAACAGAGTCCACTAAATAAACATGAATGTAGCCTTAGGCCTTGATCCTGAAATTCATTGTATGGGTGTACTGCTGTGCCCATAAGGAGTCCTGTTAACTTCATTTGGGATTCATGCAGGTGTAGCAGTGTGCCAATGTTTAGCCAACTGCAGAATTAGAGCCTTAATTTCTGCATCTTCATATAGTATCACAAGAAAGCAGAGGGAGTGATTGCACCAAGAGTTCATACAGGCAACTTTATAAACGTTTGATTACATTATACAGTAACTCCTCATTTAACGTTGTAGTTATGTTCCCGAAAAATGCGACTTTAAGCAAAACGATGTTAAGCGAATCCAATTTCCCCATAAAAATTAATGAGGGGGTTAGATTCCAGGGCAATTTTTTTCACCAAACAAAAGACTATATTATATATATATACACACACACACACGCGCACACACTGTATAAGTTTTAAACAAACAATTTAATACTGGTACAGAAGCTTGGTTGAGGTGGAGGAGTCAGAGGGTGGGATATTTCCCAGGGAATGCCTTACTGCTAAATGATGAACTAGCAATTGGCTGAGCCCTCAAGGGTTAACTCTCACACTCTACAAGACAGCAGGAATGGAGGGAGGGGAGACAGCATCACAGCAAGCAGGAGTCTCGGGGAGCAACTGCAAGGCAGAGGGCAGGAGCAACACATGGCAGTGGAGGGACAGCTGAACTGCGGGCAATTGATAGCCTGCTGGGCAGCTACTGCACAGGGAACTTAGGGGAGAGGGGAGCTGATAGGGGGGCTGCCAGTCCACCCTGGTTCCAAGCGCCCACCAGCTAGCTGCAACGGGCTGCTCTTCCTGCAAGCAGTGGACAAAGCAGGAGGCTGCCAAATGACATTAGAAGGGAGCATTGCACAACTTTAAATGAGCATGTTCCCTAATTGATCAGCAACGAAACGTTAACCGGGATGACTTTAAGTGAGGAGTTACTTTACTGTGTTTATAGGTCATGTTCAGAAGGTTGAGTATTATATCAATGGCAGGTTGGCAACATTCTACTCACACAAAACCAAACACCCTTGCCCCGCCCCCTGCCCTGCCCCACCTCCGAGACCCTGCGCCCTGCTCACTCCATCCCCCAGTCCATCTGTCGCTCGCTCTCCCCACCCTCATTCACTTGCTCATTTTCACCAGGCTGGCTCAGTGGGTTGGAGTGTGGGAGAGGGTGAGGGCTCTAGCTGGGGGTGCAGGCTCTGGGGTGGGGCTAGAAATGAATTCAGGTTGCGGGAGGGGGTTCTGGGCCTAGGCAGTGGGTTGGGATGTGGGAGGGGGTCAGGGGTGCAGGATCCGGGCAGCACTTACCTTAGGCAGCTCCCAGAAGCAGCGGCATGTCCCCCGTCTGGCTCCTACATGGAGGTGTGGCCAGGTAGCCCTGTGCACTGCCCCATCTGCAGGTGTGCACCCACAGCTCCTATTGGCCGGGAAGTCGGCGCTTGGGGCAGGGGCAATGTGCAGAACCCCCTGGTTGCCCCTATGCATAGGAGCTGGAGGGAGGACATGCCGCTGCTTCCAGAAGCTGCACAGAGCCATGGCAGTAAAGGGAGCCTGCCTTAGCGCCACTGACCGGACTTTTAATGCCCCAGTCAGTGGTGCTGACCGGAGTTGCCAGGGTCCCTTTTTGACTGGGCATTCCAGTCAAAACCAGACACCAGGCAACCCTAATCAGTGGGGGAAAGTAAGCATATGCAACCAAGGTGGTTGTTATCTGTATGCAGTTATCTTGAAGAGACTGAGTTATAATTGATTACATTCAGTTTGTGCAGTTTGTACATTTTATTCCCCAGTCACTTAACACAATAACATCACTACACTATGTAAATGGAAAACACAACTTATCTGATACTTTGTAAGGATCAGAATGGGCCAATAACCAACTTTGGTCTGAAATGCTCCACTATATTTTAACCCTTCAGTTGTGATATACCACTAAAATCCTAGTGCAGGCTTAAATGTATTGTCTTCTACAGATTTTAGTGTATCCAATCATAATCTAAAGCAATTGTTATGAATGTTCATTATTTTCTAATGTTGTAGCCATGTTGCTCCCTGGATCTCTGAGACACAAGGTAGGTGAGGTAATATCCTTATTGGACCTGTCAAGGTTCCTTCCCCACTCTAAACTCTAGGGTACAGAAGTGGGGACCTGCATGAGAACCTCTAAGTTTAATTACCAGCTTAGATCTGGTTTTGCTGCCACCACCCACATTATTTATGAGTCATTTGGGAAATTCTGTCTACCTCCCCCCCAGAATATCTCCCTCCCAAGTACTAATACCCTTCCCCGGGTAGCCTTGAGAGACTTTTTCACCAATTTCCTGGTGAACACCGATCCAAACCCTTGGATCTTAAAACAAGGAGAAATTAACCATTCCCCTTCCTTTCCCCCCACCAATTCCTGGTGAGTCCAGATCCAACCCCCTTGGATCTTAAAACAAGGAAAAGTCAATCAGGTTCTTAAAAAGAAGGCTTTTAATTAAAGAAAGAAAGGTAAAAATCATCTCTGTAAAATCAAGATGGAAAATAACTTTACAGGGTAATCAGATTCAAAGAGCCCAGAAGAACTCCCTCTAGCCTTAGGTTCAAAGTTAGAGCAAATAGAGGTAAACCCTCTAGCAAAAGGAACATTTACAAGTTGAGAAAATAAAGATAAAACTAACACGCCTTGCCTGGCTGTTACTTACAAGTTTGAAATATGAGAGACTTGTTCAGAAAGATTTGGAGAGCATGGATTGATGTCCAGTCCCTCTTAGTCCCAAGAGCGAACAACCCCCAAAACAAAGAGCACAAACAAAAGCCTTCCCCTCACCAAGATTTGTAAGTATCTTGTCTCCTTATTGGTCCTTTGGGTCAGGTGTCAGCCAGGTTACCTGAGCTTCTTAACCCTTTACAGGTAAAAGGATTTTGGTGTCTCTGGCCAAGAGGGATTTTATAGTATTGTACACAGGAGGGCTGTTACCCTTCCTTTTATAGTTATGACAGGACCAACTTCTGTTGTTGAGCAAGACAAGCTTTCAAGGTCTGGAGAAGGAAGAAGAGCTCTGTTTTATCTCAAAAGGTTGCACGTTCCCCCAGCAGAGGTTTGTCGTAGTAAAGATGTGTCTCTCATTATTGTCTATGAAAGTTATTCTGTCATTTCATAAGCACAGTTGCCAACTTTCACACAGTAAATAAGCACCCCGACTTTCACAATAAGCCAAAAATCAAACTAATCCCATTTCAAAACAGGGCCAAAACAAGCCAATCCCTAAGAACCCCAACACTCTGACTAGATTCCCCCAGCATGCAGTCTGGGACTATGATGGGCCCACTGTACACCCGGACTCTCTCCCCCTCTTGCCTCTGCTTGCCCCCCCTTGTCCCTCCTTGCTGGGAGCCGATCAAAAAAAAAAAAACAGCAACAAGCTACAAGGTAAAAACTAGCCAACAAGCAACTCACAAGCCAATTAAGCCAAAAACAAGCCCAACAAGTGACTGAAGCTAAATACTGTATAAATCCACCGTTTATTTTATATAGTCTCTTAAATATATAAATCTTTTTTTTTAAATGATTGACATTTTTCAGGTTATGAACTGCCTATCCACAGACACATTGGTTAAATGAATAATGAATATAAAAAATTTAAAGTAATTCTTAATTTAGTAAAAATTCCCAATGCAGGCTCTGCCACACATTCCAACTTTACATTTTACTGATTCTTAAGTATATCTAATTTATTAGAATCCAGAGTCTTCTAACTTTTTTCCCGTCATATGTTGATGATATGAAAGTGGAAAGGGGAGATGATAAACACAGTTCCCTGGATCAGTCTAGTCAATATATAGTTTACAGGACTAGTTTTCTGTTGACTAGAGTGTAATTTTAAAAGTTAACATTTTCAGTGGGATTTTCAAAATAGTAGACCAGCTTTGATAGTTTCGTGCATGAAAGGTCATTTACCTGGTATTAATGATTTCAGCTTTCAGATGAGTGAGTGAGCTTCAGGCGTTAGTAATAGATCAACTATATGTGTGTTGTGGATTCATCCTAAATTTGTTCCACCTTAATTCCCCATTAATCAATCCTTCATCCTGCCAAGCAGCCTTTCTATATGTTCATTTTAACAATCCCCTTTGTAACAAACTCAATGTGAAAATGCCCATAGGCTTTTATTTGCCGACTAACGTCCCTAGAAAATCTACCTTTTGACACCAACAGGTAAGTGCTAATGTTTCCAATAACAAAACCATGTCTACCTAGCTGACTGAGTCTTGTTCTGCTTTGGCATGTTTGAAATTTCAAGATTATGTCAAGTCACATTTAATCTGAAACACATCAACTTCTGCAACCATTCTCTGATCAGTTTCAGTCCAGGAGACTTTCAGGCTGTCCACATAGGCTTCCATGTACTCATTTTTCACATCATTAAGCTTTGGACTCAGCCTCAAGGAAAGAATCAAGGTTTGGCTTCGTATTTATTACCATTATACTACTCATTTGTTTTCTTTAAAAAAATATTTATTTTGGGTAGTGCTCATACCATGGTAGGAACTATACATAAAATAAAGGAAGGCATAGTCCATTGCGCTTAAGAGCTTACAGTCTGAAAGTCAGAACAGTATTCTATTCTGTATTCTATCACACAGTATTCTTGCCAGCAAGTTAAAGAAATATGGATTGGATGAATGGACTATAAGGTGGATAGAAAGCTGGCTAGATTGTAGGGCTCAAAGGGTAGGGATCAACGGCTCAATGTCTAGTTGGCAGCCGGTATCAAGCAGAGTGCCCCAGGGGTTGGTCCCAGGGCTGGTTTTGTTCAACATCTTTATTAATGATCTGGATGATGGGATGAATTGCACCCTCAGCAAGTTCACAGATGACTCTAAGCAGGGGGAGAGGTAGATACGCTGGAGGGTAGGGATAGGGTCCAGAGTGACCAAGACAAATTGGAGAATTGAGCCAAAAGAAATCTGATGAGGTTCAGCAAGGACAGATGCAGAGTCCTGCACTTAGGAAGGAAGAATCCCATGCACTGCTACAGGCTGGGGACCGACTGGCTATGCAGCAGTACTCCAGAAAGGATCTGGGGACTACAGTGGACGAGAAGCTGGATATGAGTCAGCAGTGTGCCCTTATTGCCAAGAAAGCCAACAGCATATTGGAATGTATTAGTAGGAGCATTGCCAGCAGATCGAGGGAAGTGATTATTCCCCTCTATTCGGCACTGGTGAGGCCACAGCTGGAGTATTGCAGCCAGTTTTGGTCCCCCCACTATGGAAGGGATGTGGACAAATGGGAGATAGTCCAAAGGAGGGCAACGAAAATAATTAGGGGGCTAGGGCACATGACTTATGAGGAGAGGCTGAGGGAACTGGGGTTATGTAGTCTGCAGAAGAGAAGAGTGAGGGGGGATTTAATAGCATCCATCAACTGAAGGGGGGTTCCAAAGAGGATGGAGCTAGGCTGTTCTCAGTGGTGGCAGATGACAGAACAAGAAGCAATGGTCTCAAGTTGCAGTGGGTGAGGCCTAGGTTGGATATTAGGCAACACTATTTCGCTAGGAGGGTGGTGAAGCACTGGAATGGGTTACCTAGAGAGGTGGTGGAATCTCTATCTTTAGAGGTTTTTAAGGCCCAGCTTGACAAAGCCCTGGGTGGGATGATTTAGTTGGTGTTGGTCCTGGTTTGAGCAGGGGGTTGGACTAGATGATCTCCTGAGGTCTCTTCCAACCCTAATACTCTATGATTCCATGATTCTAACAAAGAAGCCATTAGGCTAACAATATAAGGAGGAGTGTAAAGTACAAGTAGCAGGATCAGAGTACCGATTGGCTACATTCTGATAATGGGGTATTAGTTTACATATATATATATACGCACACATGTTATCAAACTCAACACCCCAATTTTGCCATTGTTAGATAAATTATTATATAGATCACCTATAAAATGGGTTTTAAGGAGACATTTGAATTCAAAGAGGGGAAGTGGCCTTAAGAACGAGTTCAGGAAGAGTGTCCCACACATAGAGGGTGCTAGAGTAGAAGACAAGAAGGTTCTTTTAGAAAAATCAGACAAATTGTGTCTCAAGGCTGGCACAACTTGTGAGTCAGAGGAAATGATACTGACCTGGAATTGAAATAAGGGCAGAAAGGAAGAGAGAAAAAGTCTTATGGTAGTGCTTTAATGCAAAGATGAGAAACTTGAACTGAATGCAGTGAAAGAGTGGGAACCAGTGTGGTGATTTAAAGGGGAGGGATAGCTCAGTGGTTTGAGCATTAGCCTGCTAAACCCAAGGTTGTGAGTTCAGCCCTTGAGGGGGCCTGTGTGCCTTGGGAGATGCCAGGATGATGACCATTGGTGATGACGGTGAGGAGTAGGGTGACCAGATGTCCCGATTTTATAGGGACAGTCCTGATTTTGGGGTCTTTTTCTTATATAGGCTCCTATTACCCCCCACCTCCTGTCCCGATTTTTCACATTTGCTGTCTGGTCACCCTAGTGAGGAGGAAGGTGATAACGAACACTTCAAGTTGTCTTAAAAGGATGGTGTAAGTATATGGATGCTTACAGCTACAATCATGAGTATTTTTAGTAAAAGCCATGGACAGGTCATGGGCAAAAAACAAAAAATCACTGCCTGTCCATGACTTTTACAAAAATATTCATGGAGTTTTGCAGGGGGGGGAAGGGAGGTGCTGCAGGGGAGGAACCCTGGGGAGGCCTGCCGGCGTACCTTCCTCCACTGAAGGGGGGCCTGCCGCTGCCAGGGAGGAGGGAGCCCCGGGGGGCCCACCGCCACTCCAGCCGCTGCCGGGGAGGAGGGAGCCCCGGGAGGAGGGAGTCCCAGAGCAGTGGTTGGCTGCGAGACCACCTAAGTGGCTGGCTGCAGAACTGCTCTAGCAGTGGCCAGTGTGGCAGTCCCGAGGGCTGTTTGAACAGCTGGCTCCAGGGCTAGCTGCTTGGGTGGCCCTGGGGACAGCCACAGTGGCTGCTGCAGAAGTCAGAGGCTGCAGGAAATCATGGAATCTTTGACTTCCGTGACCTCCGTGACAGACACGGAGCCCTATAGATGCTCAGCTCATTCTGTATTATCTCTACCTGTCATGTTGGGTTAGAGCGTTTGTGAATTCGCTCTGTTAAAATTATTGTAAGTATAATGTGATTTCCTAAGTGTGTGTGTCACAACCATGCACACTGGGGCCCCCAACTGAACAGTAATGGCAGTGATGCTGGAAGTAAGTGTGCTGGGGTCCAGCTGCACCTCCTAGCTTGAAGAAGTAGTAACAATCATTAAATACATGATTTCCATGGTTTCCTTCAGGAGCACCCCCACTATAAAAATTGCTCCAGCTCCCCTGAGTAATGGGCTGGATCTTGGGACAAGAACTTGACAAATTTTAGAGTGCTAATTGGGAAACTAAATCACTAATACACAATCAGTAGATCAAGCAACACTGGGCTAGGAGTTTTCCCAACTCTTCTTCCCACTAGTAATTTTAGTTTATTTTTCAGGATATTCATGGCTTGTCTTTTCTGACAGATATCTTAGTTCAAACCCTATACTTGTATCCTTTTCTTAGCGAAAAGTTCTATTCCTGTTGATTCAAGATATATTTACTGTGCGGAATTTTAAACTAATGATTCTGTATCGTTGACTCCATCATATAATGTTGCAAGTTACATGTGACAAATTTGTTTGAAAAATTTGTATTAGAGTAGAATCAATATTAAGAACGCATCACAATCATAAATGCTGCATTTTAAAAGCATGCTAACTTGGTTTCAAGTTTACATTTCAACCTACTTAAAATGTTCAGCAAAAACAGGAAACAAAGTGTTTGTACCATCCTGAATGAGCATGGGACACAGATAATGGAAATGAAATGAGAGGCTGGGGAGCACCACTTTGTGGGGTGTGTTTATGCCAAAAAGTTGGACTCCTCAAAGGACCTGAAAAGTATAACAGTGGTGTGAGGTCGGGAGAGAGGAATAAAAGAAAACATTAGATATCTCGAAAGAAGGACAGGAGACACTTGATATGGATTTTAATCAGGCCGCACCGCAACTTTATTATATAGATGTCTGGGACTACCCAGCAGATAAAGTGTACCGTGCAGGCAAATCCATGTTTATTCAAATCATTACCTAATAAACTGGGGAGAAAACCTTCAGACCCATATGGTGCAAGAAAGGTTGGTCCCCACAGAATCCTCCATGCACATCAACCTAAAACTACAAGCAGTTCACAACATGTGCCAACATTTCCTTTCACTGATAGGCGTTAGACCATAAAAGTAATGACAGACAATATCACCTGCATGTTCTACATCAGAGGTGGGCAAAATACAGGCTGCGAGCCACATCTGGTCTGCGGGACCCTCCTTCTCGGCCCCATAGCTCCTGGCCTGGGAGGCTAGCCCCTGACCCCTCCCCTGCTGCTCCCCCCCGCCCCCCCGCAGCCTCAGCTCACTGCGCCGCCGGCGCAATGCTCTGGGCGGCAGCGCAGCTGCAGAGCCGCAGCCTGACCCAGTGCTCTGAGCTGCGCGGTGGTGTGGCTGGCTCCAGCCAGGCGGCGCAGCTGCCTGTCCTGGTGCTCTGGGTGGCGCAGCTGTAGCACCGCCAGCCACCGGCACTCCAGGCAACGTGGTAAGGGAGCAGGGTGGGTTGGATAGAGGGCAGGGAAGTTCGGGATGGTTGTCAGGGTGTGGGGGTGTGGATAGGAGTTGTGGCGGTCAGCGGGTGGAGAACAGAGAGGTTTAATGGGGGGCAGGGGTTCTGGGGGGCAGTGAGGAAGGGAGGGGTTGGATGGGGCAGCGGGGTGCGGCCAGGGGTTCTGGGGGCGGTCAGGGAGAAGGGATGGTTGGATGGGGCAGAGGTTCCGGGGGGGCAGTCAGGAATGAGAGGAGGGGTTGGATGGGGCGATGGGGAGCAGTCAGGGGTGGGGAGTCTGGGGGCGGTCAGGGGATGGGGGGTGGATGGGGCAGGAGTCCCGGAGGGGGCTGTCAGGGGGCGAGAAGTGGGGGGGATCTGATAGGGGGTGGGGGCCTGGCTGTTTGGGGAGGCACAGGCTCCCCTAACCAGCCCTCCAGGCAATTTGGAAACCCGATGTGGCCCTCAGGCCAAAAAGTTTGCCCACCTCTGTTATACATCAACAGAAAAGGCAACGCAAAGTCCCCCACCTTATGCTCAGAAGCATTGTCAGTGCTTATTCTGTTCTTATTCTTAACTCTTAGTCTGTTCTTTACTATAGTTTCAGCCAATTTATCTGGTACAGAATTTAGGTTTAGCAGCCTGTAATTGCCAGGGTTGCCTCTGGAGCCTTTTTTTAAAAAATGACATTATTTTCGCTATCCTCCAGTCATCTGGTACAGAAGCTACAATGGGTTACATACCACAGTTTGTAGTTCTGCAGTTTCATATTTGAGTTCCTTCAGAACTCTTGGGTGAATACCATCTGCCCTGGTGACTTATGACTGTTCAATTTGTCAGTCTGTTCCAAAACCTCTACTGATACCTCAGTCTAGGACAGTTCCTCAGATTTGTCACCTAAAAAGCATGGCTCAGGTGCAGGAATCTCCCTCTCATCATATGCAGTGAAGACCAATGCAAATAGTTCATTTAGCTTCTCTGCAACAGCCTTGTCTTCCTTGAGTGTTCCTTTAGAACAGGGGTGGGCAAACTTTTTGGCCTGTGGGCCACATCGGGTTTTGGAAATTGTATGGAGGGCCGGCTAGGGGAGTTTGTGCCTCCCCAAACAGCCAGGCATGGCCCGGTCCTGCCCCCTATCCTCCCCCCCCGCCTTGCTTCTTTCCCCCTGATGGACCCCCCCCAGGACTCCTGCCCCATCCACACAGCCCCGACTCCCTGTCCCCTGACCGCCCCCGGAATCCCCACCCCTGACTGCCCCCGCCGCCCCATCTAACCCCCACCCTTCATGACTGCCCCCTGGAACCCCTGCCCCCATTCAACCCCTGTCCCCTGACCACCACCCCGAACTTCCCTGCCCTCTATCCAACACTCCCTGCCCCCTTACCAAGCTGCCTGGAGCACTGGTGGCTGGCGGTGCTACAGCCGTGCTGCCCAGCTGGAGCCAGCCGTGCTATAGCGCAGCACAGAGCACCGGGTCAGGCTGGGCGCTGCCCGGCCGCCCAGAGCATTGCGCCGGCGGTGCGGCGCGCTGAGGCTGGGGGGAGGGGAGACAGCAGGGGAGGGACCGGGGGTAGCCTCCTGGGCCAGGAGCTCAGGGGCCAGACAGGAGGGTCCCACAGGCCAGATGTGGCCCGCGGGCCGTAGTTTGCCCACCTCTGCTTTAGAATGTTGATTGTCCAGTGGCCCCGCTCATTGTTTGTCCTGCTTCCTTCATCTGATGTACTTAAAAAAAAATGTTGTTGTTAGTTTTTTGAGTCTTTTGCTTGTTCAAATTCTTTTTTGGCTTGCCTACTCATACTTTTACGCTTGACTTGCCAGTGAAATCCTGCTTTCTATTTTCCTCAATAGGATTTGAATTCCAGTTTTTAAAGGATGCCTTTTTGCCTCTATCTGCTTCATTTACTCTATTGTTTAGCCATGGGGCATTTTTTTAGTCCTCTTACTAGTCTTTTAATTTTGAGCCTCTATTATGGTGTTTTTTAAAGATTTCCATGCAGCTTGCAGGCATGGCACTCTTGTGACTGTTCCTTTTAATTTCTGTTTAACTAGCTTCCTAATTTTTGTGTTTCCCTTTTTGAAGTTAAATGATACTGGGGTGGGCTTCTTTGATATTTACCCTCCCCCTACCAGGATGATTAATTTAATTATATTATGGTCACTATTACTGAGTGGTTCAGCTGTATTCACCTCTTGGTCTAGGTACTGTGTTCAATTTAGGAGTAAATCAAGAATTATCTCTGCCCATGTGGGATTCAGGACTAGCTGCTCCAAGAAGCAGTCATTAATGGTTTCTAGAAACTTTATTTCTGTGTCACATCCTGAGGTGCCATGTGCCCAGTCAATATAGGGATAGTTGAAATCCCCCATTATTATGGAGTTTTCTATTTTTATAACCTCTCTAATCTCCCAGAGCATTTCACAGGTGGTCAGTAGTATATTCCTATTGCTATACTCTTATTATTCAAGCATGGATTTCTATCCATAGAGATTCTATGGCACCATTAGATTCATTTCCCCACCAGCATGGCCTATTCTGTCAGGCCTGTATATTTTGTACCCTGGTTTTACAGCGTCCCATTGATTGTCATTATTCCACCAAGTTTCTGCGATATCCTCATTTAATCGATATCCTCATTTAATACTAGGCACGCAAGTTCACCCATCTTAGTTGTGTCTTGGACCAGCTGGCCTGCCAAAATGTTCAAAGGGGAGAAAGAATCCATTCTATAACAATGCAAGATATTTCTTACTTCACTGTAATTAAACCTAAGGTGCACCTGTCTAGGAAAGCTTATGCAGAATTTAAGACTAGATATGTTATATATAAGTGGATTCCACTTATTAGCAACTTCTTGGTTCCCAGCAATCCCAGTTGCCATTATATAGAAGTTGTCAATATGCAGAAAGCAGGTTTGCAGGGTTACCCCCAGGGAAGTACTGGAATGTGCTGTCCGTTTGCAGCCTTGCAAACCTGCATGTGAGCAGGGCATCAGCAGGGAGGGAATCTGCTGCCCAGATGGAAGGGTTTTTCCTATGAGAGTGGGGATATTAGGAGCCTGTTAGTAGCTCCACAGTACCTCTTTCTGCATTCCCTGTCCTGCCACCTTCAGTCTGGGCTTAGCAAGTTCCAGCACTTCCTTTCCTGGCAGCAGCCCCACAGTTCTGGGGGAAGGCGCAGCCCGGAAAGTACAGGGAGAGGTACTGTGTAGTTCTGCAGATCCCTAGCACACACACACACACCCTCCGCCTGTGGAAAGCTGCAGGATCCAGGCTGCAGCCCCTCTCCCTGCTGCTGCCCTGCTCACAGTCTTGCCTCCCAGCCTGCAGCTCTAAGACTTCAGCAAAGGCTCCCCTATTTGGCAGGTATGTGGGCTCCCTAGTCTATTAACTCCTGTGCAGATGGTGGGTCCCTAGGCATAGGCAGGTTTATGTGGCTGCAAACAAGGAAGGAGGTACTGGGATGTTGTGAGCACTGTGCCAAGTAGGTTTGTGGGGCTGCAGTCAGGAAAAGTGCATTCCAGCACTTCATTCCCTGGCTTCAGCCCTGCAAGCCTGCCTGTGGCTGGGACCTTTTTTAAAAAAGTTCTCAATAAGTGGCGTGCCATTGCCAATGTCCCAATCCCATTAACATTAAAGTCAATGGGATGGGATTGGTTCCTAGCAAAATGTTGCAATTAATTGGAAGTTGTTAATATCATGATGGCTATTAAGGGGAATCTACTGCACTATGTGAAATCCCTGGATGGAAATTTGAATTGAGTGTTTCCTCCATTTATGGGACAAATCTAAAGTAATGATCTGTCACAACTATGTACAAAACACAATTATAATTGGTAAATAGTTTAATCTTGTCCTTGGCCTACCCAAAACTCTTTAATAAGCATGCACTTAAAAACCAGCAGGGTATGATGCAAAGAGCTGGAGTTGGCATGTCTAGGCCTGCTACACTTTGGTAACAGAGAAAACAAAGAAAACAGCTTTGGTATATACAAAAGGGTATCAAGCCAGCAATGAAGTGAAAAATAGTTGTGCTGACAAAGTTGCATGGGAGAAAGGTTGTTAGTGGGGTGGTGGTGGTGAAGGTTTTGCCAGTTTAATAATAAATAGGTATACATAAATAATTACAGTTTGTGACAGTTTTAATGACAAGCCTCTCAGGGAAGACAAAATCTGCATATTGAGAAGTGAAAATGTCAGGTTATGAGATGACAGAAGGAAAGGGGTTATTGGGAACAGACCGGCAGCTTGTCTAAATATGCCTAATATTAAATACAGGTGATTATAATATTTGAAATTAAAAATAAACTGTGATTGTTATTTTTAAATTGCTAGGTCCTTTCAGTGTCAAATTTCACCAGCTGCTAAGAACAGTTGTAACATCATGCATATCCTAGTATTTAAAATATAACATTCATAGGTAGGGTTACCATATTTACACAATCAAAAAAGAGAACACTTGGGAGGGGAGCCCCACCCTAGCCCTGCCCCTGCCCCTGCCCCTGCCCCACCCCACCCCATCCACTCCCTCCCACTTCCCACCACGACTGCCCCCCTCAGAACCCCAAGCCCCCCTGCTTCTTGTCCCCTGACTGCCCCCTGCTGAGAACCCCCCACCCTAACTGCCCCCCTTAGGACCCTACCTGGCCCCTGACTGCTCTGACCCTTATCCACTCGCATGGGTGGCAGGGTTGTAGAAATTTAGGTGGTGCCCAGAACCCACCCCCACCTGCCTAAGGCTCTGGGAGGAGGGTTGGGTGGGGGGAGGAGGTCTGGGGTGCAGGTCCTGGGCTGGGGATTAGGGTGCAGAGGGGTGCAGGGTGCAGGTTCTGGGATAGAGTTTGGGTGCAGGCTCCGGGCTGGTGCAGGGGGTGGGTGTGCAGGAGAGGGTGAGTGGTGCAGGCTCTGGGATAGAGTTTGGGGGTGGGAGGCGGTGCAAAGGGAGGGGGTGTAGGCTTTGGGAGGGAGTTTGAGGGCAGGAGGGGGTGTGTGGGAAGGGGGAGGGGATTTGGGAGGGAGTTTGGGGATAGGAGGGGATGCAGGGGTGAGGGCTGTAGGTCTGAGGATGAGTGGTTCATGATGCAGAAAGGGGACAGGGATGGAGCAGAGGGTTAGGGTGTGGGGGGATGAGGGCTGGGGCTGAGGGGTTTGGGGCGTTGGAGAGGCTCAGGGCTAGGGCGGAAGGGCAGGGTAAGGACAGCCTGTCTTCCCGTTAGTGGATGGGGGACACTAGGACCCGGGGGCAGCAGACAGCAGTTGCTGATGGCTCTGGCAGTACAAGCAAGGAAGGGAGAGGCAGGCAGGGAGGGAGGGGGGACCCACGGGGGGGGACACGAGGAGGGGGGTGGCAGGTGGAGGCCGGGGACCCATCCAACACTCCCTCGCTCCCTGACTGCCCCCCCCCCGGACTCCCCTTACCATTCTGGCTCCACATGTTTGCAAAACATGCTGCCCGGTGGGTCGTTTTGTGTGTTACACAGGGCTGCAGACAGAGGGAGGGGGGAGCAGGGGAGGGCTCTGGCTGCTGGAGGCCAATGGGAGCAGTTCAATCGGCCGAGCCGCCCAATCAGCAGCCGCACTCTGCATGGAAGGGAGGGAGGGAGGTGAGGGAGAAAACCCCCCCGGACATTTTAACCTTGTTACCAATTCCTCCCGGACGACTATTTAGAGACGCAAAAGCTGGACATGTCCGGGGAAATACGGACGGATGGTAACCCTATTCATAGGTGTCACTTGATGTCATTCTACAGAAGAAATACTGTACCTCAGTTGGAAGCAAATACCTCTTTCTCCCTTTTAATGTAACTTGAATTCTGAAAATGTTTAATTCAGAGGCAGTGACAAACTTTAAAATGAAAACAATTTTGAAAGTAATACACGGATGAATTTGTCAATTGCAGTATAATTTATGGATTTTTTATTTTATTTTGGGGTGGGGAGTAGGCTGTATCTAAAGCTATGTGAAATGATCCATTTTTACTTTTAAAACATATTTAAAATATAATCATAAATGGAATCTCTTCTTTTTGATCTATCCCATAGTTTCTATTCTGGCTTAAACTAAGAGTCTGATTTTACACCATTGAAGTAAATGGGACATTTAAATTAACTTCAGTGAGAGTACAGATGTCCCCTGGGTTACGCAAGCCCGACTTACGCAAATCCGCACTTATGGAAAAAGTTCCGTAAGCTAGATATATATATATATTTTTTGCATAATAGTTGCGTATACGTTTCCGACTTAAACAAAATTTGAGTTATGCAAGGCATTCCGAAATGGAATGCTTGCGTAAGTCGGGAGCGTCTGTAATGAGACTTGAGTATGAACACAATACCTCTTCTCACTTGGGTGAGTTGGAATTCCCTCACCGCTGGGTCCTGTCTTGCTTGATATTATTTTGGCTCCAACTCAAAGTGCTGCCTATATGTTAAACATTACAAGTCAAGACTTCCAAAAATAGATGCCAAATTTTAGGCTTCTAAATCCATCAAAAGTGTTAAGCCTCCAGGAATTACTGTTGACTTCAGTGTGAGCTGCTCGGTGCTCTGTGCATTTGAAAACAATTACTCCTGTTTAGGTTCCTATTATTGTTTGAGGAGCATAACTTATGCAAGCCTAATTTTGATAATTTGGGCCATTATTATTGTTTTTGCAGAATCCTTCAAGGTGATGCATCTATATACAAATAAATTTTAATACTCTGCATCCCAAGTCTCAGCAGCCATTAATTTCAAGTACATTAAAGAATTTAAAAATGCACTGGGGGCTGTGGCATCACTAGAATCTGTTGGGTCTTCCGAGAGCAAAACGTAGGCAGGAAGGGCGCTATGAAACCCCACATTAGCTCTTCATGGTATCAGAATCAATGTTCAATAAGGTAAGGACCTGCTAGTAGGTCAGAACATAATGGGCTTTGTGTTCATCTTCTCTCTGGTCTCCAAAAATACTAGCTGAGGGGAAAGAGGTAGCTTGCCACTTCCCACAACATCTGCTATCTTCCATGTTTTTTGGATAACAATAATTCAAACTTTGGACCTGCTTATCAAGAAGAAACTTTGGTGTGTAAATCTTAAGGGTATAGACTTTCGTGTGAGCTTTACTATATTTAATGTCTTCAGTTTCTTCAGAAAGAAGAAGAGAAACTTTGTTATATTTCCAAGTCCAGTATGGTACAAAATCAGAGAGATCATGAATATGAGGATTTTTTGTAAGTAAAGAATATCTTATAAACACTTTCAAATTTCATAAAAGACTGAGTTTAATTGAATATTAGGGTCGGTTCTCTCATTATCCGAAACCAGCTTTCCATCTCTGGTTTTGACTGACAATAAATATAGAATCTATAATATCTCATTTGGAAATTGTTTATTTGTAATTATTTTAGAAATAGTTGAGCTCAAATTAAGTTTATTCCGTCGTCAAGTGCATCTCAGTACTTCTGATAGCATAGCATCTGTTAAAGGATTATATTGTTTTTGTTAAGACAAATATCATGGAAGTACTTTTTAAAAAAGCAAACCATTTGTATATTCACAGTATATGTATATTCACAGTTTTTCAACATGTATATTCACAGTTTTAATCTTTATTTGAAATATTGTGTATTAAAATTATTAAACAAAACTGGGTTTCCTGATGTTCTGTGTGGTACAGAACAAGCCTAAGCCCAGGTCTGTACTACAAAGTTTTGCTGACGTAGGTATGCCTGTTTATTTTGACAGTATAGTTTATCATTCAGGGACATGGTTTCAACTGTATCAGCCAAAGAACTCCTTTGGGTGATATACACTGCCTCTTTGCTAGGGGGGTTTGCTGGTATAGCTTTCCTGGCATACCTATACTGGCAAAGCCTTTGTAGTGTAGGCTAGCTTTAATACTGGCATTTTCACTTTTGAGACAGCAAAAGCTTTGATAAATCCAAACAATATATTTCTTTACTAAAATGGTCATGAAATGAAATAAATCTTTCTGTATTGTTGGTGACATTCCAAAGTGAGAAAATTAGCTTAATGGTAACATGCCTTTCAGTATATTAATATAAATGTAGGTATTTATTTTACATCTACTACTTAGATCTGGTACTTTTACAGGAGTATTATTGTATTTGTGTCTGTGTATGTATTTTGTGTATGTGTGTATATATATATTTGTATTCAGAAAGCATACAGTAAATTTTAAAATGTTTCACAATGAATGTAAATAGTTACATGAAGTACTTTCATTCTATCATGCCTTTGATATTTTGATAATTACAACTACTTTCCAGTGTGTTTATATTTATAATTTGTAGAGTTGAAAGAAACAAATTGTGTTTGGAAAAGAATATGCAGAATTATTTTGTAGCTGTAAAGAAGATTATGCAAAATCAAAATATAAACATTTAATTATTTACAACATTTTATTTCTAAATAATTCTGTTAATTGCTCTTAAATGATTGTTGAAGGGTTTTTGTTTAGAAAATGAATTCCTTTCAACTCAAACACAAAACTCGCATCTCTGCTTCAAAAATGCTATTGCAAGTGTCTGTTAGTTTCAACCACAGGTATGTCAGAGTAGCTTCTGTGCTACATCTGTGGTGGATTAAGCCTTCTCCAGCATAGCATCTGTGAAATCCCAACCAGTTGTCATCTGTATTTATATTATAATTCTAGGTGATTCGTTATCTGAATAACCTGATTACTTGTACCAGGCTTAAGTGGATAGACAGTTGATAGCAGAGTCTTAAGTCTAGTATCCCCTAGTCCAGGGGTAGGCAACTAAATGTTTCAGTGGCTTGAGATTCTTCTGATCACAAGGCTCTGGTGCCTCCTGTGCGAGACCTGGCATAGTTGAATAGGACAGCATCTAAATAAGTCTGACTCATTCCACTTGGAAACAACACAGAGTATAGTGATGGGCTGTTTCTCCTGCAGGCTGTCACAGTTTCTTCTTGTTACCAACATCATTCTACATTTATGTGGTGCTGCAGAGTCACAAAATGGCAGTGGGATAATTTGTGAGTCATCATGGGGTACAGAGAATACCTAAGATGGAGCTGTTTTCAGGCTCTCTCAGTAACAGAGAGAAAGCAGGTTTCAGAGTGGTAGCCGTGTTAGTTTGTACTGTATCAGCAAAAAGAATGAGAAGTACTTGTGGCACCTTAGAGATTAACAAATTTATTTGGGCATTAGCTTTCATGGGTTAAAACCCACTTCATTGGATGCATGCAGTGGAAAATACAGTAGGAAGATATATATACACAGAGAAGATGAAAAACTGGGGGTTACCATACCAACTCTAACGAGACTAGTCAATTAAGGTGGGCTATTATCAGCAGGAAAAAAAGAAACTTTTGTAGTGATAATCAGGATGGCCCATTTCAAACAGTTGACAAGAAGGTATGAGTAACAGTAGAGGGAAAATTAGCATGGGGAAATAGTTTTTACTTTGTGTAATGACCCATCCACTCCCAGTCTTTATTCAAGCCTAATTTAATGGTGTCTAGTTGGAAATTAATTCCAGTTCTCATTGGAGTCTGCTTTTGAAGTTTTTTTGTTGAAGAATTGCGACTTTTAGGTCTGTAATTGAGTGACCAGGTTGAAGAGCAGCTCACACTGAAGTCAACAGTAATTCTTGACTTCTGATTTGAATCCATTTATTCTTTTGCGTAGAGACAGACCGGTTTGGCCAATATACGTGCGGGGCATTGCTGGCACATGATGGCATATATCACATCGGTAGATGTGCAGGTGAACGAGCCTGTGATGGTGTGGCTAATGTGATTAGATCCTCTGATGGTGTCCCTTGAATAGATATGTGGACAGAGTTGGCAATGGGCTTTGTTGCAAGGATAGGTTCCTGGGTTAGTGTGTTTGTTGTGTGGTTGCTGGTGAGTATTTGCTTCAGGGTGGGGGGCTGTCTGTAAACGAGGACTGGCCAGTCTCCCAAGATCTGTGAGAGTGAGGGATCATCCTTCAAGATAGGTTGTAGATCCTTGATGATGCGCTGGAGAGGTTTTAGTTGGAGGCTGAAGGTAACGGCTAGCGGCGTTCTGTTACTTTCTTTGTTGGGCCTGTCCTGGAGTAGGTGACTTCTGGGTATTCTTCTGGCTCTGTCAATCTGTTTCTTCACTTCAGTAGGTGGGTATTCTAGTTTTAAGAATGCTTGACAGAGATCTTGTAGGTGTTTGTGTCTGTCTGAGGGATTGGAGTAAATGTCGTCGTATTTTAGAGCTTGATGTAGACCAGGGGTTCTCAAACTTGTTCCACTGTTTGTGCAGGGAAAGCCCCTGGCCCTCGGCCTGTGCTGCTTCCAGCAGCTCCCACTGGCCTGGAGCAGTGAACCGTGGCCACTGGGAGCCGCGATTGGCCGAAACTGCGGATGTGGCAGGTAAACAAACTGGCCCGCCCGCCAGGGGCTTTCCCTGCACAAACGACGGAACAAGTTTGGGACCCACTGGTGTAGACAATGGATCCTCTACTGTTACTCACACCTTCTTGTCAACTGTTTGAAATGGGCTATCCTGATTATCACTACAACCTTTTTTTCTCCTGCTGATAATAGCCCACCTTAATTGATTAGTCTTGTTAGAGTTGGTATGGCAACACCCATTTTTTCATGTTCTCTGTGTATATATATCTTCCTACTGTATCTTCCACGGCATGCATCCGATGAAGTGGGTTTTAGCCCATGAAAGCTTATGCCCAAATAAATTTGTTAGTCTCTACAGTGCCGTAAGTACTCCTTGTTCTTTTAGAGAGAAAGCAAGCTCTGGACAAAGGAGAGATGGTTTAAGATCAATGTGGATAAGTGATTCTCATTGGGAAAGGCAAGGATTCTGAGTGTGTCTTGAAATCTGACACTTAATTCAGGCACCGCAGATCTATTTGTTAATTTGGCAATCTCAGTACTGTAAACAAGTTGCTAGGATGACAGTTGCTATAGTTGTAGTGGCAAGTAGTACTTTCTATATATTCCAAGACAAAAACTGTATTAAAATGGAGATAAGCTTGAGAGTACATAGCAGAAAGTTATGGTAAAATAAGTTACAGGATACTATTATTATCCTCAAACCTAACTTTATACACCTAGCAAATTCTTAATTACAATTACACTTAATCACATTTAGAATTATTAAATGTCAGCCATTTTGGAAGAAGGCAGATTTTCATGGAATTCTCTGAAGAAGAGCATTATTCTTCAGACTTTTCTGAAGGAGAAATGTTTGTTAAGAACAACCACAAAAATGACTGTTCGTCCTTTACTCTCCCCACCAAAGGGAAAAAAAACTTCAGTGAAATTTAACTATATGGGAAGTTTGAAGGGTCTGCATTTTTCCATTTTTAAGTTAATTAGGAACAAACAAAAGTACAATGCTAGGTGCAAAATTTCTTGAGACTCATTATATTAGTTAACATTAACTCTTTAATTATTGGATTTACTTGTAAATTCTCAGTAAATTGTGTAATCAAAGAACAAATGTTGTAATTCTCAATAATTAGAGATAAATAATAAATCAATCTTCACCTCCTGTGTTTCACTTTCACTGGAACAATATCTGAGCCTTGCCATGGTTAGAATGAGAAGTAAGACTAATGTCTTCATCCAACATACTCATTAACTGATGGGTGTTGAGTCTCCTGCCATGTATAAGTTTACCAAGTTTGCTTCTACAAGGATCCTGAAAATATGCCTCTTTTATTGTTTGTTTGATATTGTATCTAAAGTTTATAAAAAGTGTTCAGTACTATGCGGAGGATGGGTGTCTCATAAATGCCCATAGTGTAGTTATACTACTGCTAATGTTATACTCTGCATTAAAAATATGTCGAAAGGGCTGAAGCTTTGCTTTCATTGAGACAACCTGTAGAATTCATGGTTGCAGGTGGAAATATAGTTTTGTGACTCCACATCCTTTTCTAAACAAACAGTTGAAAATGAATATTGCTAATGGTTAAATATTTTATTGCTTAATTTTTTTTTTTGGTAATATAGATCACATTTTTTCTACCAAATAATAATGGTAGCATTTTCATGCAGTCAACATCCAGTTTGCATTGGGGTAAATTACAAGAATAGGTTCAAGGCAGTGCAGAACCAAGCTTAGACTGTTCTGATATATACCAGATTATTGTTTTAAAACCAGTATCTGCTTTCTTACAATGATCACCCCCCTTCATAAGAGCTACCGTACCAAAGTATAAATTAGTTACATAAAAAAGAAAACTTCTTTCGACAAATGTTTCAGTTTATGCTGATATCCTAGTGAGCAAGCTTTTTAAGCAACTGTATTTCACGATGTTATGCTGTGTTGATTACCCAGTGTCATGCTATTGATGTGACAACAAATTGTAGCCATTGGTCAAAAACAGTGAGTTGTACTATAAAGTGACCTTGAGACTGGCTTCTAAAATATAATTATAACTGGCATGGTAGCCAATACAATTGTTGTTTCATGACCCCTTCTGACTAAATGATAATATGTCATGGTTTTCTTTTTTAAAATTACACATTTTTCACTTATTAAACAAAATAACTTATTCCCTCAGTTAATGACACATTATGCCACTAGTATTAAAAAGTAAATAAGCTGCATGGAGAAGTTGAACATATACAAGTCAACAAATCAGGAGGATGTGCATCCTAGGGAATTAGCAAATAAACTGACAGTTATGTTGGAAAAGTATTGGATAGTTGGGCAGTTAGAAAACTGGAGAAAAGCAATGCAGTACTGATCTTCAAGAAAAGCTTGATCCCCACAATTATCCACTTGTGGTGTTTGTTATTTTTAACTATGGCAGCACGGAAAGGCCTCAATCAGAAACTGGAGCCCCATTGTGCTATGCAAACTTTTTGGCTCAAATTTTCCATGTTTGGTGTTGCCTCAGGTTAAATTTTTGTTTTGTTTTGTTTTAAGTTTAAGCAAAAATGATTCAGCTACTTCAGAGAATGAAGTATTTTAAAAATAGGCAGCTTTACCAATGTTCAAAACATTTCTTTGATCTTTCTTTTAAAGAAAATAATATTGCCTCATTGGCTTGGAATAGGAAGTTGAAATTAGCAGAGACATAATCCTGAAGTAGGATTGATGCCTGTCATGTTCCTTGTGAAAATCCAACCATAGTAATTGTTATACGTTTCTTGAGCATTTTATGTATACTGCAACAGCACTGCACGTACTCTGCTGAGCTTCCTTAGCACATCATACTGCTGCTGCAAATCCCCCCAACAAATATCCTTTGGGTTAGGGGTAGGAACTAGGTGTCTTAGATTGGGCACCCCAATTTAGTGTATACTTTTGAAAATTTGGGCCTTAATCACTCTGCCTCAGATCCCAATGGTAAAAGAGGAGTATTAACTTGCCTCCTAGGCATAATGATTAATTGGTTAATATGTGTGAGATAGTAAGCACCTCTTCACCGGTGAAAGAATATTGCACACAAGTGAAGATGGAAAAGATATTTCTCTGGGGTGGAACAATGCCATGAAGCCACAAAAGTTTTAAGTTCCCACCTTCTCTTCTAATATCCATCCTCCCTTCAGCATTTCCCTCACTGTCACCTTATTCCAGTTTCTGGTCTTTCCTTCTTTCACTTTGGCCTCCATACATAGCCCTCATTCTCCTCTCTCTCCACTCAACACCCCCAAAATACTTTCATTTTCCTTTAGTTCTTCCCACAAATTCCACATCTTTCTTCCCTCATCTTCATGTTGTCAGTGTCCTTTTAATTACTCTGGCTCAATTTATAGAACGAGAACTGCATTTTTGGTTATCTGGTGAGGGTCGTCCTTTGAATATATTTTTAGCCTTTACACAAGTCATACACATTAATAATTAAATACCACAATTAGTCTGACTATAATTTCATTCAGTGAAGATACTAATGTACATACTAACTAGCACACTCTGTTGAGTAACTCATGCCTTGAAGGTAAATAGCTTTAGTCCCAATGATAGTGGCACTCAATTAGGGTTCTACAGTTAATCTCACTGTTGTAATTATAAATCCCCACTTTCAGGAATATGTAATTAACATTTAAAGGAAAGGGACATCATCAGATAGTTTAAGCCCAAAATGTCTTTTTTTATTTAAAGGAAAAATAAAACAATTTTATAAAAGTTAGTATTAATAAGAATAATTGAATGACATTAAAAAAAAAGTCAGTGAAGATTTATTGTGTGGATTAAGAATTCCCAACTCACATGTAACCAAGTAGTCTCAACCCAAAGTAAAACAAATAGAATTTGCAAACATTTGTACAGATATTTGACTTGCAGCAAAAAAATCATCAGTTTGAATTTTATAGCACTACTCCCAAGCTTAAAGTTAAGTACATGCAGAAGTGTTTACAGGATTGGGACCTCAGAGCTGAACAGATTTTTGCTTTTAAATCAAAAAGAACATTTCTCCAGTAATTTTAATAACTCTCTTAAATCCCCCTACATGTATTCTCTTGTGCTGTTGGGTAGGATGGCCCCAATCATATCATTGCTAAAAGTTATGAACTGTGGCCCTGATCCAGCAAAAAAATACATCCTTAATTAACTTTCAGCATTCAGTTCGGTGGGACTAACCTGCTTAAAGCTGAGTATGTGCATAAATGTTTGCAGGACTGAGACTTTGAAAACAATAGTTACAGTAACTCCTCACTTAAAGTCATTGTTGCAACATTGTTTTGTTGTTACGTTGCTGATCAATTAGAGAACATGTTTGTTTAAAGTTGCGCAATGCTCCCTTATAATGTTGTTTGGCAGCCGCCTGCTTTGTCTACTGCTTGCAGAAAGAGCAGCCTGTTGGAGCTAGCTGGTGGGGGCTTGGAACCAAGGTGGACCGGCAGCCCCCCATCAGCTCCCTGCTCCCCTAAGTTCCCTGTGTGGCAGCCGCGCAGGCTATAAATTGCCAGCAGTTCAGCTGTCCCTCTCCCCACTGTCATGTGCTACTCCTGCCCTCTGCCTTGGAGTTGCTCCCAGAGACTCCTGCTTGCTGTGTGTGTGTGGGGGGGAGGGAAGAGGGGTGCTAAGGTCAGGGTGTCCACCTCCCGCCTGCTCCTGCCCCCCACTTACCCCATCTCCATAGAGCAGGGGGGAACATGAAGGTAGGGTTACCATACGTCCGGATTTCCCCGGAGGTGTCTGGCTTTTTGGTACTCAAATCCCTGTCCGGGGGGAATTGCCAAAAAGCCAGACATGTCCGGGGAAATAGGGAGGAAGCATAAGCCAGGATCCGCCCAGCCCCAGCACGATCCACCGGGTCCGCAGCACAGCCCAGCCGCCCGGCTACGTTGTAGCGAACTCGGGTGGGGGAGGGGGGGCACAGCCACAGAAGGCGGTGGAGGGGCCGCTGTTGCCCCCGGAGGCCAGGAGGACTGCGCGCCCCAGCCGAGCCCGCAGGACCACGGGGAGGCCAGGCCCAGCCAGCGGCTCGGGCTTCCCTCACGGGTGGGGACTCCCCAGCCATTGGGGGGGACCCTTCCTGCGGCCCCATCACCCCGCACGGCAGGAAGGAGGCTGCGGCGCGGGGCAGGAGTGCGGTGTGTGCCAGGGCTGCAGGGACCTGTACTGCCCCGGTCGCCGCTGAGCATCTGAAGCCCCCGCCAGGCAGAGGCTGCCAGGGGAGCGGGGGAGCAGGGCAGGTGGGGGCATAGAGGCTGCAGGGACAGGGGAGTCCAGGGGTAGGGCAGGCGTGGGGGTGCAGAGGCTGCAGGGTGAGAAGGAGCAGGGCAGGCAGGGGCATAGAGGCTGCAGGGGCAGGGCAGGTGGGGGGCGCAGGGGCAGGGCAGGCGGGGGGCGCAGAGGCTGCAGGGGTAGGGGGGGTGCAGGGGCGGCAGGGCAGGCAGGGGCACAGAGGCTGCAGGAGTGGGGGGTACAGGGGCTGCAGGGTGAGTGGGGAGCAGGGAAGCACTTAGCAACCCCCAACCAAGATCAGAGCGGGAGGGAGGAGGGGGAATGTGGGGTGCTCAGAGGAGGGGGTAGAGTTGGGGCAGGGACTTTGGAGAAGGGGTTGGAATGGGGGCGGGGAAGAGGTGGAGTTGGGGTGGGGCCGGGGGACGCCGGGGGCGGGGCGGAGTTGGGGCGGGGCCAGGGGTGGGGCCGAGGCCCCATGGAGTGTCCACTTTTTAAAATGTTTGAATATGGTAACCCTACACGAAGGCTCAGCATGGAGGAAGCTTGCTGGCAGCAGCTGCTGTCCCAACTTGCTGATCTACTTAAAAAGGCAATGTACTTAGAGTGGGGTCAGCATACTTAAAGGGGAAATGCTCATCTCTCTCACACACACAGTGTGTGTGTGTCTCTGTCTCTCCCTGCCATGCTGTGTCTCCTCCCTCCATTTGTGCTGCCTTGTAGAGTGAGAGGCTACATTAACAACAACAGCTTAACCCTTGAGGGCTCAGCCGAGTGCTAGTTCATCATTTAGCAGTAAGGCATTCCCTGGGACATATCCCACCCTCCTCCAGCCTCTCACTTCACCACCTCAGCCAAGCTTCACAATCATCACTGCTGTGTACAGTATTAAATTGTTTGTTTAAAACTCAAACTGTGTGTGTTATATTATATTATAAATATATTGTATTATATGATATTATAAAATAATAATATATACAAAATAGTCTTTTGTGAGGTGAAAAAAATTTCCCTGGAGCCTAACCCCCTGCATTTACATTAATTCTTATGGGGAAATTGGATTCACTTAACATCATTTTGCTTAAAGTCATATTTTCCCACTAACATAACTACAACGTTAAGCGAGGAGTTACTGTACTCAGAATTATAAGCATAATTTTCTTAGGTCCCTCGCTAGCGTATTTGGCAGGTGTTTTCATAAGAAAAACTTTTTATTCTGTCTTACAGAGACAAAGGTTTAAGCCATAGCCAGTCACTTCTGACAAGTTTATAGACCTTGTAGGAGCAGTTTATGAAAACACGTCAGTATTTTGCCATCATTTCTGAAAGTGAGATACAGGAGGAAATCTTAATGCAACAAGAGTAATATGTCTAGAATTCGAACACTGAAGTGATTTGTGGTGCTGTGAGGGTTAGCAATAAAAAGAAAAACAAAACACAACCTCCATATGTTAAATTACTACTTAGATTATTTAAATTGGAATCATTGTATTTTCCAAACAGAATAAAAAAAATCCCCACACGAAAACTAAATTATGTCACTTATAAGGAAGCCTCCATGTTATCTATACTAGCGTGCTTTGAAAATTTTATTCTTTAAATCTGCAGAAGAACTTGGTATTTTTTAAAATGTTCTTGGTTTTCAAATCTTTATACAGCATGAGTTGTTTTAAGAGGGAATAAAACAAAGCATGTAAATATATCAGTTCATAAAATATTCTAAAATTGTTAGTTAAAATATGGCATATCCCACCAGAGTTCATGGGAAAGGTTGAAGGCCTTGATGGCTAGTCATAAAAGTTGATTAGTTCTGAAACTGTTTTATTAAATCATTGCTGTAGGCAGTACATTCTGAACACAGTCTTCATCTGCTTAAATTTGGTTAAAAAAGCTTTGAGGCTGGCTTCCTGGTACAAGTACAATATTGTATCATCACCAGGGAAAAATCACATCATTTTGTTTTTTGCTTGAAAATATAATTTCACTCATATTTTTGTTATGCACTTCTGCCTCAACTTTACAGTATTGCCACTGTTTTTATATCTTAAAATAATCAGCACTAATTTTTTAAATCAATCATGTTAAATCTATGAACTTATCATATGCAATATAAATGAATAATATCTTCTCCAATAAACAGATTATGCTTATGTTTTTATTTTTCCCCCCTTAGGTGAGTAACTGGAATTCCTGGTTCTCAAGTATACTTTATGCTTTTCTGTAGTGTGCTGTGGGTAAGTAAGAAAACTATTACATATTGTATTTGTTGTAAAAAGGAATGATTGCTGATAGCAACATTATATTGCAGTGCTCTAATCGCTGGAATAGTTAGTAGCTATATTATGAATACTATCAATAGCTTCAGCAAGTGTGACTCACTTGGTGATGTGGAGATGCTTGTATTATAGTAATTATCTAGATTTTACATTCTGGGAGTTCTATGTGTAGGCCTTTTTGTCATTTGCAGCAATAAATTTTTGGGTGAACTGAATCAAAGCTTCAGGACATTATAGACTGTATAGAATTACAGTAGTTTACATGGGAAAAAATAGGATGAAATAGTACATAGAAGTTTGGTGCAATCCACAGTGCTGTGTAAGTCATATCTATTTGGAAGTTTTATTTTCAAGTCTTTTATTTCTATCAATGAAATTGAGCTTGTATTGTACCTTGACAAAATTAGCCTGTACCTTTTGTGTAAAATGAGGTCAGCCTGAGATTTTAAGTAAAGTTTATGTTTGCAATGTCATTTTGCCACTTTCTGGTTATTGTCTACATCCTAAATGTAATTGTTGTAATTGGAATAATCTATAGTAGTTCTTTCTTTTTAATACATATATAATATACAAGAATACATATTCTTTTTCTAAAAGGCTTTAGATTAGACAGAATGAGTGAATTATTTTTCTCATATGTATTATAAAATACTCCTTTGGTCAGAAAAGCCAGAAATAAAAAAAGTAGATGAACTCCTGGCCCCACTGAAGTCAATGGTAGTTTTGCCACTGACTTCAGTGGAGCCAAGATTCACCCAGTGTGTTGAAAATGGCTTACATAACAGTCATAAATTAAGCTGAATGGTAATATAAATGTACATAGATACATTAAAATATTTTAATTGTATAAGAAAGTCAACTATTGCTTTACTTATATTGGCATCTACATACTAACTAGAATACATAGTTTGAGACTAAATTTTTAAAAACTGATGCTTTGCTTGAGACTTTTGGAGGAACTCAAATATGAAATTGAAAAACTACTAACTGTGGTAAGTAACCTGTCACTTAAATCAGCATATGTACCAGATGACTGGTGGGAAGCTAATCTACTGCCTATTTTTAAAATAGTTTCCAGAGGTGATGCTGGCAATTGTGCCAGTAAGCTTAACTTCAGTGCCAGACGAATTGGTTGAAACTGTAGCGAAGAACAAAATGATCAAATACATCCCCTAGATAAACTGGGGAGGAGTCAACATGGCTTTTGTAAAGGGACATCATGCCTCAACAATCTATTAGAATTTTTATGGTTGTCAACTATCATGCAGATGAGGTTGAACCAGTTAATATACTATATTTAGGCTTTTAGAAAACCTTTGACAAAATCCCTCACCAAAGGCTCTAAAGCAAAGTAAGCAGTCGTGGGATAAACGGAAGGCCCTCAATAACTGTTTAAAAGATGGGAAACAAACGGTATGAATAAATGGTGGAGAGGGGTAAATAGTAGGTTCCCCCCCAGACCTCTACTGGGACTAGGGCTGTTCAACATATTTATAAATGATCTGGAAAAGAAGGTGAATAGTGAGGTAGCAAAGTTTACAGACAATACAGAATTACTCAAGATAGTTACATCCAAAGCAGACTGTGAAGAGTTACAAAGGGATCTCAAAAACTGGGTGAGTGGGCAACAAAATGGCAGATGAAATTCAGTGTTAATAAGTGCAAAGTAATGCACATCGGGAAACATAATGCCAACTATACATACAAAGTGATGGGGTCTAAATTACCTGTACCACTCAAGAAAGAGAACTCTGAGTCATTGTGGATAGCTCTCTGAAAACATCTGCTCAATGTGCAGCATTAGTAAAAAAAAAAATAATAATAAGTGAACAGAATGTTAGGAACCATTATGAAAAGGATAGATAAAAGATATCATAAAGCCACTATATAAATCCATTGTGCACTCGCACCTTGAATACTGCATGCAGTTCTGGTCACCCCATGTCAAAAAAGATATAGTAGAACTGGAAAAATGTGTGATGACACGTAGCCAAAGAGCCAGCCCATGGAAGCGGAATGATACCATGAGGCACCTGAAGTATAATTTCTATGAGGCAGCTCAGGAGGATGCAGTTCAATGTCTAATTTCAAAATGTTCAAAAATATTTACTTTTTCAGAAATTTATATTCCTCAGAAAATTTCAATATTTCGACTTTTCAGCCCAATTCAGTATGAAAGCAAATGCTGAGATATCGGAATTTCCAGCAAGTTGGAAATTCCACTTGTTGATCTGCTATTGATTGCACTAGTGCATCTCCTTGTGAGTTACCCACAGGAAAGGGTATCTTCTGTTTTTTGTTGTGGGCTACAAAAAGCCCTGCCAGAAAAATCTGCTGGAGGTTGGGTTGAACCAGTATATCTTTGGTTGCCCTTACAGTGTTCGGTCACAGCTAGTTGCACCCACTGTTGGGTTTGGCACAATCTGTAGCACAATCTGCTGGTTTATGCGAGGAGAAACCAGAGTAAACCAGGGAAATATATAGTCCAATATTTAAAGTAAATAGAGTTACCATGTTTGGATCACAAACAACTTTTTGTTACTTGCTCTTTTTCTTTGAGCTGTTTATTTCCAGGTTACCAAAATTGAATCTTCATTTGTGAAGAACAATCTGTATACTGAATACAAAATATCTGTTAATTACTCTTGAAATAACTTTCTCTGCTAATGCAAACTCACACAACCTTTGACATGCTCTGGTAAAGATATGCTATCAAATATAACTGTCTCAGAGTATTACTTTCTCAAGTTCCACTCTCCCAGACGTATGCACAAATATTAAGCAGTAGTGAACACCCATCAACATCTGTTTAAAAATAAGAGCTATCTATATGAAGATGTGCTTGCCTCCTGACTGGACCAAAAGATTGACTTCTAATGCTTTTACTATGCATATCCATTTAGGAATACGTTTTGCCAGAAATAATTGTACTGAATAGATTTTTACTCCTTCTAGAATTGTTCCCCAGTTTAGAATTAAGTCCATATTGCTCATGGCTCTGTCAGTTGCTTGGTGCTATATTGTGCTCCAGGAAATCTCCAGTCCCATGTTGTTATCAAATAATCCATCAATTCACCATGCTTTTTTAATCTCTTCTCTGCAGTTAATTGTTTTGTAAGATGTATTTAAAATTATCATAATTAGCATCTTCTAAGACTTAGCTTCTTTTCAATGTGAATCTCTTTTTTTCTTTTGTTGTTGATACATTTGATTAACTTCTGTATGGAAGAATTATTTCAAAATGGTGCTTATTTATTTCTCATGGTTCTGTGGTGGTCTTGATGGACCATTCATTCAACCTGAACGGTTGCTATGAGAGTACCAAGTCATCAGTTTCTTTTTTACCTGAGACTTTCATTGCAGCTTCTTGGAGTTTATAGTGCGCTTTCATAAGGCATTAATACTTAACACACTGTGTCATAGCAAGTCTAGATTTAATTTGACCATGTCACAAGGTCTGTTTCTTCCTTGAGAACTCAAATGCTTGCACTTTTTCCTGTGTTTTGGCATGTGATATATTTTTGTTTTTACTTTATGGTGTATATCACAGACTTTCCTATTATTTTTGTAGATTTAGTATTGTATAAACCTAAAACAGTGGTTTAAGGATCTCTTTCATTGTAGCTCCCCTTAGACAAACTATAATTTCTTGTCTGTTAAAATTTTTCTGAAGCTGATACGTGCCATAGTCTTCCCAAGCCATTTTATATATGTATAGCACTATTACAAATACTTGACAGTTTCTCATTTTTGAGACATGCACAATTCAAAAGAGAATTTTTGCAAGAAAATCTGGCAAGTGTATGCTTCAGAATGTGATCTAACTTTTTTATTTTGACATGTTTTTAAAATAAGAGTTTTTGCTTTGAAATGTGGGCACTCTACATCCATGGTAATGGCTATTTAAAGATGTTTTCCAAACATTTTTTATTTTTATTTCACTCTATAATTATGCATATGCAGTGGAGTATAGCATGAATTTCTACATGAATTTCTACATGAATTTCTAGAAATAAGTGATGTAGGGCCTAGTCTACCCCTAAAAGTTCTCCTGCTATAGCTATACTGGCAAAACCATCCTAGTGCTTATACCTGCCCCCCCCCCCCCCAAAAAAAAAAGTTCTTTGACCAGTATAGCTTATACCAGTTCAGCCAGCAAAATAAGCTATACTGATAAAAGCTCTCTTTTGTCTCTATCAGTTGCATCTACACTAGGGCCTTTGCCAGAGCATAAATGTTGCAACAGATAAATAAATAGACCATCCTCCTAATAGATATTGCTATGCCTTCAAAAGTTTTTAATGTAGATCCGGGCTCAGATTCTTATACATATTTTCAAAGTGAGGAGTCTGACCCTATGTTCAGTGCCAATACTGCAGTGCCTCTGTTTTTAAAGGATGGTGACAGTCTTGCACTGAAGTGTTATGGACTAAAAAATAACAAATTTTGTTGCTGTTAAAAACAAGGACATGTAGCAAGTTTTTCCTCTTTGTATATTTTTTTATTTGGGTAAAACTGTTCATTAGAGTTTAAAGTCAATGATATTTCACACAATTTGAATCAACATAATTTGAACATTTAAAATAATTTAATAGCTAAAATATTGTCTGTAAAGAAGTACCACAGTAGGTCTTGTTTTAAACTCATCCTCAGGCTTGTTGACTGTATTTCAAATTCTCATGTATCTAAAACGATAAAATTAATTTAGGGCTCAATCATAACTTTGCCAAGATTCTTGAATTAGGGCCAGTGCTGTATGGTATGATACACCATTCCTAAAGCATCACAAATCACATTCCCAGAGTTAATCTTCAGCCTGGTTCTACTGTTGCTCTGGGGAGGAAATGAACTGACCCGGGACAGCGTGCTTTCCCCAGTGCACTGGCTCAGCTATGCTGGTGAGAGTGTTGCAAGATGGAGCCAAGATGGAGGACCTACCAGCTTTGCAGAGGCTGCTTTCTTTCCTTTGCAATGGGACAGGTAGCCAACCCAGAGGCAGAAAGCCTCACTACCCAGGCAATAGTTTGGCTTTTAACAGATACACCATGCAGAATATGGAGAAGATTGTAAACAAAGTATATGGTGTGATTACATTTTTTTTTTTTTTTTTACAGATAACATTTCTCATTATTTTATTATTTGAGGTCTCCAAATAAAATATAGATATTTCTATGTATTAGGTGGGTGGATGAATTCATGTTTATTAAAGAAAAATATAAAGATAAAAAGATTGGGTTTTGTGATGTTTGTATATAAAGCCTTCATATTTACAGCTTGCAGCTTTGTACCATATACCCTGTGCTAAGTGTTTTTCCATATCAAAGCTACTATACAATGACAGCCTGCGTTATACAGAGTAATTTCTAGTAGAGGGGGGAAAGGATTTGTCTGTTTGTAGCATATTCCTATATAATATATGGTAATTGTTGCTAGGGGCAGGATATATCGGACTCTGGACTGAGTTTTAAATTAACATGCTATGTTGTGGTTTTATTTCTTGCAGTGCATAAGAGATAATGTTGTATGCTACACGTGTGCTACATGCCTCCCAATACAAAGAAAATATATTACCCTGTTTCAAAGAGACATGACATTATCCAGCAGTAAGATGATAACTGCGGGGTTGGGCGAGGTGGGAGGAGGACAGGCCACATCAGCATGATGATGTATACTCATTGAGGAGTGGTGGTAAATAGTGTGTTGAAGTAAACAGGGTTTTGGGTTTTTTTTTTTTAAGGAATAAAATAAGTAAATGCGTTAGTTGGCTTGATTCTTGTAGGCTTCATGGGATAAATGGGCCTTACAGAAGGACTTGCATTAAGAGAGGGTAACAGCCTTGTGGACTATGTCAGGAAGGACAGCTGGGCAATTGAACCATCACTTGATGTATTTAAATCGAGATTGCATGTTTTCTTTAAAAATATAGCTCTAGTCCAGTCAGACATTGTGGCAAGTATTCTGCTGAAGGATGGACTAAATTATCTTAATGGTCCCTTCTGACCTTAAAATCTGGGGCCTCTTCCTTCCTCCAGAGTCACTCTGCTCTGTTCCACACTCCCCCAGTGCCCATTCCTATTCAATAGGGACCATTGGGGAACAGGAATAGGTAGCACTGCCCCTGCTGGGTCACTGTTCATTTCTGTGTTAGCCCTGCAGTGAAGCCTGTCTCTCCTGAACTAACACATCTCCCTAACTTCCTGTAGCTGCCTTATTACAAGCCCAAAGTTCTTATGCTCTGCTTTCCCGCAGCTTGCTCATGTGGCTGGTGTCAGCTGCCTCCTCCTCCTCCCACCAATTCCAGTGTTTCACTTTTTAGGGGAATAGAGGATTACCTGCTTCCTTATCTGGAGAGGAGGGAAAAGAGCACAATGAATATGGTAGTCCTTTTTCTAAGTAAGGTCTAAGCGAGGCGTAGCTCGCCGGCCACCGAGTGCAGACCTTTGGAGGTACGCATCCCCGGCAGGAGTACCGGTCCCAGCATCCGGTATCTCAGAGAACACGGTACTGCTCCAGGGAGTTGTCACCATTCCTCGGACCATCAACAATCCCTTAGGAGGGCATAACTGCGTGCGGGCACTTCCCAGCACTGGGCCTGCTCCTCATCCCAGTACTACTCATCAAGGTGGCAGCAGTGAGCACCCGCTCGATTTCCTGCTGGAACAAATTGTTTACATGTATGATGTTCCAGAGGGAAACGAGCCAGGCAGCGGCCTTTTCCGTTTTAAAGGGACCCAGCTCATGAGCCAGCATGGAGATGTCCGCCAGGCCGAGCGGACTCTGAATTCTGGCTGTAACATGCTGAGTTTGGACCCAATTCCCCTCCTGAAGTTGTTCAGTGGACCTCTCCTTGGTCTTAATGAGGGCCGCCCTAGGGGCACAGCAAGGGCTTGCCCACCCTTGGGGGTTCTCACAAAGGGAGAAATCAAAGCCCCCACAAGGGTCACCGGACTCATCCCCCAAAAGGCTCGCCACCTGGACCAAACGCACAGCCAATTGACATTTTAATTGCTCAATCTCCTTTTCATGACGAGCACATTGTCGTTGCGGTGTATTATGGGAACGGATACTCAAATCTTTGACAAGTCCCTGAAGGACTGGTACCTGCTTAGCCAGTGTTTCCAGGTGGGTGCGTTCTGCTTTCTCCGCTTGGAAGTCCTGTTTCAGGGCTTGCAACTTGTCCTGGGCATACGCCTGGCTTGCTGCCTGGTTAGTAATCTGTGCTTTCAGTTGCTCAATTTCCACCAGCTGTCGGGTACACACCTTTTCCCTTTTCTCCAACTCCTCTTTCTGTCCCTACAACATTTGATACCATGTGGCAGCTGCAGTCCAAATTAATCCCACAGCTGCCCCTAGGTTTTTACCCTTCTGCTTTTCAAACAGTATATAGGTCCAACAAATCCTGCCAAGAATACACACGTTTCTGAAGCTCCGTCACGGAACCCCAGGGATTGTATCCTACCTTGGTGAGAGCCCTCTCCAGCCGGGAGAGGTCTTCACCCCACTTCGTAAGAGGCAGCCGGGTCCTGTCCCTTTTTGCTACCTCCCCCGTGGCTCAGGCATCAGGTCCACCTGCCTTCCGTGACACCAGCTGATCGGGCAGCCGGACTACTGTGTCTGCACTCCCTAAGGCCCGTACGTCCAGGCTTGAACCCATCGCTTATTGCATCGCCCACGATTGCGGGTCTCCCAAGTCCTCAGCTGCATTCTTTTGTTTCCTAAACATGTCGTTACAATCCGCAAATTCCACCCTTAAGATTTAAGATCCTTTAATCACTTGAAATTTCACGCTGGAACCAGGACTTACAATGTTACCCCTCTGGGCCAGAGGGAGGAGCGCTATGCCTCCCCCGTCCTGCTCGGCCTTCTACCACCAAGGGCCCGTACACAAAATACAAAACCCCTCCCTGGGGCAGAGCAAGAAACCCTCAGTTCTCCTCTTCCACTCAACCTTTCTATAACTGAACGTATACAAACCAAGGATTCTCTCCTGAGCAAGGATCTCTAAGTCCTTATCCTAGCACATAGCACTTCTACGACTGGGGGTTGACCCACCATCACCCTTCCCCCAGGGTGGAGAGCGGAATGCTAAACACCTCTCCGGTTTTCAGCCAGACTACGACTGAGGGTGGGGCACACCTGTAATCATAAAATCCTCAACATGAAATACCAACAGTGTCGGTGGAGAAAACATTAAATATCAAAGGCCAAACAGTTGATGCGCTCCGCAGGGCTCCCCCCCCTCCGCAATTTTCCACCAAAACTGTGGCAGATTTCAGTTACCATTCTGTGTGAGGCGTCAGGTGATCAGGCTGAAGCCACAGGATCGTTTGGGGAGGAGATGACGAAACACACCAAGTGCTATATTTTAAAGCTTTATTAATAAAATAATAAAATAACAGCAGAGAGTGCTGTGAGTGCTCCCAAGTCACTCAGTGGAAGAAAGAGAGCATTAGTGCCCCAAGCCCTAACCCCCTTTCATACTCACACACGCACTATCCAAGACCGGCCAGCCCTGGGTGTAACGTCAGAAGAAGGCGCGGCGGGGTGGGGGTGGAGGATGGACTTGAGTGTTGTCCTGGGCCCAGGCCATCCAGGTCTGCAGTTGATCTCCAAATTGCTCCAGCTCTCAGGAGGGTTTTAAGTCCTGGCTCCTCAGAGGAGGGGGGTGCTCCATTCGGGGACCTCTGCTCTTGGTGCCCTCTGTGCCAGTCCAAACCGGCTTTCCGTGGTTTCTTCAGCTTTCTCAAAACACCTCGGATTCCGGGACACCAGGCTTGGCCCTCACGCTTGTCATCTTGTCTGTGTTTTCAGTCTCTGTGGCCCTGAACTTTGTTTTCTTCTTCGCTGGCCTTGCTGTCTTGCAGGTCTGTATAGTTGAATTTTTCTTTCTCACGGCTGCTCAGGCACATTCAAACCCCCGTCTTTCTTGGCTGACAGCCAGCGCTGGCTGTGAGCTGTGGCCTTGGGCGGGGGCCAGCGTCTTATCTTCGACCTGAGACTGAGCGAGCTGAAGTGTTGAGTTAACCCGTTCTCTGCTCTTCTCCTTCCTCAGCCTCTCGAACCTGCAAAGGAAACTTCCACTTCCCACTCACACGCCTTTGACCCTCCCCAAAATGCCTTGCCATACTTGCAACAGTGTTAGCAATATACAATCTGCCTTGGGGCTCCCTGAGGGGTGTGACAGTGGTACCCATGGGGGTTCACCCAGCCCTCCAAGGTCCTGCTCGGTGTCCGGAGCCTCAGAGAGACCAGCTGCCTCTCTCTCCTTCCCCCTCTGGTGCACAAAGCCTCAGATGCAAGGAACCTGCAAGTTCAAGAGGGAGCAGGGTAACAAGCCACTGGATCACCAATGGTTGTGGAGGACCCTACAGCACCGGCACCAATGGTTGTGGAGGATCCTACAGCACCGGCATCTTCCTCATCATTGCCAGATGAGCCTATATTGTGGCCCTCTCCCACGGTTCCTCCAGATGACACTAAAGCGCACCAGGAACTACTGAAGAGGGTCGCTGCCAACCTGGGTCTTCAGGCGGAGGAGTTAGAGGAGCCCTCGGACTCTCTCTTCGATGTTCTTTGCTCCGTAGCAGCGTCCAGAGTGGCTCTGCCCCTTCATGATGGGGTTTTTAAGATCACTAATATCCTGTGGCAATTTCCCTTCTCCCTGCCCCCCATCTCCAAGAGGGCTGAGTGCAATTACTTTGTGCCATCCAAAGGCCATGAGTACCTGTACACCCACCCTGCTCCCAACTCACTAGTTGTAGAAGTGGTTAACCACAGAAAGTGACAGCGTCAACCTGGGGCTACCCCTAAGAACAGAATCCAAGAGACTAGACTAGACTAGACTTGTTTGGGCATAAGGTTTATTCTTCCTCTAGTCTCCAGTTGAGGGTTGCCAACCATCAAGCCCTCCTGGGATGCTATGATTTTAACAGGTGGCAAGCCATGGCCAAGTTCAAGAGCTCTCTTCCTGAGGCTTCTAGGAAGGAGTTCCGGGCTATTATGGAGGAGGGCACGACTGCGGCCAGGGCGATGCTTCAAGCGGGTTTGGAAGCGGTGAACACTGCCACCCGAACCATGGCCTCAGCCATCGCCATGCACCATGCATCCTGGCTGCTACTCTGTGGCTTCTGTGGAGGTCGTTCCTCTGGAGTAGAGGAACCAGGGGTTCTATTCCCGTTACTTTTTAATCCCAAAAGCCAAGGGCAGTCTGCAACCTATCCTGGACCTGCAAGACCTGAACCGCTTCCTAACAAAGCTGAAGTTCCGCATTGTCTCTTTGGCCTCCATCATCCGCTCCCTGGATCCGGGACACTGATACGCTGCTCTTAAACTGAAAGATGCATACTTTCACATTGCCATCTTCCTCTGGTTTATGTAGGTCCCAACCACTATCAGTTTGCGGTCTTCCCATTTGGCCTAGCAACAGCACCATGGGTATTTACCAAGTGCACTCAACCACAGTGCAGTCATCTTCAGTGGCCTTCCTGGCATGCTTCCCGATCCAGGTCATTTGTCAAGCCACAATGTGATCCTCAGTGCACACGTTCATGGCCCACTACACTGTGACTCACCAGGCCTGGGACGACGCTGGGTTCGGCAGAGTGGTGTTGCAATTGACACGTCCATGAACTCCTATCCACCTCCAAAGGGGTACTGCTTGGGAGTCACCTAAGTTGAATGGACATGAAGAAGAAAAGACAGTTACCTTTTCCATAACTGGTATTCTTCAAGATGTGTTGCTCAAGTCCATTCCACAACCAGCCCTCCTGCTACTGTCTACTGACTATTGTCAAAGTTTCCGGCAAGAAGGAACTGAGGGTGTGGGGAACCGGCAGCGCCCTATATACCGCAGCATGTGTGCGCCACTCCAGGGGGTGCCAGAACTGGTCCCCTACAGATACTGCTGAGGGAAAAACTTCCGGCACCACTGCATGTGATGAGCACACACACCCAAGTTGGATAGACATGAGCAACACCTCTCGAAGAATACCAGTTCGGAAAAGGTAACTGTCTTTTCAGTTGGGTTAGCAAGTAAGAGCATGGCTTGCCTAACAGTCTCCCTACTTTGGGGTGTGTGTGTGTGTGTGTTTTAATAGGAAAGCTCATAATAAAATTGAGTTGTCAAATTTTAAAAAGACAAAATACTGGTTTTCTATATAGTATAGTGAACTGTGGGCACCATATTCACTTTACCACTGTGCCTAAATGATTATCGACACTCATAGATTCTACTGCTGGACATTAAAGTAAAGAGATGCATACCTCCAAAAGGGGGGAAAAACAAAACCTTTTTGTAGGCTCATACATGTGGTGCTATACAGAATCATACTTTTTTTTTTTTTAATATATTAGTCCCTAATGCTGAGGTTTCACTGCATGGCTACTCTTTTGATTGGCCCTTCTGTTACTAATGTGGGACAAGCACTAAGTCCCAGAAATGGACCTCACCTCTCCTTCTATTTCATTTCAAGATGCTTCAAATACATAAGGCAAATTCAGACAAGAATTCTTCTGGGGTCCCAGGGTGATTGACAATGTTGTTAGTCACTTTTCTCACAGCATTTCAGATTAAACCAGACATTAGAGAAGTGAGCAATTTTTAAACTTTTCACTGGCTCAGGAAAAGTTCACCTTGCTAGCTGGGGTGTTCTGTTGATGAGTCTGGGAGCAATGAAGACACACCCCTTCCACCTGGATTGGTGGGGAGGCAGGGAAGATCCCAGACATAAACAGTTGGGACACTGCTACATATGTTCCCTGGCTTCCCCCTCCTCCTCCTCCTGATGACCTGTAATGCACATGTATGGAGAGGTGTAGGGCTCTACTTCATTCTCTTTCCTCCTTCCCCCATTTCTCTCCCTCCTCTATGCTGCAGAGAGCGGACTCTCTCACATGACATTAAGGTAAAGGAGCCTGCCCTGACACTCCTGCTGCCATTGGAGCGAGGAGTTAATATGGGATGGTTGATTGGCTCTTGTCTGCTGGGGTGAGAGGAGAGGTTTCTTCTGGCAAGTAGCCAGATTGGTTCTGTTCTAGCCCCACTCTTTTCCACCCTTATCTAGTGTGCTGGATCTTTGATGATGGTAGGAGCTAGGTTGATCACCAATTTTGTTTAGGGGCCGGAGTTGATTTTTGCCAAACTGCTTTTAAGGGTTTTATTTGTTGTTTTGCGTCCCTCACCCTCCACCCCACCTTCTATCTGGTATCCTTGGAGGTCTGAGCTTGGAATTTAAATTACATTCATCACAACTTTGAGTTTCAGTATGGTTGGTGGATTAAAAGAAGGTACAGTGTGAGATTCTGATAACCTGATGGGCTGCTTGGTCTTTGGTCCTAAGCATGACACTGCAAGAGAAATGGATGTGCTTCCGTGTCTCTCTCACCATGAGCTCCTCTCACCTCATTGCCTTTGCCTCCTGTGTGGAGGGAAAGGGTTTGCAACTCTGCCTTCCAGCCAGGGTCACTGGGAAGGCCTGAGGGTATAGAGGGGACATTGTCCTTATATCCATCCTCAGGTTTGTAGAGGCTAGGGTCATTGCTGCCTAGTTGAATTCTTCACTGGAAATGCCCTGCCAGGTTTCCCATTGGTGAATGGTTTTAATAAAGTTGCAGCTTTTGCTTTTAATCAGATTGTGGCATGCTTTTTCCATCTTTGTTTCCACATCATATGTAGGTTTGAATTTGGTATAAGAGATAAGTGAAAAATAGTCACTTTTTATTTTATTGGACTTGCTCCCCTTCCTTACTTTAAACTACCTTCCAGTTACTTTGTAAAACTCTGAAATGTCAGCATCATCCTTTTTCTGCCTCACAAGTAGTATTCATGTGACCTATTTTCAGAATCTCATTTAAAACCAAGATAAGTCAGCAAACCCGTACAGGCTTAGGGTTAAATACAATATTGCCACATAATAACAAAAAAAACCTAAATAATTTAAATTTATTATTCAATATAATTTCAGCTAATCTCATTTTCCTGAGTCTCTGTGGAAGTGTAGAAAAAGATAATTGAAAATTCTTTAATGGCTTGAACAGACATTCATCATTAATATATTCAGACATGAACAAATCTAATTCTATGAACAGGATTTTCAGCAATCAAGTGAGAGTTAACTTCAAATAATGCTCCAGAGACCAAATATAATCAAGACAAACTTCTTTCTAAATGTTATGTTTATTGCGTTGACAAAAATAATAATGTACTCAAAATACATTGACTTTCTTAGAAACTTAGTATTATGCAATCACTGTTAAAAATCAGCCCTTTCATGCTTTCTGCTTCTTTGACTCACTCAACGAGAGTTGTAGCATACTCTTACTGTATATGCTGATCTCTGTGGGCAAACCCTTACATCCTTGCAGAGACCCATCAAGGCAATAGGGCTTCTCTTAGGGGCAAGATCTACCTGAGTGAATCTGATTGTAGAAACAGGGCCATGATGTATAAAACAACATGCTATAAACTGCCAGAGCGATGATCTCAAACCTAGTATTCTGATAGTTGATAAGCAGTCCTTTTCTGAATTAGTAAAGTCAGTTTAAAATTGCTTTATAAAATTAGAATAGCAACAGGGACCTGCAGATTATCATTCCTTGAAGCACCAATAATATATTGGGTAGGGTGGTGATGGGATGTATACTTCATCTAACATGCTTAATCTCTTGCTCCGTACACACTCAAGCTAGATGGTTATTAGCCCTCATTGTGTCTTCTCCCACTTGCTTCTCAAGGCCTTCTTCCATGCTGTCCCATCAGAATGGGAGACCCCCATCACTGACCTAGTCTGACACGTCTCCTTCAGGGAGCTCTACAAACCTCAGTCTATGCATTACTAAAAGCTTACTGAAGTAGATATCTGCGGGAGTGTTCTCTGCTCTCCTCCTTCCCCTGATGCACATGCAGTGTGCGCACAAACACACATACATACTCTTATTTAGTTAGATTATAAAATTTTTCACTCTAGCATCTTATCTGTCAATTACCTTACACAGAGTTATTGCTTTACAAATAATAGATAACTTTGCCCAGTGGTCCTTATTAGATTGATAGAGGATCACTACATTAGCTGTTTTCAATTCTACCCCTTAGAAAACACCACAGGTACAGCTCAGAAACTGCAATAACGTCAATATATGATGTCTTCATTGCACTTCTGGCTTCTCTTCTGTTTTGAGTACAATTATTTATATTTGATTTTTTGTTTTTTTGTTTTTATAGAGAAATTTAAATTTCATAAAAAGAGTGGACAGGAAAAAGCAAAAAAAAAAAGTATTCATGAATGTGTGTTGTATCCAATTAAAATGAAACTATCTTCCCAATGAAAGGTTAATAGCTCGACATGGAAGTGTGATGCTCACAATAGCTCATCATTACATAGTAGATCCCACTAGTTCTTTTGTTTAAAATAATTGTGTATTTAGAGAATCTTTAATGCATAGCTCATTAATGCGATACACCACAATCTTGCCAAGAGAGTTTTTGATTAGTGTATCTACATCTAGGGTGGGCTTTTCTCACATGCTGCACATTAGCTTGTGTCTGCTCTCTTTGAAGTCAATGATGGAATGCCCTTTGACTTCAGTGGGAAGAGAATTAGGTTAATGCTGAGTGCTTTAGAAAAGCCCACCATCAAAGAGTAACTGCAGACTTCTGGCATTTCTTGTGAAAAGGAGCTAATGCCATACCCAAGGCCCCTTCCCAAATTGAGACTAGCAGCTCCCAACAGGTCTTTTTTTTTTTTTTTTTTAAGTAGCTTTCTCCTGTAACTTAAATATGGCAAAATTCAGCATCTCCACTCCATCACATTAAAGCAGTGCTGTCCAACATATGAATGTAATTATCAGTTTCCTTAAAAGGATCAAGACACAGTCACTAATGTGATTGTCTTCCATTTAAGGAATGTGACTACACGCTAACAGAAAGTGCAACAAAAAGTGCTGTGTTTGTTGATCAAGAAACAAAGCAAAAAAGCAGGTAACAGATACAGGATTGGAAGAATTGCATTTGTGAATGTATACTAGGGATATCTCACTACCATCAGAAATATTAGTAAATATTAATCTTCTTAGTCCTCTTTTCCATGTATATTAAATTCATGTGCATATTAACTAGTCTCCCAGAATCTTTGATTTATTCCAAGCCTCAGAGAGGTGGTTCTTAACCTGTGAGTGATGTGAATTCAGGAATTTCATGTGAGCGAGTATTGGGCTGTACCTCATTATTTGTGATGTCTCCGAGTCTATGGAAATCTAGATGTCTAGGGAAAAGAACCCTCAATCTAATAAAAAGTGTCTACAGTAATATATTGTAAACATGACTGGGTAATTGGTAAAGGGTGCCTATGATCTAAATGTGTTCTGTGGTTGATAAGAGGTACTTGTTACTGCAGACGTTTTCTGTAATGAATTAAATAAGTATCCACTGAAAGATGATTTTAACTCATTAAGAACTGCCAGGTGTCTCAGCTGTCAGTAATAATGACTGGATTAGAGTTCCCTTTAGCAAATGGATCATGTAAACTAAAGACAGGGCTGTCTTTAGGCATATGAAGAATACCTGGCTGTGTGGGGCACCTGAAAATTTGGGGCACCACTGGGTCTTAGTGTCCACCCTGCCGGATTTCCTATCCCTGTTCTGACCTTTCCTGCAGGCTCCCACAGCTGACAGCTGCAGCCGGGTGACTCTTACTCTAGAGGGGATCTAGTAACTTAAAAGTGAAAAAGCATTTCAGCCTGCCAGATCTATTAGCACAACACTGAAACTGTTAAAGAGCCATTCAAGTGGTAATGAAATCATTTAACAGGCATTTGCCAAACCCTGGGTATATACTGTCAGTTTCTGAATTTACTGACAAAAACAGTTGTGCATTACTCTAATATTTACTCAGAACATATTAGTCTATGGGACCTTAGTTTAAAAGTTGCTTAAAAATATTTCATTAGTGAGTTGGTGTAGATTATAAAATGACATCTCTAAAAAATCCTAGCATAGATTTTTAGATGCACAATCATCTAGCGTTAAATGCTTGGATCTTCAGACATACATTTTTAAATAAATCCTTCACAGGACCACCCTGATCTAAAATACACATTTTAATTTTAATTACTAAAGTAAAAAAAAAAACTTGCTTCCAAAGTCTTCCTGTCCTTTCTGTCCATCCCTTTCTCCGTTCACCGCCCCCACCCCCTAGAAGAGAGCCCTTAAAGGGACAACACCCCTTTCCTTCCAGATAGCTGGATAAACCTTTCTTTACTTCTAACTATCTGATGATCTAGTTTTAAGAGAACTCTCCAGCAAAATCAATACTTTAGCAAGATATAAAATCCTTTGTTATGCCTAAAATCTTTGGAAACATATTTTTTTAAAGTTGGTGAAATTTCATAAACATGTCTATTGTTATGGAGATCACACACAGTAAATTAGTGTTCCCTTTTTCTAAAAGCAATGAACATTGTTATGAACACACTAAACCTTTGTGACTGATTTAAAATAATGTCTTTGTTTTAGTGAGTTAAATATGTAGTAATCTGGAATGATTACTTTATGAAGGCTTAAGAGTACATTTAAAATATAAAATCAGCTTAGAAATATTGATTAAGAAAATGTGAGACAGAGAAGAGCTGCATCATGTATTCCATAATATTTAATGTTGTATTCAGCAAGACAGCTGACTTGCCCTTACTACAAAGTTTTTGCAAATAAATGTCTGACAAACTTCAGGGCATATCAAAAATCGTGTGACTGACATTTTTTATTCCCAAGTTTAGTGCTTTTAATCAGGTACCTTCTGCATGTCCATTCTGCATGAGGGAGAGGGTACTGGTCTTTGTGTGGAACTCTGACTCTCTGCTGCTATGAGGCGGGCCGGTCGGCTCAGTATCCTTTTTTGCCTCGTCCCGCCTCACCTCTGGGCTGCAAGCCTGGTCTGCCATCGGGCATGGGGCACCAGTTTAATAATACTGTGTAGGGCCCCATAAATCCTAAGGACAGCCCTGACTAAAGATACCATAAAAGAAATTCCATACATAATTAAGTAAAATGAAAATGTCAAAAACAGTACACGTAGCAAAATTAATTGTGGAAAAGCAATTTTTTCTTCCAAAAAGGAGTTTTTGTCTCTCACCCTATATAACACAGAGAGCTTGAAAGTTAGGTTGGGAAATGCAGACTGCCAGCATACCAGTTGCAGAGGAGAGAAACACAGAAGCCAGTTCCTTACCTTACACCAAGGATAAAGTATCTGTTCTTTCTGTATTCTGTATAGTCCTGTATTAATCTTTGATTATATAATTCCATTTGAGCCTATTTGACAATCTCACATTGTAATTAAATTCAAATATGCAATAGAATCAATTTTGTTTTTACAGTAATCTTTGAAAATCAAATATTACTTTATATTAAAAGATATTTCATTACATGCAATGCCCAGGCAAATTTTCTTTTGTACTAACTTCTGAAAAATACCTAACCTGTACATTAGGTCACTTTTGTACTAGTCTCCCAGGAGAAGCTGTTTTATAATAAGAACAGTTGTCTCTTTTTGGATTCCACCTGACTAGGGGGATCCTTGAGCAGCATTGAATAGTGTTAGTGACTCCTACATTAAAAATCTGCTAGCCCATAGTGTAGCAAGTGTAATAAAGAGGAAGAGCATGTTTCTGGGACATTCCTATGCCCGGTGATCTTCAACTTCCAAGAAGGACAGGCAGCCAGCACTACTTAGAGAACCTTCTGAACAGGCCACTAAGGATGGACCTGAAAATCTGGGCTTCGTCCCATGCATGACGTATTTTTCTCTTTCCAAATGTTTTCCAATTGTTTTCCAAAATAAATCAAACAAAGAAATTGTTCAATTGGATAATTTAATACCAAATTTTGGTTTGTAGTGAATTTTTTGAGCTTTTATAATAGGCTTTTATATATAGCTTTATAATAGCTTTTATATATAGGTGTCCCTAGACTCTGTTTGCCAGAAGCTGGGAATGAGTGACAGGAAATGGATCAATTGATGATTATCTGTTCTGTTCATTCCCTTTGGGGCACCTGGCATTGGCCACTGTTCGAAGACAGGATACTGGGCTAGATGGACCTTTGGTCTGACCCAGTATGGCCATTCTTATGTTCTTATAAAACTGTGAAACTAGGGTTTCAAAGCAGTAAATGCTCCCAAATAAACTCACAACTCTCATAGCACTAGGAAAATAGCTTTGTACTTCCATGAAACCTGTAAAAATGTAAATAAAATTAGTAATTTATTCTAGGATCTAATCTGCAACCCTTTTTCACACAGGTGTTGTTTACATAAGTAATTCTATTGACCTCAAAGGGAGCATTTGCATGAGTAAGACTTGCAGGATCAATAGCCCTTAACAATTAAAGGTTAAAAGTTGGGCAAGAACATTATTTCTGAATTGTACTAAAAGTCTTGTTACTCTATGAAAATGATCTTTCTGCATAGAAATGGTGGTATAATTTATGTATGGCTGAAAAACATGAAATATGCAATTTTGCAATTTATGTGCACCAACTCATGTGCTCTTCTCTCCTCCAGGATGTGGAGCTGATAAAAGGGTTGAAGTTGCTGGGAAAACGAGATTGCTAGAATAGCTCTAACATGTATCATTATAATGGTATCTCCTGGTACCACTTCATGGACTATAAAATTTCCATTACTTTTTTCTCTGCTGTAGAAATTCACATACTAGGTTTTCTGTTGCTGTAACTGGTTTGTTTTTTATTTATTTTTAAAATACATATTTCCATGTTTAACTTCTCTGTATAAATTGAGCCCTTTATCTTTTCCCCCTTCTATTTAGTCTTACAAAGGAATTACATCCAGGCATGGTAATTTTCTTCATATGTTTGCAATATTTAATTGGTGAGACAAAGAAAATAATATATGCAATTCTGATTGCCCAGCAGCTTTAAAGTGCCCCTTCATGCCCCAGACAAGACATTTAGAAATAATTACAACTTTATAAAATATTAAAAACTGCAAGTGCTGGGGATGGGGCAAATGTGCGTGGGAAGGAATGTTAACTATTTGATTTTAAAATAGGAAGAATGAGCTAAGCTGGATATCCAAACAGATATCTTTCATATTCTGAGGTCACCACAGGAAAATCTGGCTCACTATTGCTTTTGTTGTTGTTGTTGTTATTTCTAATAAGGGCTAAGGACCCCAGCAACGGATCAGAGCTCATTTTTACTAGACATTGTACAAATTTAATAACATAGGCAGTTTCTGCCCCAAAGAGTTCACCATCTATTGTCTTTCAACCATACACAATAAACTAGCAAAGCAGGGAAGGGTGAGAGAGGGCAAAATAAGTAGATGGGTGTATTTGCATAAATCTGCAATGGTCTCAGTAGTCACAGGTGGACACCAGCTTAACCAGAGCGGAGTGGTATTGATTTGTCGCCCTCACAGTAAATATAAGTTTCGAGGAATGATTTCAGAGGATAAGGTTGTGACGTTTGGAAATTTGACAAACTGTTCTTCCCAAGCATAAGGGACACTATGAAAGAAAGGATAAAGGTGCTGGTGGGGAAACTGGAGAAGCTGGTGATAAGGGTTGTGGCAGAGAGCAGATACCTCTCAGGAGGATAAATAAATACTCAAGTAGTGACAGCCTGAATTGCAAACTTTTCCAAAGCTCAAGGTCTGTGGATACAGACCTAACAACCTGGGAAGATGCACAGAGGGCATTGATAGAGAAACCTCTAGGCTACCCAACAGCTGTTGAGCAGTTCTATGGAACCTACTCCAACCCAGTGGCTAGAGTGTACCTGAAGGATCTCATGTCTCCACCTTCCCTGTACCTTCTGTCCATGGAAAGCTTCCAGGTATGGGAGAAGGAGAGAGAATGTATACAATGCAAGTCTACTGACATACCCATCTCCACCCCTTCATACACTCTGTATGCTGATGTATCAGCCTCCCTCTTGGCTAGCACACCAGGGATTGACATACCAGAGGCTGACACCCCAGAAATAAAAGCACAAGCTCTTACAGTTTGATCTAAAGCTTTCTAGCAATTCCCATTCTCTGTGGACTGACACAGAGGGGGCTTATAATGCACACTCACCAGAGGGTCACATACTTCCTCTGCTCGAAGGAAGCTCATCCACAGCATCTGATGCCCCACCATAGTTTGAATCTTGGATCTCCAGAGCTCAAAGCACTAGCTGCTGCAGTTTTAGTTAAACAGTCCAGGCTGAGTAGCTGGGGTTTGTAACACCACATAGCTTCTATGGTCAGCAACTGTAACACGTTCACAGGTGGGTTAAACTGGCAAACGAAACCTGGTAGAAAGTGGGGCTCCAAGACATACAGGTGATTATACATCCCCTTCCTGGACTTTCTTCCCATTGTTGGAACTGCACTACTGTTGTTTGTTGCAAACGGATCCACTGTGAATGAAAGGTTTGGATTTCCACCAGTATGTATTCACAGTTTATATCATAGTGGAATATTCAAAATATAACTTCTTAAGTGGGGCTCTACAATTAATATCATGGATCTGAAAGTGACTTTGATCTATTGCATATGTCTTTCTCTTTGCCTGTTATCATAACAGCAATGATAATTAAACAGAATCTACCTTCAGATAAAAGGATGCCTCTAATTGAAAATATAAAAGGAAATTCATGGTCATTTGCTATGATGCTATAAAAAGTGCTGTTTGAAAGAATACCGAACATGAGATATTGATATTTAATGAAATGAATAAAAATATAAATTAATGTTTTGATTGTGTGATTAACATTCCATCGTATACATGCAAAGTGGTACTATCTATGCAGATCTTTACTGTATCTCTAATCAGATGTCATTGCTGTATGTATCAGCATATAACTGACATTTTTGTACGTTCATTGTATGTATGAAATGCTCACCACAAAAGACAATAGCTTGACTGTAGTTCCCTTTTTTGTTCTTGTTGCAGTTTATTATGACTAAGTCTTAAATGTAAATACAGGTCTAATTATAGATAATCCCAGGAAGCAGCCCTCTCAGCTGGCCCTTTCTGAAGTGTCTAGCGAGCCTAGCTACCATTCTCCTTTTCACGTGAGAATTTCGGTTTACAGCTTTGCTCCTGGCACTTCGCAGTTAGCAGCCTTCAGTCTCCCTGTAGATTCTCACTTTGAAGCGCTTCTCCCCCTGCGGCTCCCAGTTAGCAACCTTCCTTCTCTCTGCAGACATTTTCTTTGCAATTTCTCTTCTAACAGCTTCTTTTAGATTATCCATCTGCAGATCATTTTAGCAGTTCACAGTCAAGAAACTTGTTTGTCATTTTCATCATCATGAAAGACAAAGTAAAGCTTCCAGATTCCAAGTATCTAAAGGGGATGACTGAAAGCATGCATTTATGAGACGCATAAAGCTTTTATGAGCTGTAAAAATCCAGTCTAAGGGACAGTGCATCAAGGAATTAAGGGCTACTACTCATTAAGGGATGGTAGCTTTCAGTGGAAAGAGCACTATCTCAGTTACAGAAAAAAGTAACACGGGTACTAGGACTAAACATTTCCGGTATTCCTCTTGCCTATGCAAATGGTAGTGGCTTTCATCAGGAGGGCCCTCAAAATTCTTACCATCTTGACTTTTCCTTGTTTTCACTCCCTTTGCTTCTTGGGAAATCCAATTTGTACCAGCCTCACAAAAGTCAATATTATAGATTATTTTATACAAAAAAGATCAAGGAAAAGATCAAGCTGTTTTTTTTTTTTTTTTTTTTTGTGGTGGTGGTAAGAGCTAAATAACTGAATGTGGCCTGGCCTGCGCATTGGAGCACTACAACAACTTACCACAATAGCCTGGCATTTGTCAACGATGGTCAGTACATAAGGTACAAAGGGAAAAAGTGAAGTTGAATAGTAAAACCAATACCAATTGCCTCCAGGAGCAGTAGTAGTGTTTAACACACAATTATCTAAAGAAAAAATAGTTACTTTGATTGTGCAGCCTTCAGCTTTGTGTAATATACAGTACCTCAATCTCAATAAATAGTTTTGTTTTTGTTTTTTTCCCTAGCCAATATTAGTTTAGAGGCTTAGTAATCATGATGGTTTACATAAAGGAAAATCTAGATAATTTTACTTTTCCAAGTAGATAATATTACCACAGTATTTCCTATCCTTAATATACTGAATATAGTTGTATTTAAACTCATGGAATTCAGAATTGAACAAAACCAAAAAACCCCTCTATTTAATAGTACAGATATGTTGATTACACATTTCATTTTCCTGTGTAGCTTTCTGAAATCTCTTACGGTATCTATTTTTGACCAAAATACATCTTCATCCTAGCTTCACATATCTTCAACCCGTGCTATAGTTACTGGATACACAGTTTGCATACCATATTAGCAGTATACAAGTTTAAAAAAATAAGTCTTGAAATAAGGTAAAAGAGAGGCTGATCTTGTGGTTAGGGTGCTAGCCTGTGACTTGGGAGACCTGTATTTAAGTTTTTATTCTGCCATAGAATTCTTGTGTGACAGTGGCAAGTCATTGAACATCTGTGTGCCTCAGTTCCCTATCTGTAAAATAGGGATGATAATAACAATCCCCCACTCACAGTGTTGAGGATAAATACACTAAAATTTAGATGTTCAGATGCCAGTGATGAGAACCATGTAAGCACCATATATAAACAGACTAGGACCAGTTGTGTAATATTAATCAAGTGGCAATTTGTGATCTTTCTATAAAATGTGTACATTATTTAATTTATACAAATAAAATCTCAGTGAATATTATCATGTTTGGATTTTATTCATAAATAAATTGCATTGCATTATTAAGGTTATGCAGGGCTGCCTCAGAATGAAACCTAAACAGTATTTTTAAACTTAAATATCTGGCTTTGCTCTTACAGGGTTTTGACTAACAGGACTGAGTTGTTTTTCCCTTTGTCCCAGAAGGATCTGTGCTCCATAGTGGTGATATAACCAAGACCCACTGACGTACATCTAGAAAATCTGTTGACCTTAATGCATGGTTAGGGCTACTGGAAAATGCTTGACAGTGCTTCTACAATGGATTACCTTATGAAATTCTTAGTGATACATGTATTTAATAATTAAAACTGTACAGAGAGAGCACCGGCACTCATTCCTATAATAAAGTCTTGATGGGATCCCACCATCAACTAAATATTGAAAGCGAAGCATGCAGAAACAGCTCTTCTGCCACACCCCAATTTGGCAAATAAGAGCTTCCAGTGCAGGTAATCCAGTTCCAAAATGTTCTGCCTTTAAAAAGCTTTGGTAATGTCCCAGGACACAATCCTTTTGGCTAGAAGTACGCAGGAAGATTAATAAGATAATGGATACCTCTTTAAAAATTACTTCAGAACTTTGTGTTTGAATGTATCCCATCATCTTGGAAACTCTCCAATTTATGGAAAGCTTGGTTCTCCAGAGCATTAGTTGTAGCCAAACGACTCCTATTGCTTAGATGGAATATTAGACTCCTCTAGGGATAGAAGCCTACCACAGCGGCATAATTGACATGGCAACTAAAGAGAGGGAAGAAAGGGATCTTAAAAAGATTTGAAAATATTTGGTCCAACTTTTTTAGAAACTTTGATTAATTCCTAACAGATGGGAACTGAAATGTGTCTCTTCTTTCTTCCTTCCCTTCCCTGTAGCTGTTTATTCTTTTGTCTCTCTGTTCTCCCTATATTTGTTCATATATAATTTAATAATTTATATATGTAATTTATGTCATGGTCCCTAAAGCCTAAATAACATGCCCTTAAAACAGGGATGGCATTTCAGAGGATTTTAGACGGCCATGTAAGACGTCCCTACCCACTTGGATTTCTTGGAGAAAAATGGGATTTTGAAGCTTGGTTGAATGTAGTATGGCAATATACTTGAGGAATTATTTGGCAAAGTATGGCGAGCTCACCTGTATGTGTTCTATCTGTCTACCTACTTATGCATCCATCTAGTTTTATATTATCTGAGCTGTTTCCATTTAAAGCACTAGCGAAGTCTCTACTGGCACTTCTCCCTTTCTGAGGGCAACACTCTGTGTAAGGTAGGACATTTTTTGTTTTTTTGTTGGGTTGATTGAAGAGGTTTGGTAATAGAATGGGGTGTTCATATCATGAGTATCACATAGGGTGGAAAGGCTTTCTCAAAGAGGGAGGTTTTCCAGTCTTTCATAAAGATAGTCAGATGGTGGCTCATCTTCCACTGGAAGATTGGTCCAGAGTCAGGTCTCCTGGACTGAGAATGCTTTGCACCCAGCTCTCTCATGTTTTCACTCTTTGTGATCTGCAGAGAAGTGAAGCTATGTCCCAGAGGAGTGAAGCTGCTGTGACGGTTCATAGATTTAAAAAATCAGTCTTGGATCCATCAATTAATTGCTTTGAAAATAAGGACCAAGGTCTTAAATTGGCATTGGAAGCTTGTTGGGAGCCAGTAGAGGGACTTTACAATGGGCTTCACGTACTCATGGTGGCCTGAACCGTGAAGAGGGTGGGTGGCCACATTCTTTACCGGCTGAAGCCTATGCATTTTCTTTCCAAATCATAAATGATACTTAGATGCTATACATCTTAATATTAACAAGTTTCACTTGCTTACTATGTAAAACAAATACATTAATACTATTTTATAAGACTTTATTTTATACCTTAACTTTTGCAAATAGTAATCAGTTTTCTGAGTGTTGTGGAACCTTTGCTATTGAGTATGTTTTGATGTTTAAATAAATATTAATTCTATCTATATTCCATGGCTAGCCAGTATCCTGCTTAGTTAAGTGGAAGTGGACATTATTTATGACTCATTTTTTCTGTAATGTTGTATAGTATAAAGAGATGTTGGTACATATAAACAGGTGTTTCTTTGTAAAGAAAAGTATGTTAAAGATATGATAAATTTATCAAACACCACTACGGAATCTTATGATGTAACTTATGGTGCAACACTCTTTGATGTAACTTAAGGTGTAACATCCTTAAATCATGTCTTGTAATTCCTCCCCCCCCCCAGCTTGTATCATATATATGTGTGTGTGTATATATATAGGGAAAGACACAGACATACACGTTATGTTGGATATTTATGCTGGTGTTTTTGAAATGTGTATGTTGAAGGTAAAGTAAAAGAACTGCAATTAAAAGACATTTATGTAAGTGAAAACAAGAAGTTTTCTCTGGACTTTATCATTTATCATTTTTCTTTCAGATTAGAAACAGATAGATAAGCTGCATACAGTTCCAGAGTGAAGGCAGTGGAGTGTAGAACTGCATGCCCCTGTCAAATTGATAGAGTGGAGATGCTGAATGAGATAATGGAAACTTTCTATTCAGTGAGGACTGGAATAAAGAAACCATTTCTAGTCATTCATCAGCATTGATTGCCTTAGTGCTTGAGGCTTAGATCAGAACTTACAGTTTATAAACAGAGAGTCAAACAAATATGGTGATCAACTTTGGAACTGCAGTTAGCTTATCATTTGGTACAGAGTAATCACTAAAATATTTAACAAGTAAACTAGATGTAGATCATGAGCATAGTGTAATATGCAAAGGATCAAAATGTGTACAAATATTTTGATAGAAATATAACACTTGAAAAGTAAGCAATGCCTTTCCCAACCTGTTCAACAAATGGAGTCCACACACTATGTAAATACCAAATACCAATTCACCCCATTCATAGGGTTTAGCTTTATTTGCAAAGGAGAGAATGCTAAGATAAATTTAACTTTCTCCTCATGCTTAATTGTTCATATGATTAATTCCTAAAGACGCCTGAGTACACACCCTAGATTGTCCCTGCCCCACAGAACCATTCCCACTTTGTTTATATCCAGCTGAAGTAACAATCACCTTCTTCATTTAGGAAAATCCACCAGGATCAACACCTGCTAGCATCACGTTTACACAATCATGCACTCATAGTTGTACTAATCATTGCAAAATATGTCCATTTTATATTAACCATTTAAGAATTGTCTGATAGTCTTCCAAACTCTTTGGTGACATACAGTTCTATTTAAAGTAGTCCCAGAACAAATGTTTGTTGGAGTACACTTTTGTTGTTCAATATCCATGGCATTTTAATATTCATTATTTATTTTATATAGCATAGTCCAGAAGCCACAGGAAGGTTTGCTGCCAAAATTGAGCTATACAGAAGACCATGTCCGTACAATCTTACAACCACTGACACAAAATGGGAAAATGTGGGTGTGTGGGATACTATCAAATAGATAAAATTTTATTGAAGAGATGTGTGTAATTATGAATGAATAAAGTGGCAACTGCTTGCATCTGCCCATCAAGTCAAGTTAATTTTTGGCACTAGCACAGAGATGTTTATTATAACAAGAGCAGCAGTGCTAATGCAGAGGTTACATAAAAATAGCATGCTGTGTCACTGTTTTCAGATGTTTATCTGTTTCAGACTTTTTGAGGGATTAAAGCATGTGTTGGAGAATGAGCAGAATGGAAAAACACTTTCCCCAAATAGTTAAAAAAATTATTTTTTTTCAAACCTGTTAGCCCAAAACAGCTGAGAGTAGAAAGATTACATGGGACAGACAAAGTGGTCTCCCTGAGGAGACTAGACTGAGTGTTCCATTGAAACCTGGATTGGCAAGGTCATAAACCTTGGAAAAGGGCACACCATGTATGCAGAGGAATTTTTGACCAATAATAGTACTAAACTGGTGACATGCCCACCTAAGGAGAGGTCATGTTACCCATCTGTCCTTGTAATGAAGAGGTCTTAATCTGCTACTCCTTCCTGGCTGTCTTTACACTCTCCGACTCCTTGTCATGTCCTGGATTGTCACTCACCCGTGAACTTCTATGGTGAGCTTATTGGTCTTTTTCTCCTCCTCCTTTTGCCCCTTCAGAGCCCCCTCCTGTAAGTGCAAAGACAAAAAACGTTTGACAGAAGAAATTAAAAGTGTTCTATATTCAATTGCTGGTGCTGTTGACCGCTTCAGACACCGAGAAAAGTGACGTAGAATGTAGATTGTCAAGGGAGCTCTCATAATCCTTCCCCTCTCTCCTGTTGTTAGCCAGTTAACAAGACATTAGAGTTGGACTGGGTCAACCTGATTCTGACAGTGTATTTAAATGATGTTGACCAATATGAGGACAATATGAACTTCAGGTGCTCAACACCTCTGAAGATCAGGGCAATTTCATTTAGATACCTATACATGAATTTAGGAGCCTAATTTTATGCACTTTTTAAAAAATGCTGGCTTCAATTTAGTAAACTTTGGTCTATATCTTGTTTGTACTTGGTCTTTTCAGTTTAAATGTCAACATTTGTTCCTCAGATTTACAACCGTTTTTCTGTATGTGACTTCTGGGTCTCCTTTCCTCAAACTTAGTTGAAAATCATAACACTTCTGATAAGATTCAGACTACAGCAAACAAACAGTATTTCCCTGAAAATGTGAATGTTAGGAGGAAGTAATTTCCCATTCAAATCCTTCATTGTCACTAAACTAGTTTTTTTTATATTATCTAGTAAAGAAATATTTTTCACAACTTTATTTTCATGCCCTCAAGTCAAAAGCACTTCATTATTCATTCTCAAGTTCAAAGGTAGCTGTCTGTACCTTAATAGGGCCAAAATTTTCAAAACAGTTACTTGTTTTCAATGCCCTTAAGGATCCAAAGAAAATACACTCATAGTAGAGAAATATAAGATGATACTGAATGTGTAAATGATCTTACTTTTTCAGTGTCTAAACGGTTACCTGGCTTGAGGTATTGGGTGCTTCAGAGTAGAGCAGATAATCTATCTGGTTTATCATTCAAGTTTATATTTATAAAAGCTTTTGATAGTTCTTTTGTCCTATTTTAGGAGGGATTTATGAATATTCTTGTTCATTTGATTAGAGTTCAGAGTGAGTTCTTTTAAGTCATAGTCCAGTTAGAGGGATAGCTCAAAAACATTCTTTGATATACAAAATGGTTAATAAATACATCTTACATGGCTATGTATATGAGCTTGGTGGGAGGAGGAAAGGGGGTGAAGTAAAGGAAATGAGGATTTGTTTATATATAATTAGTTACTGAATCTGAGTCTTATCTGAGAAGAAATTATTGGAAGTATAAAACGAGCACTTGGAAGCAGAAGCCTTTTTAGAATGTTAATGAATTATGGCTATGAGACAATATAATCAGTGAAGATAAAGTATGAATACTAAGTTGATAGTTATAGTGAAGATAACTAGTATAGCAACTATGGATATCACTAGTTTTTGTAAGAAATAACTATACTTTCATGAATTTTCCTTTTGTTCTTACAAAACCAATGAAGAACTATTGATTCTAATAAGATATCCGTTCTGTAATAAAATTGGCTATGCAAGGGATATATAGGCTTCACTTGTAGCAATCTCTATATAAATAATACCTTGATATGATATTAATATGGCTACAAATATCATAAAGAATACTAGGCATTTCATATTGAACGATGTTTGATAGTGTCCTTGAAGTCATTCCTTAGGGTAATCATCAATTTTATTGCTTTAATATTGTTAAAGTACTAGAAATACTGTTTGAAGGGGAAATATAAGAGAAAAATATCTGGACCAAAGACTTGACATTATACAGGTAACCTTAAAAAAAGTACAAAGAATTAAACCTGTTTGGAATCCTACAAATAGACTTCATGACATGCTGGTAACAACAAAGGTAGTGTGCCTTTTTAATTTTCTTTTGGGTGCAGGAGGAGATTTATAATAGCAAAAGAATAAAAAGCAGATATGTATATCTCAAATGTTGTTTCCTGTTTTGTTTTGTTAATTTGAAGGAATAGTACAGTGTAAAATTACAGCATATTAGAAGTAAGGGTTCTTATAAAAACATGACAAATTAAATGAAAATTATAGTAAAACAGTCTATTATGACTTAGTGCAGTTTGATTTGTAACGTAACAAAGATAATCTTATTTTCAGCACAATGACAAACTTGTAATCTTACAGCCGTGCTCTGATGAGGCATATCATAGAGTCATAGAAAATTAAGGTTGGAAGAGACCTCAGGAGGTCATCTAGTGCAACCCACTGCTCAAAGCAGGACCAACCCTAACTAAATCATCCCAGCCAGCGTTTTGTCAAACTGGGCCTTAAAAACTTCTAAGGATGGAGATTCCAACTTCTCCCTCGGTAACCCATTCCAGTGCTTCACTAGCCTCCTAGTGAAATAGTTTTTTCCTACTATCCAACTTAGACCTCCCGCACTGCAACTTGGGACCATTGCTCCTTGTTCTGTCATCACTGTGAACAGCCTCGCTCCATCCTTTTTGGAACCCCCCTTCAGGTAGATGAAGGCTGCTATCAAATCCCCCCTCACTCTTCTCTTCTGCAGACTAAATAAGCCCAGTTCCCTCAGCCTCTCCTCATAAGTCATGTGCCCCCAGCCCCCTAATCATTTTTGTTGCCCTCCGCTGGACTCTCTCCAATTTTTCCACATTCTTTCTATAGTGGAAGGCCCAAAACTGGACGCAATACTCCAGATGTGGCCTCACCGGTGCCGAATAGAGGGGAATAATCACTTCCCTCGATCTGCTGGCAATGCTCCTACTAATGCAGCGCAATATGCCATTAGCCTTCTTGGCAACAAGGGCACACTGTTGACTCATATCCAGCTTCTTATCTACTGTAATTCCCATTTCCTTTTCTGCAGAACTGCTGCTTAGCCAGTCGGTCCCCAGCCTGTAGCAGTGCATGGGATTCTTCCATCCTAGGTGCAGGACTCTGCACTTGTCCTTGTTGAACCACATCAGATTTCTTTTGGCCCAGTCCTCCAATTTGTCTAAGTCACTCTGGACGCTATCCCTACCCTCTACCTCTCTCCCTAGATTACCTTAGTGTCACCTGCGAACTTGCACACAAGGGAGAAATAATATTGGTGCACTGGAGAATGAAGACAGAAGAGTGGGTGGAATTGATGGAAGTGCACTTTTTTTTTTTGGTGGCTAAGGGAGCTTTTTTCCAACTATGGCAAGCAAGAAGTATGGAACCTTTTCTCTCTGACATGTCTTGCCCCAATTATCTACGCCTTTATCAACTTGTGATTTGATTGCTATAATATGATTTATGTGTGGCTTCACCTTGGGATCCTTCAGAAGACAAAGCTAGAGCAGAATGCTGCAGTCTGTTTATGAAGTGAAGTTACAAGTTGGAAGCATATTAAACTATTGCTCTCATGTCTGCATGGGACCCATAAACTTATGGTTAGAATACAAGATGTTGGTTTTAACTGATCATTGATCATTTTAACTGAATCATTGATGATCTGATTACCTGAGAAATTATTTTATCTGCAACATATGGCCAGACTTGAGATCAGTAGAGAGGTCTGAACTAGAAAACCTCTTGACATAAGCAAGAGGGAGCTGATAGCAATGTGTTCTCTAAAATGGGTCCTTGACTTTAGAAATTGCTTATGTCCTTGTTCACCAGTGCCCAAATTTGTTAATCTTCTAGGTGCACTGCAAAGCTCATCTCTTCCCCCTGCTCCTCTCCTCAACAACACATATGCAAGCTAGGCTCTCTTTTTTGACTATTGAGTCAGTGATCTATAAACATAGATGAATTTTTGTATTTAATTTATGGAATAGCATGTAAGGGTCATCTATGGAAATTTAATAGATTTGAATACATATATAAATATTTGTGTTTTTTTTTTAAAGCTCTATCATGGAGTGACTAAATGGCTTTCCATCTTTAGACTACCCATTTGAATACTGCTTAGATTACACTGGTCTACAATTTTTGAGAAGTTGTCTGCTTCAGAGATAAAATGTGCTATTGATTATGTATTTTGATGTGCTGAATTCAAATATGACAATTAAAACAACTGATTGGCTACTGTTTCTAGGATATTTAAGTTTTTACATTTTATGTCTATGTATATTGTGTAGATAGTAGAGTTTTAATCATAAATTGTAAACCTAGGTCTTTTCATGTGTTTATGGTTGCTTTACATGATAATATTTCACCTGTCCTGTTTATGTAACACTTTAAAAATCAGCAAAAGGGTTATATAAATAAAATGTATTATGAAACAAAAGGCAAAAAACTATTATGTACATAGTTTAGTCCTATTCAGTGTCTACTCGGCGCTTCTTGGCTTGTCTCTCTATAACTTGTTAAACTTTCTGATCTCCAAGGATAAGGATACTGTAGTTCTTATTTGAGTGCTGTCCCTGTGGGTGCTCCACTTCAGGTGGAGATTTTAGATTTAGAAAGGACTCCGTTTGACAGAGAAAATTTATTTTCTGTGAAGACTGATGAAGGCCTACACTCAATGAAGGACTCTTGAATGATGCTCCGAACCCTGGGCATATATACGCCTCCTAATAGATGTGGGAGATACCAACCTTATAACTGAAACAGGGACACATTTGCTCACTGACAGAGACCTTTCGACAATTCACGCCAAAGACATCAGCCACAGGCATCCCTGGTCAAGATGCAATTTTGAAGATTTGGTCGAGGGTCTGATCGACCTCACCCCACAACCAGCACATATTACACAACTTACCCAGATGTTTGGCCACCGACTATGGCCATTTGACTGAGCATGGGCATCCATCACCACAGATCACTAGGTCCTGGAGATAGTACAATCTGGTTACACCATCCCCTTCATCTCCATCCCTCCTACCCATCCTCCTTTCCCGTCCCTCTTCAAGGCCCCTTTTCACAAGCATCTTTTGCAGCAAAAGGTAACACTGGTTTACAATTTTTGACAAGTCGTCTGCTTCAGAGATAAAATGTGCTATTTATTATGTATTTTGATGTGCTGAATTCAAATATGACAATTAAAACAACTGATTGGCTACTGTTTCTAAGATATTTAAGTTTTTACATTTTATGTCTATGTATATTGTGTAGATAGCAGAGTTTTAATCATAAATTGTAAACCTAGGTCTTTTCATGTGTTTATGGTTGCTTTACATGATAATATTTCACCTGTCCTGTTTATGTAACACTTTAAAAATCAGCAAAAGGGTTATATAAATGTATTATGAAAAAAAGGCAAAAAAATATTATGTACATAGTTTAGTCCGATTCAGTGTCTACTCGGCGCTTCTTGGCTTGTCTCTCGTATTCATTAAATGGAGCATCTCTTGTCACTGTCCAGCAATAGTCTGCAAGCATTGATGGGTTCCATTTGCCCTGATAGCGTTTCTCCATTGTTGCAATGTCCTGGTGAAATCGCTCGCCATGCTCGATGCTCACTGCTCCGCAGTTCGGTGGAAAAAAATCTAGATGAGAGTGCCAAAAATGTATCTTTAGTGACATGTTGCAACCAAGGCTTTTGTATGTCTTGAGGAGGTTTTCCACCAACAACCTGTAGTTGTCTGCCTTGTTGTTTCCGAGAAAATTTATTGCCACTAACTGGAAGGCTTTCCATGCCGTCTTTTCCTTGCCACGCAGTGCATGGTCAAATGCATCATCTCGAAGAAGTTCACGAATCTGGAGACTAACAAAGACACCTTCCTTTATCTTAGCTTCACTTAACCTTGGAAATTTTCCACGGAGGTACTTGAAAGCTGCTTGTGTTTTGTCAATGGCCTTGTCAAAGTTCTTCATCAGACCCAGCTTGATGTGTAAGGGTGGTAACAAAATCTTCCTTGATTCAACAAGTGGTGGATGCTGAACACTTTTCCTCCCAGGCTCCAATGACTGTCGGAGTGGCCAATCTTTCTTGATGTAGTGGGAATCTCTTGCACGACTATCCCATTCGTAGAGAAAACAGCAGTACTTTGTGTATCCAGTCTGCAGACCAAGCAAGAGAGCAACAACCTTCAAATTGCCACAGAGCTGCCACTGATGTTGGTCATAGTTTATGCACCTCAAAAGTTGTTTCATGTTGTCATAGGTTTCCTTCATATGGACTGCATGACCAACTGGAATAGATGGCAAAACATTGCCATTATGCAATAAAACAGCTTTAAGACTCGTCTTCGATGAATGAATGAACAGTCTCCACTCATCTGGATCGTGAACGATGTTGAGGGCTGCCATCACACCATCGATGTTGTTACAGGCTACAAGATCACCTTCCATGAAGAAGAATGGGACAAGATCCTTTTGACGGTCACGGAACATGGAAACCCTAACATCACCTGCCAGGAGATTCCACTGCTGTAGGCTGGAGACCAACAGCTCTGCCTTACTCTTGGGTAGTTCCAAATCTCTGACAAGGTCATTCAGTTCACCTTGTGTTATGAGGTGTGGTTCAGAGGAGGAGGATGGGAGAAAATGTGGGTCCTGTGACATTGATCGTTCAGGACCAGAAGTTTCATCCTCTTCTTCTTCCTCGTCTGACTCAAATGAGAATGATTCTGGTGCATCAGGAACCGGCAGTCCTTCTCCATGGGGTACTGGGCGTATAGCTGATGGAATGTTTGGATAATGCACAGTCCACTTTTTCTTCTTTGACACACCTTTCCCAACTGGAGGCACCATGCAGAAGTAACAATTGCTGGTATGATCTGTTGGCTCTCTCCAAATCATTGGCACTGCAAAAGGCATAGATTTCCTTTTCCTGTTCAACCACTGGCGAAGATTTGTTGCACAAGTGTTGCAGCATATGTGTGGGGCCCACTTCTTGTCCTGATCTCCAATTTTGCAGCCAAAATAAAGGTGATAGGTTTTCTTAACCATAGTGGTTATACTGCGCTTTTGTGATGCAAAAGTCACTTCACCACAAACATAGCAGAAGTTATCTGCACTGTTCACACAAATACGAGGCATCTCTGCTCACTTTGGCTAAACAGAAATGTGTCCCTTTGCAAAATCAAACACTGACAAATAAGAGAGCACGACACTGTAGGATTTCTAGAGCTGATATAGGGCAATTTGTTCAGCAGAGTGATGTAAGCTTTGTTATGATTGCATCATCCATGACTTCTAGGAATAACATGATGCAATTCATATCATGTATGACGCAATACCAGCTTCAGATTGCATCATTCATTGTTTTGCCTAAAAAGCAAGTACTGTCCAAACCCAGTCATAGATTTATTCATAGATCCAGTCAAAGATGTATTTTAGTCATTTCTTGTTTAAATTGAGATCCCTTCCCTTTATAAATCACTTATCCTCTGCCATTCCCAAGTCAAGGGTCGTATATACTCACCCAATAGCATATCTTGAAAATTAGAGCCAATCAACAATCATTTTTGTTCTCAGTGACCCAGAATGAGTAAAGTTTGACTACATTTATTTCAGAAGCATTTTGGCTGTAGAGCAGTGTTAGTAGGGACTGACAGTTGTTACCTTATGATAGCTTCATAGTGACCTATGTGTAATGAGTTGTGGTCTCATTTCATTTCCTAGTGGCTAGGAGTCTAAACTACAAAAACAACAACCAACATAATTGACAGTAATTGGCTGTATATTTGTCAGTCTCTGCATAGAGGTCAAGTACTAACTTTATTGTAGGACATTTATTGAGGTATTTTGGAAGAACAGTATGGGGAAACTTGCATTGCTGATTCCTATGCTCCATCTGTCCTGTGGATTAATAAAGAGCTTCAGTCTTCAGGATTGTCAGTTTTGTATCCTTCAGAAGGACTATGTAACACAAAGTAACACAAAGAAAAACTTTGTGCTGCTTATGAAATGTAAATGTATAGTAGTATATTAGCTCCTTGAGACAGTATCTTCAGTAGAAAAATATATACTTGTAATTCTACAATTTTAAAATAAAGTTGAAAATGATCTTTTCAATATAGGTTTTCTATATTCAATTTTAAGTGAGAAAAAGGAGAAAAAATATTTTATATAATGCATGTACAACAGGTACAATTTTCAAGAGAGAAACATAGTCAACACAGAATACTGTATATGACTAAATTTATGATTCATTATTATAGAATATCATATGATGGGAAACAAAATTAAATCCTAATAAGTCCTTTTATATGAGTGCTAGCTACTTGGGAGATCACCTCCTTCTGTATATATCTGCCCAGTAGTCAGTGAACCAGCAGGCGAAGTTCTGCTTTTGGTTGTAATTTGAACCAGGACTAACATGGAACCATGCCTTTCCTGTATAATTTGTGAATTTCTTTTTTCTTTTTTTGGGTGTGTGTGTGTGTATGTGGCTAATGCCATATTTTTCCCTCCTCTGATACCAGATTTATTGGTTCTTTCTGACTGAATAGGTATGCTTCTTGAATTGCCTAGGGTTGTTCTTTTCTGTGTTCTGTATTCTGGCTTTTTTTTTTGCGTGATGATAGGTAAAGAAATAACAGTGGACATGAGTTTACCAATTTCTTGAAGTGCTATATTGTACGCCAGTATTAGAGGGCAGAATTCCTAGAGTTATAAATTAGATCTAGAAAAGAATTATCAAGTAATCTGGAATATCGCACTACCTTGAGATCCTGCCCTCTGCTGCTTTGGTGTGCAAGGCAGTCAGGTGGGCATAAACAGTCCCTTCCTCTCCCATGTAAACTGCAGGATGCCGTCATTCCTCAAGAGAATGCACTAGGAGGCATGGTCAGTTAGCATACTAGCCACTTGGGCACCAGCTGTGTATGGTATTATTAAAGGCAAATTCAATCTGGTATCTCTCCTACTGAGAGGAGACATCAAACCCTCCAGTCTATGCATTGGTCAGCTCGCTATAAGTCATTCCTCCCATACTCCCATTTGCTTCAAATGCTAGTTGTGCAGCTGTGTACCCACTAATTCTCCCTCCTCCCATCATTATTTCTATGCAGATAGGGTTTAGCTCAAGTTATTTAGAAGGTGAAAAGGTAAACATATATTTATTTTTATCCCACTAAAATGAAGTAGATAAGGGACATCAGCGTACCAAATACTAAGTAAAGTTGCTGTATACCGTAAAAGCAAAATGACTTTGCAGTTACACTATACCAGGGGTCGGCAACGTTTGGCACGCGGCTCACCAGGGTAAGCGCCCTAGCGGGCCGGGCCAGTTTATTTACCTGCTGATGTGGCAGGTTCGGCCGATCGCGGCTCCCACTGGCCGCGGTTCGCTGTCCTGGGCCAATGGGGGTGGCCAGAAGCTGCGGCCAGCACATCCCTTGCCCGCGCCACTTCCCGCCGCCCCCATTGGCCCGGGACGGTGAACCGCGGCCAGTGGGGGCCGCGATCGGCCGAACCTGCCGCGTCAGCAGGTAAATAAACTGGCCTGGCCCGCTAGGGTGCTTACCCTGGTGAGCCACATGCCAAACGTTGCTGACCCCTGGTACAGTGGATGGTGATAGGGGGTGGGTAGTAGACTTCAGTTGGGAAGAGATGTTATTTGTCTAAAGTTAACCGTAAATGAGTGATGAATATATATGAAAAGTTTAGCTTTTTTTAAAAGTGAAAATTTCATGCAACCTTTTTGTAGATCATAAAGTGGCAATTTTAGGTTTAAAAAATTAGTACAATACCATAGTAGCTAGAGCAGGGGTTGGCAACGCTTGGCACGCAGCTCACCAGGGTAAGCACCCTAGCGGGCCGGGCCAGTTTATTTACCTGCTGACGCGGCAGGTTCGGCCGATCGCGGCCCCCACTGGCCGCGGTTCATCGTCCTGGGCCAATGGGGGTGGCAAGAAGCGGCGCGGGCGAGGGATGTGCTGGCCGCAGCTTCTGGCCACCCCCATTGGCCCGAGACAGCGAACCGCGGCCAGTGGGGGCCGCGATCGGCCGAACCTGCCGCATCAGCAGGTAAATAAACTGGCCCGGCCCGCTAGGGTGCTTACCCTGGTGAGCCGTGTGCCAAACGTTGCCGACCCCTGAGCTAGAGGGTTCACTTGCACTTTCCCACTCTTACAATGGGAAATACTATGAATACTATAAATATTGAGGTTAGCTAACTGTAAACATTCTGTAGCTATCTAGGGCAAATCACAAGTTTTTCAGTACAACTACTGCGCTATACCATAGCAGTGTATGCATTTCCCTCTTGATTTGGCTGCTGGTAGATTTAGTCAGTGGTTTTACTTCGCCAGAAAAGAAAGTGGGAAGCCTTCTAAACACTAATCACATCAGCCACACCATCAGGGGCTCGTTCACCTGCACATCTACCAATGTGATATATGCCAGCAATGCCCCTCTGCCATGTACATTGGCCAAACCGGACAGTCTCTAGGCAAAAGAATTAATGGACACAAATCTGACATCAGGAATCATAATACTCAAAAACCAGTGGGAGAACACTTTGACCTGTCTGGCCATTCAATGACAGACCTGCGGCTGGCTATTTTACAACAGAAAAACTTCAAAAAAAGACTACAACGAGAGACTGCTGAGCTGGAATTGATATGCAAACTAGATAATCAACTTAGGATTGAATAAGGACTGGTAATGGCTGAGCCATTACAAACATTGAGTCTATCTCCCCTTGTAAGTATTCTCACACTTCTTATGAAACTGTTTGTACTGGGCTATCTTGATTATCACTTCAGAAGTTTTTTTTCTCTTACTTAATTGGCCTCTCAGGGTTGGTAAGACAACTCCCACCTGTTCATGCTCTCTGTACGTGTGTATATATATCTCCTTAATATATGTTCCATTCTATATGCATCTGAAGAAGTGGGCTGTAGCCCATGAAAACTTATGCTCTAATAAATTTGTTAGTCTCTAAGGTGCCACAAGTATTCCTGTTCTTTTTGCGGATACAGACTAACACGGCTGCTACTCTGAAACCTTCTAAACGCTGTTGTCTAGCAACACAATTATGATGGTAATTGTAATAATTGATCCCTTTATTTGAAATAAAACCATATGCCTGGGATTTTTAAACTAACATTTGAAATTCAATGGACATTAGGTCTCGACCTTTCTCAGGCTCCTCTGAAATGCCAGGATATCTACATATGTTGACTTTAAAATCATAATTGTATCTTATAGGGAAGTCAATTCTTTTCCTTTTTTAAATAGGGAGAACAAACAGGACTTCAGGACGGGGGGAGGGATAGCTCAGTGGTTTGAGCATTGGCCTGCTAAACCCAGGGTTGTGAGTTCAATCCTTGAGGGTTCCATTTAGGGAACTGGGGTAAAAATCTGTCTGGGGATTAATCCTGCTTTGAGCAGGAGGGGGTTGGACTAGATGACCTCCTGAGGTCCCTTCCAATCCTGATATTCTATGATTCTATGAGGAAAACTACTTCATTGGCATGCTTGGCTAATTAAATACTCTGGTATTGTATGATTGTTAGCACTTGACAGAGCCCAGAAATCTCAACTTCCTGTGACAAGTGTGGAGCACTAAAGCAAAGCTGCCAAAATCATAACTATCTCCACTCTACTGTAGCACAACTCCCATCCTTAGTTTAAAATCTGGGCTACGTCAGAAAACAATAGATCTCATTTGATGAATACACCCAATCTGTATTTGAGTTGGGAGTCCTATTATATTCATTCCTATTAGGACTGTCGATTAATCACAGTTAACTCATGCGATTAATTTTAAAAAATTAACTGCAATTAAAAAAAGTAATCCCGATTAATCGCACTGATAACAATAGAATACCATTTGAAATTTATTAAATATTTTTGGATGTTTTTCTACATTTTCAAATAGATTGATTTCTATTACAACACAGAATACAAAGTGTACAGTGCTCACTTTATATTGTTTATTACAAATATTTGCGCATAAAAATGATAAAAGAAATAATATTTTTCAATTCACCTCATACAAGTACTGTAGTGCAATCTCTATCATGAAAGTGTAATTTACAAATGCAGATTTTTTTGTTACATGACTGCACTCAAAAACAAAACAATGTAAAACTTTAGAGCCTACAAGTCCTACTTCTTATTCAGCCAATCGCTAAGACAAACAAGGGAGATACTGCTGCCTGCTTATTATTTACAATGTCACCTGAAAGTGAGAACAGGTGTTCGCATGGCACCTTTTTAGCTGGTGTTGCAAGGTATTTATGTGCCGGATATGCTAAATGTTCATATGCCCCTTCATGCTTCCATGCTGATGATATTTGTTAAAAAAAATAGTGTGTTAATTAAATCTGTGACTGAACTCCTTGGGGAAGAATTCTATGTCCTCTGCTCTGTTTTACCCGCATTTTGCCATATATTTCATGTTATAGCAGTCTCGGATGATGACCTAGCACATGTTGTTTGATTTACAAACACTGTCACTGCAGATCTGACAATATACAAAGAAGGTACCAATGTGAGATTTCTAAAAATAGCTACAGGACTCGACCCAAGGTTTAAGAATCTGAAGTGCCATCCAAAATCTGCGAGGGACGAGGCTTTCAGGCGTCTTAAAAGAGCAGCACTCCGATGCAGAAACTATAGAACCCAAACCACCAAAAAAAATGAAAAAAAAAATCAACCTTCTGCTAGTGGCATCTGACTCAGATGATGAAAATGAGCATGCATTGGTATTCTCTCCTTTGGATCATTATTGAGCAGAACCTGTCATCAGCATGGATGCATATCCTTTGGAATGGTGGTTGAAGCATGAAGAGACATGAATCTTTAGCACATCTGGCACGTAAGTATCTTGCTATGCTGGTTACAATGGTGCCATGTGAACGCCTGTTCTCACTTTCAGGTGACGTTGTAAACAAGAAGCTGGCACCATTATCTCCTGCAAAAGTAACCAACTTGTTTGTCTGAGCGACTGGCTGAGGTAGGACTGGGTGGACTTGTAGGCTCTAAAGTTTTGCATTGTTTTGTTTTTCAGTTCAGTTATGTTTTTATACATAATTTGACATTTGTAAGTTCAACTTTTATAATAAAGAGATTGCACTACAGTTCTTGTATTAAGTTAATTGAAATGTACTATTTCTTTTGTTTGTTATAGTGCAAATATTTGTATTAAAAATAAATAACAAGTGAGCACTGTACACTTTGTATTCTGTGTTGTAACTGAAATCCATATATTTGAAAATGTAGAAAACATCCAAAAATATTTAAATAGATAGTATTCTATTATTGTTTTACAGTGCAATTAATTGTGTGATTAATTTTTTAATCACTTGATAGCCCTAACTCCTAATAGTGACAACAGATGTGTATTGGAGTGGAACACCAGTATTGCATTATTGATTTATTGATAGGATATCTAACCTAAGTAAATGCTGATACTCATGTTAATGGTATATATCATTTTGTATTTGCATACCACATCCTATTATTATCATTTATTTTTATATATTTATATAGCACCATAAATGTACGTGGTTATTGTTTTGAAAGGTACTTCTGCAGACCTTGTAGGATATAGATAGGAATGGTTCCCTGCTCCAAACAGCTTAAAATCTCAATAATTCAAACCAAACACAAGACTAGACAGAACAACTGTTCAGAAGGGGTCCATATGGAAGTTACTAATGATGGGAGGAGAGAGTTCTTGAAGAGGTGTATTTTAAGGAGTGATCTGATAGGAGGGAGAGAGAAAGAGAAGAGAAATCTCTTCATTCAACAAGGAAACATTTATGTGAAGAAGGAGCAATAACACCTAAGACACAAACCTGAGAAAAGAAAAATGAACTAAAGTGGTGAATTAGGAGGATTTAGAAGAGTGTAGGGAGAACACATGATGGGAAACGACAGCAGAGATGTAGGGAGGACACAGAATATAAGGGGTATATAGGTGAAAATGAAGAATTTTGTTTATGTGAAAAATGTGGGAAGCCAGTGGAGAGACTTAAGACTGGGGGTCAAAAACTTATTTGGATCAATAAAAGATACATCAACTAATTTCTCCACCTTTTTCAAATCAAACGGCTATGCATTTTTGTCGGTTTCTGTGGAACAAATTGGCATTGCCAGTATTTTTTGGGGGTGGGGGCAGATCATCTCTTTGCTTTTAAAGTTAGCAGTTAGATGGAGTAAAAGTATGAACACAAAGTTGGTGTATGCTACTGTTCTGTATTCTGTGATGATTTATATTCATGAATAGATCAGACTTTTTAAATAGATTTTTTAGGCATTTAATTCCATGCCATGACAGTATGTTCTCATCATCTCCTTTCAGTTTTCGACCAATTGATTTGCTACATGCCCATGTGCCAGTGCTTCACTGGACTTAGTGTATTATGGATTCTTCCTTCAGCAAATCCAAGAATATTTTGCCACTAGCATTACTGATATATTCATATCCCCTTTGCATTTGATTCTATATCTGAATGCCATATTCTATATATAGACCTGTCTCAAGAAATCGTTGATCAATATCAATTTTACTCTATTACAGATTGTGCTGACAAAGGTTGAAGCATTTAAATACATATTAGCTAGGTGTATACCAGTCAGTTATTGACATACGTGTTTACTCATAAATATTCAAAAGTATGTGCAAGGTTTTTAAATACATGACTGCCATTAAATTCAATGAGTCTTAGAGCTAAAATCCTATGCAATTATTTTAAATTTTACTCTTCGAGATGAGACATTTTACTTATCTGTAAAATGGATAGCCTAATGCCCAACTCAGAGGGAGTTGTGAAGCTTAATTAATGTGTGTAAACATTTTTTAAATCCTTGAATGAAAGATGCTATAGAAGTGCAAAATACTATTTACAGTGCCCTTGCCTTCTTGAACAAAACAGTATGATGAAGCTTACAAATGTGCATGGTAATATGTTAGCCTCAGGATTTGGAATAAGGCCAAATGTTTTGTATAAATTTTATGTATTAGCAATCTGTTATTTATCATGGAAATTGATAAATTATATGATAAATTAAAAAACTATATAAAATAATGTTTGGCCTTACATCCGTACTTAGGCATGATAACAGTAGGCTATAGGTGAAAATTTGCATTTGAAATGTGCACCGTTTTTGGAGTCCAGAGAAAACATTCAAAAGTAACAGAAACAAAATAATAGTATGTTTGTTTGATTTTAACTACAATAAAATCTTAATAATTCATACAGGATAATGAGGAAGATGGGTCAGAGAACTAGCTTAGGAGATCCAGATATAGTTTTCTGTTCTGCCACAGATTTTGGGAATGATCTTGGACAACTCACTTAAGGACAGATTTTTAGAGGTATTTTGGTGTCCAACTCCCATTGTGCCTTAGTGTTTCTGGAGCACATAGATACATATTAGTTGCTGTGGCTCTCTCAAGAGTCTTATTTGTGATGAGAAGAGTAGCAAGTGAGCAGCTATCTGCTTGGATATGGTAGATTGTTTTGAAGTCATTTGTTGGGTTCCTCTTCATTTTGTATTAAGAATGTGTATGTACAATTCCTATTTTCTACCTTTGCTTGTTATGAATATGTATAATATGATAACTGTGGGGAAAACCTGTATCACTGTGCAAAGGAAGTTTTGATTTCAGAAAAGTGAATTATCTTGATGAAATAAAAAAAAAAAACCCACACACAGTTGATGGGAGCTATGGATGCTTCCTTCAGCCCATGAATTCAACCTCTATTGAACCATTTTTCAATTTTCCATTTTAAAATGTGCACAGTTAATAGTCCTTATGTTGTGAGCAACATAATAATATAATCATGCTGATTGCACCACCAAGTGATGCTTCAGAATTTAGCAGTATCTGCTTACAAAGACAGCAGGAGGGTTTAATGGTTGCAGCATTTATTCTGTGCAGGCATTCTTACTGATGTCCAGGTGGTTGTTCAAAGAGCACAGACTTTCTCTAGTGCAGTTGTTCCCTCTCTTTCCCTACTAAGAATCTGTCATACAGGTTTTTAATCTAGAACAAAGATATCTAGCATGGAATAGGATTTAAAGTCTGATACATTAACTCTTCATCTTTGCTCCTTTACAAAAAAAATGAGATTATACTACTGTGTTAACTAGTACTTCTCAAAATCCTAGTCTATTTTGGTGGTGTTATGGGGGAATTAAACAAGTTCTTTCTCTTAACACAGGACTACTGTACAGTTTTTAAAAAAATGTTGCGTTCTTGTTTGTTTTGTGGCTAGGGCTCTTTAGGGAGAGAGGTTGCAAACAGCAAGAGAGTTTGAGAAGAACAATTTCTCCATCTAGAGTCAATTCTTGGTGCAAAGATGTTTACTTGGACCTAAGCTTTTGTGTTTGGGCAGATATTTCAGAAACAAGGAAATGCTTGTGTGCTGTTTGTGCCCACCCAGAGGACTGAAGTAGGAATAAACAAGTTGTGAGGGGACTGCTGGCTCCTTTCTAAAAAAACTTGTAGGTTTTTTTATTGGTCCTGTCCCCTGTATCAGGAGAAAAAGGAAAGGCTGAAGAGGAGTCATGATCCTGTTCCTGAGAGGGCCTCTGACCAATCAGAGAGCTCCAGACCATGGCCAATGGCAAGTAGCTAGAACTCAAGACAGTCTGACCAGGCAACTAGGCCATTCAGGGAGCTCCAGCTCAGGTCCTGGCCTCTGTGTATGCTGCGGGAAGGAGGGACAGAAGGAGCAGCCCCAGGCAGGATGAGGCAGCTGTCGTTGCAGGAGCTACATTCCACTTGAGTTACTCTCATCTGTTCCTGGGATTCCTATTCATTGCTGGTGGCAAAGCATTTTCAGGGGAGAGGCTTCCTTACAGTACTTGTCAGTAAAATTTTGGAAAGAGGTACTGCAAAGGACAAGAGAGTTTGTCCTCTGCCTTAATCTAAATTAGTCCTTGCTGCAAAACTGCTTCCTGGAAATCAGGCATTTGTGTTTGGTGAACCAGGGGAATGCTTGTGAGCAGAGTTGCCAGGTGTCCGGTTTTCAACTGGAAAGCCTGGTTGAAAAGGGACCCTGGCAGCTCTGGTCACTGCTGCCTGGGCTGTTAAAAATCTGATCAGCAGTGCAGTGGGGCTAAGGCAAGCTCCCTACCTGCCGTGCCTCTCCACGGCTCCCGGAACCAGCAGCATGTTCCCCCCCCCAGCTCCTACACGTAGCGGCAGCCAGGGGGCTCCGCACACTGCCTCACATGCCAGCTCTGCAGCTCCCATTGGCGAGGAACTGTAGCCAATGGGAGCTGCGGAGGCGGTGCTTGCAGAGAAGGCAGTGTGCAGAGCTGCCTGGCCGTGTCTCCATATAGGAGCCAGAGGAGGGACATGCTGCTGCCAGGAGCTGCTTGAGGTAAGCGCCACCGGTAGCCTGAATCCCTGACCCCCCCTTCCATGCCCCAACCCCCTTCCCACCCTCCGAACCCCTCTGTCCCAGCCCGGAGCACCCTCCTGCACCCCAAATCCCTTATCCCCAGCCCCACCCCAGAGACCGCATCCCCAGCCAGAGCCCTCATCCCCCCCGTGCCTCAACCCCCTGCCCCAGGCCTGATCCCCCTCCCGCACTCCAAACCCCTCAACTCTGGCCCCACCAAAGAGCCTGCACCGCCAGCCAGAACCCTCAGCCCTTCCTGTACCCCAACCGTCTGCCCCAGCCTGGTGAAAATGAGCGAGTGAGTGAGATGGGAGAGCGTGAGCGATAGGTGGAGTGGGGATGGAGTGAGTGGAGGGCAGGGCCTAAGACAAGGGGGCAGTGTAGGGGCAGGGCCTTGGAGGAGGGGCAGGGCAGAGGTGTTCGGTTTTGTGTGAGTAGAAAGTTGGCAACCCTACTTGTGAGTTTTTCTTTTGTATGTGTGTGGAGGGTATTGGCTGGGGGATTCATTGCTGAATGTTTCAAGATTTGTACTTTTTAAATGTAACATACCCACATGCTTGGCTATTACCCTGAAACACGAACTCACATGATGGATTTATGACAATAGCTCCGTTTTCTTTCTTGCAGTGTGAAAATATTTCAAACTGAATTACAGCAAGGAAATAGAGATCTTAATACAGTAACTCCTCAATTTAAGTCGTCCCGGTTAACGTTGTTTCGTTGTTACGTTGCTGATCAATTAGGGAACATGCTCATTTAAAGTTGTGCAATGCTCCACTCTTACGTTGTTTGGCTGCCTGCTTTCTCCACAGCTGGCAGCCTCCCTATGCCCCCCCTCCCCACAGCACCTCCCGCCCACCGGCAGACCCCGCGGATTAGCCCCTTCCCCTTCCCCCCCCGTCCGCGGCAATCAGCTGGCTTGCAGCGTTTCAGGGGCAGGAGGGAGGAGTGAGGACTCGGCGCACGGGTTCCCCCTCCTTCCTCTCCCTCCCCTGCCTCCCCAACGCCGCAAGCCAGCTGATTGCCCTGGGCAGGAAGCAGGGGGGAGGGAGGGGGAGCCTGCGCGCCGAGTCGTCGCTCCTCCCCCCTCCCTCCTGCCCCCGAAACGCTGCAAGTCAGCTGATTGCCGTGGGCAGGAGGGAGCGGGGAGAAGTGCGGACTCGGCGTGCAGGTTCCCCCTACCTCCCCCCGCCTCGTGCCAGCGGTAATCAGCTGGCTTGCGGCATTTAGAAGGGAGGGGAAGGAGGGGGGAGGAGTGAGGATGCAGCGTGGAAAGTAAAGGTGGAGGAGGTTGGGGGAGAAGAGGCAGGTCCAGGATGGGGGCTTGGGGGAAGGGGGGGGAGTCGGCGGGGTGAGGTTGAGCCCCCCCCCACCCTTGGTGCTTGCAGAATAGGGGAAGCTGCTGCTGCTGCGCAATGTGCTTCTCCTAGCCTACAGCACCTTCAGCCTCCTTGCCTGCCTCATCTCCAGTGCCAGTGGGCTGTGCCTGTGTGGGGTAAGGCAGGGGCACTTCCCAACTATAGTCCTGTACCGTATGTACAGTCCATTTGTAAACACACAGCACGTGCACACTACTCCCCCCGCCCCCCGAGTAGTATTAAATTGCTTGTTTAAAAATTGTTTAAAACTTATACCTGTATTAAATTGCTTGTTTGAAATTGTTTAAAATGTATATAATGCCTTTTGTCTGGCAAAAAAAAAAAAAAAATCCCTGGAACCTAACCCCCCCATTTACATTAATTCTTATGGGGAAACTGGATTCGCTTAACATTGTTTCATTTAAAATCGTATTTTTCTGGAATATGACTACAACATTAAGTGAGGAGTCACTGTAGATGGTTTGATGGAATTTTCTGCTGAGAATTTGTGAAATTAGTTTTTTAAGCCTAGTTTTTTTAAAAAAAACCACTGTTTTAGTCTTATAACTTTTTTCAACCATTGATTATTTTTATAATAATGTGGCTCTCTGTGTTGTGTGTATGTGTGATGACTGCCCTCTGAGAGAGGTCAGCTCAAATGGGGTGATTGTGGCCTGCAGAAGAAATTCACTTTTACCTCAATAGATAAGTGCTTGTGTTTTCAGAACAGATTATTCCAGTACTATTTCCATATAGCTGGTGCAGTTCTACAGGTGAATGATATATGGCCACTGATCCATTATATACCAGTTGTATATGGTTTGTATAAGGTTTAGGAGCTAATCCTGAAATAAGAACAGTGGCAGTTAAACATGACATATGCTAACAATACAGTTTTCAATTTCACCTAATCATCCTCAGGAATTATTGTTTATTAACAACTGGAAATAGTCATTAGGCTGGCAATTTAGATTTCCCTTTATGCTGAAAATTAAGTGGAATAATTCATATTATTCAAATCTATATTTAATAATTGGGTTGTAATATGTCTATTGGTTTCTACCAGGTGATTTTACAAGCCAGATTTTAAAAGTGAATTCTATGGTTGTAGCATACAAATATTTTTGCAATTGTGTGTGCAAATATTTGCAAGAGTAGACTTAATTTGTTCAACAGCAAAATGTATGTGCAGATAATGTTGGTTGTTACTTATTTGCCTGAGAAAATCCTCATCTAAACCACCCTTCTAGTGTATGTCAAATTCTTTTTGTGCATGAAAATGTTTTATTTCTACACATGTAGGAGTATATTAAAATAAAATAGCCAGGATAAACATAATCTTGACCCTAATATTTAGGTATTTTTATACGTAATATTTCTCAGGTCATGTCTACACTACAAATTTTGGTCAATGATAGTTACATCCACATAAAGCTGCCACAGCTAGTATATTGCTTGAGCCTGTGTGTACTTGGCTCCTTCCGTCGGTGCTGTGTGTGCACTCACGAGGAGTGCTTGCCTTCATGCACTTTAGTGCCCCATAGGTAGGCATCCAGTTGTCTGTTACACTGTCTTCTGGGAAATGTTGGCAATGGGGGCAGAAAACGATTGCGCAAGGGTGAGTGTGAGCAAGGCTTCAAGTTTCTACCATGCAGCTTTCTCCATCCCATGATGACATCCCTATCCCAGAACTTTTGCGCCTTTAAAAAAAAATCCCACAAAACCACGCAGCACTCTGTCCACCCTCTCTGACAGAAGCATGGAGCGCACACTGCTCTGTACAATTGTCATGAGTGTTACAAACACAGAATGAGCGATCCTCAACTATTTTCAGCGCCACAGGAAGAACCACAGTATTAGGGCACGTGACTATTTCGTGGAGGATAGCTCTGGGACACTGCAAAAAAGAATTCAAGGTTGTTGATGGCGTTCAGGAAGCAGCTGCAGATGGTGGAGTGGCACTTCTGGGCACAAGAAATGAGCTCTGATGGATGGGATCACTTCATAATGCAGGCTTGGGATGACAAGCAGTGGCTGAAGAATTTTCAGATGTGAAAGGTCACATTCCTGAATTTGTGTACTGAACTCACCCTCAGCCCTCCAGTGTAGGAACATCAGAATGAGAGCTGCACTACGAGCAGAGAAGTGAGTGGCAATTGCACTGTGGAAACTTTCAACACTGGATTGCTACCAGTCAGTGGGAAATCATTTTGAAGCTGGAAAATCTAATGGGGGGAGGAGGAGATTGTCATGCAAGTGTGCAGGGCCATTAATCATCTCCTGCTACATAGGGCTCTGATTCTCAGTAATGTGGAGAACATAGTGGATGGATTTGCAGCAGTCGGGTTCTCAAATTGCAGTGAGGTGATGGATGACACATTCATCTTTACTTTGGCACCAGCCTACCTTGCCACAGAAAAGGCTGCTTCTGTATGGCTATGCAAGTGTTAATGGATCCCTGAGGATGCGTCACCAACATCAGTGTTGGCTGGTCAGGGAAGGTGTGTGATGCTCAAGTCTTTAAGAACACAGGACTGTTCAGAAAGCTCAAGCAGGGACATCATTTCTTGATCAATGGATGACCATTTGATAATGGTGAAATGTCAATAGTGATCCTGGGACACCGAGTCTACCCTTTGTTCCCTTGTCTCACAAAGCCATACACCAGCCACCTGAACAGCACCAAAGAAAGATTCAAGTGCTGGCTTAGCAAATACGGAATGACAGTTGAATGTGCTTTTGGTAAATTGAAGGGACACTGGCATTTTTTACTCAAGATTGGATCTCAGTGAGAAAAATATTCCAATGGTTACAGCATCCTGTTGTGTCCTGCATAATATCTATGAGGAAAAGTTTCTGCCATGGTGGAAGGGGAGTGGCAGTCCGCTGAATTTGAATAGCCAGACACAAGGGTTATTAGAAATGCTCAGTGTGGAGCTAGATGGCTGAGGGAAGCCTTAAAAGAGCACTTTAGCAGTCAGCCACAGTGGTGGACTGTTCTCTATCTGACCATGGAATTTGGGGGGCTATTAGGAATTGAGTGATGCTTGGTGTACATTTAAGAATATAAGAGTCTGCTAATGTGAAAACATTATTTAATTTTGCAGTGATTGTTGTATATTTATAATTATTACACTGTGTTTGTCACTGATCTTATGAGTTCTGTTGCTTTTAACAATAACAATTAGTGGGTGCTTTCAGTAGTGCTCATCATTCCGCAGCGTAGGTTGTGAAGTAATAAAGATGTATTTACCAAGAAATACATTGCTTTTTGCACTGGTTTTGGTACGCAATAATGTGCAATTAAAAACCAAATGCAATAAAAACTTCTGAAATTAATTAATGAAACAGAACTTAAGGGGAAAGAATATTCATGTCCATTTCAGCTCATTTCAGGTACACATACAGAATCCTTGGCTTTCACTGACCAGTGTATGCGAAGCTATGGTTGTCCTTTCTGTCACCTGGCATGGAGTGGTCGTGGTAGGGATGTGACTTCTGATGCCATGTGGAATGTTGTGGGGCAAAAGGAGGTGTTAAAATGGAGCTCTCCATTGACTGCAAAGGGAGGTGAGCCCATGCATTTTGAACCTATAGGTCAGCAAGAGTCTGTAGTATCTGTGTTTGCTGCCGGAAAAGCCGCAGTATTTTCTGGTGCATCTCCCTCTCCTTTTCCTGTTGGGGCTCTTGGGCCTTTCTCATGTCCAGTCTTTCCTTCTCCATACTGTTTGAAATATTCACTTTCCAGACCAGAGGATTATTAGGGTTGACACTGATCACATAGTGTCTACCCTCACACTGTGTCAGCTACAGTAGGTTGACCATGGTTCAATGCCATTTGGGAGGTTGTGTTACTGCATTACTGTAATGGGGCACTTACCTCAGTGGGAGACAAATTTGAGTGTAATGCATTCACAGCTAGGCCAATGCAAGCTGACTCCTATTGATCTAACATTGTAGTGTAGGCCAAGTCTCAGTATAGAGGAAAAATGTAAACATTTAACTAATGAATTTAATTTGAATTACTATTGTTGCTTTCACCTCAATATTTATATCATTTTGAGTACTTCTGCAAAAATAAAAAATTATTTAAATTATGGCTTTCTCTGGCATATCTGAAACATCTTTTATGTATACTGAGACCTTATTGCTATTGCGAAGAGGCCTGACACCCGTTTGGACAAAGTAAGCCTTTGTTGTCTCAGACTCTGGTTTACATATTATATGCATTCTACTTGACTTATCACTCAGGTTTAGTAAATTAACTTATGGTGTGTTTATTGAGTTACCTTAATGCAGATTGGTTTGGATTCTTTAGTCATAAAATGTTACATTTTACTCAGCTGGAGGCTTTTATTATGAATAAAATTAATGAATAATAGTTGGCATGGGAATTTCCCTCCTTTCATTTTCATTTTGTATCTCAGCTTCAATGGCTAGTAGGAAACAATATTACAGCTTGATTGATAGTACCCCAGGAAATTTAATGATCCCCTAGTAGTGGACAATATCTGCCAAAATCCCCAGGGAGTTTCATCATGCCAGCAAACCCTATCAGCAATAGTAGGGAATAGATAGATTGAACATGCTCTGGAATACTCATCTAATCCATGTAGGGCTCACTTGCTTTGACCCATATTACACTATTTCAAAATGTTCTTTTCCCAAATAGGATAATTTTTAGTGTATGGATATGAACATACTTGAGTTATTAATGCTATTAGTCATAAATGTTACTAGAGGGACAAGGTAGATGGTGAAAGGGACAAGCTTTGGGTTTCACTGAGCTCATCTTCAGGTCTGGGGAAGGAAACCAGGCTGACTGAGCTAAATAAAAGTTGGAACAGACTGTTAAGCATAAAGGATTGGCATGGTGAGAGACTATTTAAAATTAAGAGGACAATTGAAGATTAAATTGTTAAGCATAAGGGTCTTGCACATGTTGTAGGTAAGAATGGTTATCTGTGTTTTTTTTTTATCTAGTTGTTTGGTGTATCTCGTTCAGTGCATCAAATGCCCCAACTCAGTAATGTGTTTGCAACCAGACAGTCAGGACACTCTCGAATAAACTCTCATAGAAAAATGATAAAAAAGAAAAACACCCAATCACCCATGGGCAAACACTTTTCAGAAAGAGATCGCTCCATATCTGACATCTCAGTACGTATCCTCAGTGGAAACCTGAACAACGCCTTCAAAAGTTGAGCCTGGGGACTTACATTCATAACTCTGATAGACACTAAAAACCATGGACTCAGAGACACTGGTTTTATGTCTCCTTACAAACATTTGTAATACACCTCACTGCTTACTTATCCTTAATTGCTCACTTCATTTTAAGTGGCCTCCTACAGCATGTGTAAACTCCTAATGCTTAACAAGCTGTCCCAAATTGTATTTAGCTCAGATACTCTGGTTTCCTTCCCCAGACCTGAAGAAGTGCTCTGTGAAGCTCGAAAGCTTGTACATTCTACAACAGAAGTAGGTCCAATAAAAGACAGTTACAACAACACTGCAAAAAACAACTTTTATAAGTCACATGATTGTTATAATAATTTTGTTTTTTAACATATTTGTCATGAGATCGATGCTACAGAGTGTGTTCTTTAATTAATGTTCTCGTTGTCTTGGGGAGAATGAAGGTGTTCATCAATGCTGAAGTGGCGCCTCATGGCATAGCAACTCTCTCCCTGTCCTGCATCCCTTTGCTGAAAGTCACTCCAGTGCTGTGATGATGTCTCTTGTGACTTGGACTTGGACAATTTAGCCCACCTCTTCCAGTGTAAGAGAAAGTTCTGCCAAAAATGGTCTAAGTGTCCTCATGCAGGGTTTTGGGCCCATCTCTGGGCCCTCTGGTCCTCATACCCTGGTCTCTTGGCTTTATACCTGTCTCAGGGGCCAGGACTTTCAGGTGTCTCCCCTGGATTCGCTAACATATATTCTAAATAAAAATATACAAATCCAAAACATCTTCTGCCCTCCTTGGGTTTGACCTCTTGTCCCCCTCTGCCTCGCTCTTCTTCCACTGAGCTGGATTCTGTCAAACTTTGCTCTCCCTACAAGGGCAGCCTGGTGTGTTAATTGGCATCTCAGGCCCATCTTGACTCTTTTGGAGCCTGTATTGGGTATAGACCTCAACACAGGAAGATAACTTTGAAAATGTGACCTGAGTGTAAACAGACACAGTGCTGTCTTCCTAAGTACTGGGTACATTGTGAAATTTGGAAGATGGGAGTTTCCTGTTTGTGAATTATATTTTTGTTACTACAATTTATTTTGTAGTCATTAACTCTTATTTTAAATATATACAGTCATTAGAATAGCTATTATATTACACTTGAATGGAACTGTAAATTAGGGTCTTCATGGGTTTAAATTGACCATTAGCCCCAATTCTATTTTAAAATAAAATCTGTTTGAACCTTTTGATGATCAGCAGGTTTTTTTTTTTTTTTTTTTTTTTTTACAAATAGTACTTATTATAAAGAACCTCGAGGTCATTATGTGTGAGGTACAATGTTACATAAATGTCTGCCATTATTTTTTATTACTGAATAATTTACAATTCCCTTGTCAGTCAGTGACCCATGTACGAACATTTCTGTATACCAGTCAAAGCAGTTCTTTGCTTTCACAGAAAAAAATCAAGTCATCATTGCATTACAGTATTCTCTGACAAAAGAGCATTATCATGAGATAATTGACTGTGCTGGAGAATTACATGTGTTGCAACACAACCAAGGTCATCTAACCCTCACCAATGTCAGTTAACTTATGATAAAGAATGCTTTGTTCAGTAATATTGCTACTGCAAAATGGGTTAGCAGTAATACAAAAAAAGATGTTCAGAATTTGAAAATAGGATACACTTTCAGAGACAGATGCTACCTAGAGGCAAAAACAATTTGAACAGCGGTAACTGGTCAATGATATACTATAAGTGATGTAGATGCTAACAGGTGAAAGTGAAGAAATTATATACTGTGCATGAAGTCCACAAAATGAGTCTTATTTTTCAAGTTCTTGGGCTTTATTAGATGCTGAAGAATTTATCAGTGTGTCACAATTCCAGAATGCACTTTTAGGCTTTCTAAGTCTCACGTATAAAAATCCAAGGCATTAATCACGTCAGTAAAAAATGCAATGATGTTCCGGAGGTCAAAATAATTTTGATTAACTGGTACGATGTCTGTGGCATTGGAACATATTAATAAGACCCTATCAAATTCATGGTCCATTTTGGTCAATTTAACGGTCATAGGATTTTAAAAATCTGAAATTTCATGATTTCAGCTATTTAAATCTGAAATTTCACGGTATTGTAACTGTAGGGGTCCTGACCCAAAAAGGACTTGTGTGAGGGTTGCAAAGTTATTGTAGGGGGGGTTGCGGTACTGCTACCCTAAATTCTGCACTGCTGCTGGCGGTGGTGCTATCTTCAGAGCTGGGCAGCTGGAGAGCAGTGGCTGCTGGCAAGGAGCCCAACTCTGAAGGCAGAGCCACCACCATCAGCAGCACAGAAGTAAGGATGCACTGTTGCCTGCAGAACAAGGCACCTGGCCAACAGCCGCTGCTCTCCAGCCTCCCAGCTCTGAAGGCAGTGCAGAAGTAAGGGTGGCAATACACTGACTCCCTGAAATAACCTTGCAACCTCCTGCAACTCCTTTTTGAGACCCCCAATTTGAGAAATGCTCGTCTTTTTTGTGCTTTTACCTTATACTATACAGATTTCACAAGGGGAGATCAGATTTCTTGGTCCGTGATGCATTTTTCATGTCCGTGAATTTGGTAGGGCCCTACATATTAAGCACTCTAAGCATATTGTAACAGCAGGTCACTGATCATCTATGCAAACAAGCTGGGCTAGATTCATCTGTTCTGTGTCTGTGGCAATTCAGAATCTGATGACTGATATTTAATTAAATCAGCAACATATCAAGACAGATGAATAGAATTACACTGTCATAACACTATTCAAATGTAGTATAGCATTACAAATGTCCATAAAGAGCTAGAAAAAGGGAGATACTCCAATAATATATATTTTTTTCTCTTCTGTACGCTTCCTTTTGTAAACTGCACCAGGAGTTTTTTCTTTTCTTTTCTTTTAGTAAATTAGGGAATTGTATATATAACTGCTTCTGATAATGGGACTAACATGCTTTCCTGCTACAGATATTTAGTAGGCTTCTCAATGAAATTTGGAAGATGGACTTTGTGGAGTAATTGATTCATTTTATTTTTATTAAGTTTGTTATAACATTGAAGGACTGTCTTTGACAGTTATCCCAAATTTATATAATGGCTTTTTCAGGGAGTGGGGCAGCTTATATGAAGTATTTCTCAATGTCATTACCTATGCCCTTCATACAGTTCCCACAGTAAGCTTATCTGTGTTTCTAGCAATTATCCAGTTTCACGTTTCACAGTCTTTTCAAGTTGACTTTTGAATGTCTGCTTCAGAGCTTACATTTTCACTGTTAAGCATCAGTAAATAGATTTAAATATATTTGTACTCTGTAGAGAAACCCATATTATATTTCTCTGAAGAACCTGAAACCCAGGTGTAGAAGAAACTTGTTTTTATGATTTCTAACATCTGTCACATTTGCAGTGTAAAATATTGGTGATAGGATATTAGAGAGACAAGGTGGGTGAGGTAATAACTTCTTTTGGTGAGCGAGACAAGCTTTCAAGATTACACAGACCTGAAGAAGAGCTATGTCTAAGCGCAAAACTTGTCTCTTTAACCAACAGAAGTTGTTTTTACCTCACTCACCTTATGTCTCTAATATCTGGGACCAACATGACTACAGTAGCACTGCATATTACATTGATGGGATATAACTACTAGTACTTGGCCTATAGTATGGTTGTAACCTAGAAAAGCTTTCTTCTTTTCTAGTAGACCTGTGAAGAACCTCTAGTTCTGGTGGTACATATTTGAAATGATGATCAAATGGTTGTTATAGTTGTCCAAAAAATGTAACCTGTCTCCTTGAAATGGATGAATAGCAGCAGCAGATTTTTTTATGTCATACCTAACATTTCTGAAAGCGTTTTCTCATTATACAAAAAGTCATGAATAATCAGGTCAAGCCAGTAGACAAAGAAAATTGCCAGACTCTGTAGCTAACGGAAGGTCTATTAGGCATAAGCCACACACCTGTTTACTCATTCTCTGGTTTAAATTGTTTGCTGTTCTCTTTATAAAACCACTTTACAGAGCTAGTGCTGGTTGTGCTAAAAGCAAAGAACTATAAAGGATATCTTTTAATGAAAATCCTTTTCAGTGCACACTTGAATGTGCGTTATCAAAGGTTTAGTAAAAACATGCGACCAGTTCATACATCTATGTTGAGACATGTTTTTACAACTATTGCCTTGCACTGTGTTTTTATCTCTAGATAGAAATGATAATAAAATGCATCCAGTAGCAGGTGGTAAATGGATGGTCACAAACTCCTTAGATTTAGTGTAAACATTGCTGGATGCAATACTATCAAGATCTCAAATCCCAAGCTATAATTTCATTTCAGAAGCTTCATAATTATATTGCCATTAACTTCCAACTTTCTTGGAAGTTAATCCTGAAAAGTGTCTTGTACTACATTTTCAGTAAAAGTTACCGGTACTCTTTGTTAGGTTTTTGGATAATTAATTTACATTGGATAGATTTCTTGTGTGTTAGTTTTCACTGCAGCAGTCTTACTCGTTCTGGTACTTCCAGGTGATTTGATGTTGAGATATTAAATTTAAAAAAAAAATAGGTGTATTTTCATTTGCTGTTGAAACAGTTTATCTAAGAATAGAAAGTTGTATTTCTGGAGTACATTGTATTACCAAGCAGGTAGAAATTATTTACCCTAAAGTTGGCCTTTGATTTTGAATGTTTTTGTTTATGAATAGATCACTAAATCTCTAGTAACACCTTATGAAAAAAAGTGACCACTATTACAATTTTCGGTAATCTTACTAATACTAATGCTGCATTGAAGTTTTAAGAATGGGATTCATAAGGGGGACTTAGGCTGAGCATTGCAGTGCCTACATTTTATGTGCCCTGCCACATAGTGGAATTCAAGCCCCACCCCAAATTAGGTGCCCAGGCTACCTGTACAGTGCATGGAGACAATTATCTAGAAAAGGGATTCACAGAAGCCAGCACAATCAGCGGGAAGCCACCTAAGATAACAAATAGAAAATGCCAGTTAGGGGATGTGGCCTAAGCTCTACCCCTCAAAGAGTCTTAGTCATCTAAACTGAGCCAGTGGATGGCATCTGCTTCCACTTGAGATTCACAGCCCTGAGCCCTCTTCTGGAGTTAGGCGCCTAAGCCAGGTCAGTCCTTTCAAGAAAAATGGTGGTACTGCTACTCTTGTACTGAATATCCCTGTGGTTAGAGCACGCTCCCACAATCTGGGAAACCTGATTCCTAATCTCCTTTCTGCCTGAGAGAAGCAGGGACTCAAACTCAGGTGTTTCCCACTTAGGTGAGCGTCCTTACCACTGTGATACAAGATATTCTGAGGTGGGTCTCTCTCACTCACCTGTAGAACCGCTTTGTGTAAAATACTTCAATATTAACTTTGCTAGAGAGAGACTGTATAACCCCATGATTAGGGCACTCCCCAGGAGGTGGGAGACCTGTTTTCAACTCCTTGCTGCTCTCAGGCACAATCAGGATTTGAGTCCAAGACTCCCACATGCTGGGTGTGTGTGCTCTAACCACTGAGAAACTGGGTATAAGGGTGGGAGGAAGCAGAATCTTGTTTGGGGCCTGATCTAGCAGACATGCTGTAAGGCGGTTTGTGAGTGGATGACGTCCCATAGGTGAGATGGGTGGGACACTTCCTACTTTGTGAATCCCAATGGAGCTTAGGTATGAGTTAGGTACCAAGTTGCTTGGAGTCAGGACAAAGGTGGCTGTCTATGCCCGGTGGCAGAAATTGGGGCACATATGGGACTTTGCTAATAGAAACTTAGTTGCCTCAGGAGTTTAGGCACCTAAACTGTTAGGCAACAGCTGAACGGGGGTTTTGTTAATCTAACTTTTGGGCATTGATGCCTAAAGTAACTGTTAGATGTTTAAATGTTCTGCAAACATTAATTCATCATCACAACCCAAGTTCTGTGTAGAAGGGAAGTTTCCTCACTTTAGTCATGGGGAAAATTAAAGCACAAAAAGGTAAAATTATTTCCTGTGTGACGATGGACAAATGAGCAATAGAGATGAGATTGCAACCCATATCTCCTTACTTGCAGTCCTATACCTTAATCATCAGGCAGTCTTCTTCCTTATGCTAATATTACAACAGACGTTATACATTCAAAAATATTATTACACTTCTTTTAAACAAAGTTTCATTTCTCAAGCAGGTTGCCAGTTGTGTGGAATTTGTAACCAATGTCCAATACTATCTCAGCTGGATCTAACCTATTCTATTTTTTTTTTCAAATCATTTGCCCTTCCTAAAGGTGGAGAGAAAAATCAAATAAAATCAGAGAAACGTAAGAACCCTACATAGAGATAAGAAATTAAGAGGTAATATTATTTAAGGCATTTGCAGTTGATTCAGATAAGGCTCTCAGCTTCCTTAGTCCAAGTCTTTCATCAGAGAAATATACCCTTGTGCCTGAAATACAGTCACACTTTTAGAACTTGTCGGGTCATATTTAATAGACAGTCCTTCTAAATATTTAGTTCACATGGAGTCAAGAAGCATTTTTCCAACTTTATAGGACAAAGGCCAACACTGATCTCCTTCAAGTCAAATGACAACAGACAATGAAAATTTACTGAGTCAAAAGTCCTTAAGGTTAAGGGGAAAATTGAGCATTCCCTTTTCTCCAGGACAAGTTCTACTTCAGACAGATTGGTTCTAATTGTCATTAAAAAAGAAACTCCTAAACTTCTCTTCTTTGCTATATTATGTCCTGTGTGCCAATAATTAATTTATATATATAACACATGCACCTCTGGAAATGCTCGTCTTAACTTTTTATCCTTTTTAGGGTATCGTCCAAATATTTTCTTCAGGTTATTTGCTGTTGACACAGAGGGGAATTCTGTTCTTTCTCAGTAAATGCATAAGTGAAGCTTGCAAACAATTCACTTCCTTCTTTATAAGTAAGGCCCTGCATACACCATAGCAAACTAGACCTAAATTCTATACCATGCTCCCCTTTGGTTTTGCAGCACCCTGGAAATGATGTGGGAGTTACTAGTAGATAGATATAGATATACCAGAAGCTCCCACATTATTTGCAGTCTGCTGCACCATGGTGCTGCAGAATCAAAGGGCAACTTGGACGAGTTTATTTTATATAAGTATAAAATATATATAAAATTTAAATATGAAAATAAATTATATTGAGTAGTGTTTTCTGTGTAATTCAATTTGATTTTAAATTCAGTGAACTGAATTCTCCAGTCTACTAAAGCCACTTCACTCTGCATAAGCATAGGGTGGTATAAAGTGAACTGAAAATATCAGGAGACAGCTGGCATGGAATTTGCCTTCCATAGGGGGACTCTGTCCTGCTGCCTCTGACAGCTACCCTTCATCACCAGGAAGAAGAAGGCAGGAGGCATGCCAAATTTCTAATGGTGATGTGCGAGGGAGTTTGGTGGAACAGAGATCCATTTTGCCTGATCCTCCACTGATGTAAGGTCCGCCACAGACCTTAAGCCAGTAGAATGAGTTAGAACAGAGTTTGGGGTCAGGGTGAACTTACTCTAACTTTTTCCAGGGCCAATCGTGAAATATCAGAATCATTGTTTCCTAGTGTGGCTTGGATGTATGGTGGAAAATCAGGGCCCAATATACTTTTCTCGGCCCTTAAACTTTCAGATTCTAATAGGTCACATTTTGTATTGATAAATTCTACAGTGCAGTTCTGTGTTATCAAGAAAAATTGAGGGTTTGGCAATTTAGGATTGAACATTTGAGGCTTTTGGTTGTATAGAAAGGCATAGAAGCTGATTTGAGGTTCCAGTATAAACACATTGCTAAAATGGTCATTAGTGAAATGAGTTCACCACAAAAGTTCTTCTTCGAGAGATGTCCCTGTGGGTGCTCCACTACAGGTGCTGGTGCGTCCCTGCGCCTTCGCCCGGAGATTTTTACAGCAGTGCTCATAGCGGCCACGCATGCTCAGAATCTGCCCCCCCGCTGTGACTCTAGGGTAATAGAACGCATGCGTGGCCGGTCTCCTCAGTTCCTTCTCAACCGTCCCCGGCCTGAGACGGAGCTCAGCAGGCTCATTAGACAATCCCTCATTATTCCCTTAATTATCCTTTAGAAACCTTTTTCCTGTCAGTTTTTTCTGGTTAAATAGTTACCTACCCAGTTCACCTTAAAAAAAAAAAAAAAAAAAAAAAAAAAAAAAATTTCCTGTCAGCCGCGGCTATGCCGGGCTCCACAGGTTTCAAGCGCTGTGCTACTTGTAAGGAGGCTATCCCGTCATCGGATGGGCACTCAAAATGTATAAAATGTTTGGGGGAAGGTCACATTCCCCAAAAATGTGCCCACTGCTCTAAACTCAGCTCCAGGGCACGCAAAGACAGAGAGCTTAAGCTAAAACTGCTCCTGCTTCAAAAATCTATCGGGTCAGTTTCAGACCCAGGCATTGAAGCCGGCTCCGCTACCCGACACAGCCCCCCCCCCTCAAAAAAGATAAAGAAGTCTACAAAGAAGGGGCACTTTTCTTCACCGGGCAGGGCTAGGAGGCATACAAGTTCTCCAGGCAGATCAACGATCTCTCTGCCTGTGATCCCTCGCCTCAGCACTTTTCATGAGGCAGGCTCCTCCGGAACAGCGCAAAAGCCGCCGGAGGCTTCAGCGCCGCCGAGAAGCTCCGGTGCCGAGGCATCAGGCTTCCAGTTGCCTGCCTCAGTGACGGCACCGTTCGGCACCGCAAATGAGACGGTGCCGACATTCCTCGGCACACCGCACCCGAGGCAGCCCGACTTTTCTCGCCCGGCACCGACCGCGGCACCGACGCCTGCGGGGCATTCTGACACTCAGATCACAGTCAGAAGCCCCGATCGCAGGAACCCTCTTGTGCAGCAGCCTCTATCGGCTCAGCTTTCATCTCCTGCAGGAGCTGCTTTCACACAGTTTACTCAGACAGCTGATCTTCTAGTGTCACCTACCTTGCAGTCTCCGCTCATGAACGCATATTCTGTGGCGATGCCTGAGTCAGGATCTGAGCAGTTTTCCTCCAGTGAGGAGGAAGCAGATCCACAGGGAGTTTTTTCCCCATATTATGACTCCCAGCCCCGGAGCCAGAGCATTAAGGGCTATGGAAATACTACCTCATCCCACTCTAAGGACCATGCCCCTTGGGGGATGAACCCCTGGATGGCACCATCAATGCCCTACCCACCACCATGGCAATACTGGACACCATGGCCATCATACCCTCGGGAACACATGCCCCGTGCCCATTCGACCAGGCGCAACACTGATCCAGTGCCGTCTCCTAATACATACGCTAGTGACACGAGACGCCTGGCAACACAGCCATGCTCCCAGGATAAACCTAGCCCTTCTCCCGGTCCAACAGACCCAGAGTTACCACCGGAGGAAGCGTTACTTCCCCTTCCTCCCACTCCCTCTGATGAATATACAAAATTCCAGGACCTCTTTAAGAGAGTTGCTAGTGTCCTGAACATTAACCTGGAAGTGGTTCCCGAACAACAGCATGAGCTGACGAACATCCTACAGCCCCCTTCTTCCTCCAGATTGGCACTTCCAATTAACGCAGCCCTTTTAGAACCTGCTAAGTCCATCTGGCAGACTCCAGCGACTAGCCTACCTACCTGCAAGCAAGCGGATAAGAAGTATTTTATTTCTCCAAAGGACTCTGAATTCCTTTTTACTCACCCAACACCAAACTCATTGGTAGTAGACGCTGCGAACCAGAGGGCTAGACAACAATATTCTCGTTCTGCCCCACCTAACAAGGATAGCAAACGACTGGACCTGTTTGGTCGCAAGGTCTATGCATCCTCCACCCTCCAATTTCGCATAGCTAATTATACCGCAGTCCTGGCAAAATACGACCATAAAAACTATAATAATTTAATGGACTTTATTGAGGACATTCCAGAACAAAGAAAACAACAGTTCAGAGCTATAGTTTCTGAGGGCCAAGCCATTTCACGCACCGCTCTCCAAGCAGCCCTCGATGTAGCCAACACAGCGGCAAGATCTACCGCTACGGCGATAGTCATGCGACGGGGCTCATGGCTCTCCTCTTCCTTTTTTCCTCGAGAAGTTCAGAACACGATTGAAGATCTTCCCTTTGACGGTGACAAACTTTTTGCTTCTAACACGAATGAAGTGCTTCATTCAATGAAAGACTCCAGAACAACCCTCCGGTCTTTAGGTCTCCAGGCACCTACGGCAAGGAGACGACAATATCGATACCAACCATATCAACGGCCACGTTATCCCGCATTTACACAACCTTCCCATAGACCGCAGGAACAGCAACAGCCGCAACGTCCACGACCAAGATTCCAGCGACGTCGCCCAAACTCTACAGGGGCGCCTCAACCCCCATCAGCTAATAGGCAGATTTGAAAACTTGGTCGAGGGTTTAGAAAACAATGCCCTCACTCCAGCCGACACACCAATCTTTGGACACCGCCTACGACCTTTTTTCCAACAATGGAGGAGCATTACCTCCGACAAGTGGGTCTTAGAGGTAGTTACAATTGGATACGTCATCCCTTTCCTCTCCTTACCTCCCACCCACCCACCCTCCCCGTCCCTCTTCAGGGACCCTTCTCACGAGCAGCTACTCCTCCAAGAAGTGCAACATCTCCTTCATCTGGGAGCAGTAGAAGTCGTGCCAGAGCAACACAGAGGGAAGGGTTTTTACTCCCATTATTTCTTAACAGAGAAGAAAAATGGGGGATGGCGACCAATCCTCGATCTCAGGCGGCTCAACAGATTCATCAAAAAACAAAAGTTCAAGATGGTGACCCTCAATACCATAATCCCAGCGCTGGAGCAGGGCGACTGGTTTTCTGCCCTCGACCTACAAGATGCCTATTTCCACGTCACTATACATCCGGCCCACAGACGTTTCCTCCGGTTTACCCTTGGTTCCACACATTTCCAATACAGGGTACTCCCCTTCGGACTATCTACAGCCCCCCGTGCTTTTTCCAAACTTCTAGCTGTAGTCACTGCTCACCTCAGGAGACAAGGGGTAATAATATTTCCGTACCTCGACGATTGCCTCCTCAAAGCTTCAACATTCGACGAGGCGTTCCGGTTCACACGACTCACAGTCGAGTGTTTTCTTTCTCTCGGCCTACAAATAAACAGAGACAAATCCACATTACGCCCCACCCAGCACCTTCAGTTCATAGGCGCAGACCTCGACTCTCGGACCGGGCTGGCATCGCTCCCACCCGATCGCTACAATTCCATAAAACAACTGACCACAACTATTTGCAACAGCCCTCAGGTAACTGCCCGAGACTGCCTACAACTACTAGGTCACATGGCCTCGTGCACTTTTGTCGTCCAGAATGCACGCTTGCACATGAGGTGCTTCCAAGCGTGGTTGGCAACGGTTTACAAACCGAATGTGCATTCTTTAAACAAGACTCTCTCCCTGCCTACTCCAGTCAAAGGCTCGCTACGTTGGTGGACCGTCCACTCCAACCTTTGTTCTGGAGTCCCGTTTCTTCAACAGACTCCATCACGCATTCTGACCACCGATGCATCTATGACAGGGTGGGGTGCACATATGTCTCATCACACAGTACAGGGACTATGGTCACCAACCGAGACCTCCCTGCACATAAATGTACTAGAACTTCGAGCCATTCGCAACGCGTGCCGTCACTTTCTGCCACTAATCAAACATCATCACGTACGCATAATGACGGACAACATTGCTTGCATGTTTTACATAAACAGGCAGGGCGGAGCTCGTTCCCATTCGCTGTGCACAGAGGCGATGAAGCTCTGGAATTGGTGCATTCTGAACAACATCCGGGTATCAGCTGCTTATCTTCCCGGGATCATGAACACCACAGCGGACGAACTGAGCAGACGCTTCCCATGGGAACACGAGTGGGAGATAGACGAAAAAACCATTCACGAGGTATTCAGCATCTGGGGCTACCCTACAATAGACCTCTTTGCAACTGCAAAGAACAAGAAATGTCTCAATTTCTGCTCCAGAGCAGGACTGGGCAAACGTTCCCTGGGGGACGCATTCATGATCTCATGGCACCGAAACCTATTCTATGCGTTTCCCCCGATACCAGTTCTCAACAGGGTCCTGATAAAAATACGAACGGATCGAGCCAAGGTGATCCTCATTGCCCCATCGTGGCCCAGACAACCATGGTTTCCCTTCCTCACCAGAATGTCAATCCAACCACCAGTCTCCCTCCCACTTATTCCGAACCTTCTATCTCAACAGCACGGTCGTTTTCTCCACCCCAACCTGTCCATGCTTCACCTCAAGGCCTGGTTCCTACGTGGTTCTCCCAACGCGAATTAGATTGCTCCGAACAAGTTCAGGAGGTGCTCCTACATAGCAGAACGCAATCTACTCGCAAGACCTATCTTCAAAAGTGGAAACGATTCACACATTGGTGTTCTGCCAAACACCTTTCTCCTACCTCGGTACCTCTTCCGCTTATATTGGACTATCTCTTGGGCCTTAAGCGAACCGGCCTTTCTTTCAGCTCCATCAGGGTCCATTTAGCTGCTATTACAACTTTCCACGACAGAGTTGACGATATGTCTGTCTTTGCTCACGCTACTACGAAGCGTTTCCTCAAGGGCCTACAAACCTTATATCCAGACATTAAGCAACCAACCACCCCCTGGGACCTTCATCTGGTACTGTCTGCCCTAACTCAACAACCCTTCGAACCCCTAGCCACGTGCTCCCTTTTACACCTCTCCATGAAAACTGCGTTTCTAGTGGCAATTACTTCTGCCAGACGGGCAGGAGAAATGGCAGCTCTCATGGCTCATCCACCATATACGATATTTTTCAAAGACAAGGTTACCCTCAGATTGCATCCCAAATTTCTTCCGAAGGTACACTCATCATTCCATATTAATGAACCCATACACCTCCCGACTTTTTTCCCGAAACCACATGCAAACTCCTTTGAAGCCTCAATGCATACACTAGATGTTCGCAGAGCCTTGTCATTCTATTTGGATAGAACCAAACCCTTTAGAAACTCCTCTAGACTTTTTGTGTCTATTGCAGAGCGCTCCAAGGGCATGCCTATTTCTACCCAGAGACTCTCGAACTGGATCTCCCAGTGCATCCGACTGTGCTATCAGCTGAAAGGGGTTGCACCTCCAGATGGCATTAGAACACACTCCACTAGATCTCTGGCTGCCTCCATCGCGTTCTTACGCAAAGTCCCCTTGGCTGACATTTGTAAAGCAGCCACTTGGTCATCTGACCATACTTTTGCTAAACACTATGCCCTTATTCAAGGCCCTTTATCTGACATACGCTTGGGCAGGGCGGTACTCTCGACGGCGTTCCTGCCAGATCCGAAGTCCCTACCTCCTTAAGATACACTGCTTTTAAGTCACCTGTAGTGGAGCACCCACAGGGACATCTCTCGAAGAAGAAGAGGAGGTTACTCACCCTGTGCAGTAACTGACGTTCTTCGAGATGAGTGTCCCTGTGGGTGCTCCACTACCCACCCTCCTCCCCTCTACTTCGGAGTTAGGGGGCCTCCGTGGTAGAGAAGGAACTGAGGAGACCGGCCACGCATGCGTTCTATTACCCTAGAGTCACAGCGGGGGGGCAGATTCTGAGCATGCGTGGCCGCTATGAGCACTGCTGTAAAAATCTCCGGGCGAAGGCGCAGGGACGCACCAGCACCTGTAGTGGAGCACCCACAGGGACACTCATCTCGAAGAACGTCAGTTACTGCACAGGGTGAGTAACCTCCTCTTCTACTGTGTGTTCAGAAATAATAAAATAATAATAATAAAATCCCAATATCCTCCAGGACATGGTCATGTACTTAATTCTCATTGAATAATGCAAGGTTTCCTGTTAGGTTTATTCTAAAAAGTGACTATTTCACTGATTTATGTACAGTTTGTAATGAGGTCATGTGGAAAAGTTTTGCTACCTTAGCTTTAGTGGTGGCTAGCAGGCACCTCATGTATTTATCACTCACTTTGCAGACAGAACTCAGAAAAGTAAACTGTTACGATCACTTATGTAAACTTTTACACATAGTGTAGATTTCTGAAAATAGACAGTCTATCAAAAACATACATTTTGACTTAGGTAAGAGATCACATTTTCTCATTAGTATTTTTCTGGTGTTATGCCTGAAAAGAAAATTTTGGAAACAATTTAAAAAAAGGCGGGGGTCTCTCCAGTTGGTTTTTCAAATTGGTTTAATTAACAAAACTGAATTTTACTGCTGTGCAGAGATTTAGGACTGCTGAGCATCCAGATTCACACACAGGGCTGTAATATCTTTTAGCATGCAAAATACTGAACTGCTTGGCTACAGACTTTCATGAAAAAATAAAAACATCTTTATCCTTTTTATTGTGTTCCCAATACAGTCTTGAATTTGCCATTTAGTTCAAATGCTACAGTTTTAATTAGCAAATTTTATTGTATATTGTGTAACGTTATGCATCCTTTAGTACTCTCTTTATTGTTTTTCCCTAAAATGTATTGCACGCATGCTTTGTGCAATTACATTGTTCAGTCTGCTGCTTGTAATCTATAGTGTTTTTACCCTTTTTGTTTACCCCTGTGTGTTTGCAAAATATTTTTTGTAGTTAGCGTTTCAAATAGGTGTGTATGTATCATATATAATATGTGTGTGATCATATATAATATAATATCACAATAAATAAAGTAAATTAAATAAAGGCAATGAATTAACAATAGGTTCCTGAATTTTAACAAACTTTGGGAAGGATTTTCAAAAGTTCTTAGGGTGTTTTTGTTTCTGTTGTGTTTTTTTAACTTAAGTGGGAGCAGGCTAATACTGAATACTTTGGAAAATCCAGTCTTTAATATTATTTATAGTGTCCCCATACTTTCTCAGTCATAAAGGTAAAATATAAATAGCTAATGATCTGGTAAGGATTTTGACTAGAAAATAAGTAACAAGTAATATTAAAATAATACTCACGTCTTTAGTTGTTACAAAAGTTGCATGGATACCCATAGCTGTTCACCTTAATTTGAAATAAAGTTGGCTTTTAGAGGTTTTAGGTGTAAAATGTTAATTTGCATAGTTTCCCGGACAGCATCATGTAGTAGTTGGTTTATCTGTGTTGTGATTATACCGTAGTGGGGCTATAAGAAAAGATAGAATGGAAATGCATGTTTTTCTATGCAAATGTATCATCTGATGAAAATGTTGCTTCAGTTTGTGCACTGAAGCTCCATGTGAATTGCATGAAGGATTGGCTCACGTTTTTCTGTTTCAGTATAAGTGAAATATGCAAAAACATATTAATATGACCTTGAGGTTTTTTATCAACTACATTAATCTTAACCATATGTGACTGACATGTTGCAGCTTGCAAAATGGCTCTGTTTAAGAGGTAGCCAAACAATTTTTTTTTCAGATTAGTTAATTAGTGAATAATGCTACAATCAGTATTTTGTGACACGTACTTCATAAGTATGACTGCTTTGGAATAATATTGAAAGCATAACAACAGAAAATATTGTAACATGCGTTATACTGAAGTTTGTATTCCTGCCTATGTATGACATCTGATTTCTTCACTTGTGTGCATTCATCTCATTTCAGAGCTTCACATATTTATTACAGAATAAATAGTTTGATGTAATGTTTTAGTTTATTACATGTAATCAGTTTCTCATGCTTTTGATCTTGACTATCATGAAACTGTTATAATGTGGAATTTGGCATTGTATAAAAGGCCTATATTTGTTATCCATCAAAACATGAATAGCAAATACTTTTGTTTATTTGTTTGATTTTGCAGTACCTTAAGTGTTAAAGCCTGAAAGGATTTAGAAAGCTGCAGTGAATGTGTTAAGACTGTTAATGAAGCTTCTGAATCTAAGGACAAAATTAGCTCTCACACCCACACTGCACAAAGTACAGGAACTGTCTGCTAGAATTGCATCATGACTTTTACCTGGGGACACTAGTATTATATTCAGTTGAACTGATGAAATTGGGAAGACAGATGTCCCCAAAGGACATTTTAAGAAGCTTGTACCTACATAAATTGCTTGTCAAAAATCCCTGAAATTTGAATTTGAAACCAATGTAAAAATGCTTTTTGCATGTAAACTACAGATTATACATTGTATCATATAATATTTACTTTTAAGAATATATAGAAAATATTTTTGGTATATAATAACCTTGCTGACAGTGCGAATTAAAGGGAATCTTGGAAGCGGTGACCATGTACTACTTGATTTCATTATGGTAAGGGATGGATTCACATTCAGCAGTATAAGCATGCTTGACTGCAAAGAAGCAAATTATGGGAAATTAACAAAATTAGAGGGCCTACTTATCCCTTCAGCCTCAGTTAGTGCAACAGAAGAAGGTCTGCTGGCGCTGATCTAGGAGAACAGAAAGGATGGGTAAAGGCCAGGAGTATCATGTTCTCCCCACTCTGATTCCACAGAAGTTTCTTCCACAAGTTGTATTGTGATTGGATGCTGCAAATTTGGAGGGAATAGGGCAAGGAGGACTTCAATTATGTGGTATTATCCCACTGAAAACCTGCAGAGATTCTTCAAGTAACGCAATGTTGATATTGTCCATTGAGTGAAACTGCTTTCCCTTAAGCAGGGGGCCCGGGGAACAAGCAGCTTCTGAGATAATGCTGCAATGTAGCTTTGGAGAGGGGTATCAGTATGTAATACAGGAACTGCTCACCAGATTAAGATGATACTCCCCCTGCCTGGCCAGCATGAAAATGGAGGGATGGGACAGTGGAAAGAAAATCTGATCCCAAAGGATGATGAAATGGAAACTCCACAAGTAGAACTTCGTATAGAACTTTTCCCATGTCTGCTAGTGAGTAAAATGAAATGAGAAAATCCAATGGGGTTTCAGCTCTGTGTATATAGATGGAAATTGCTACAGAAGTACAAAGTATTACTAACAATTAGAATACAAGTGTGTGTGTGAATGAATCTTGCATTTCCAAATATACTTGAACTGAATACTTGTGTAATTATTTAAATGATGCACACACATGCAGCACAAAAGCAGAGTTGTTTCTAGAGATCTTTAGATCAAACATTTGCCTTTGGTGCCTCTTGCCTGGCTGAACTTCTGAAGTGAATAGAAATAATCAAGTATATGTTTCATTTTTTTTTATGTAAGAGGACAAAAGTGGTAAAGATTTCTTAGAGAAGGTGGATGGAATTAAAGAGGGGATTAGTGAAACTGGGATTTCCCCCCTTTAGGCAGTTCTCACACCTCATCAAAATAAATCTCAATTTGGGCTTCAATCCTCCATCCCCAAAATGAACTTCCAAGGGTAAAATGTAGGTTCTTGTGACTGTTGAATTGTCCCGTTCAATTTTGTGCCAGCAGGTGAGCATGATTAAGCAGAGGATTCCTTTATCTTCTAGGCTGAATATAGAGGGCTACATAGTGAATGCAGAAAAATACCACAAATAAAATTGCCAAGAAACCCCTAGTCTTTCTGGCTTAGAGATATTACATCAAAGAGGTTTCAATTATATAGTAGACAACCGTCCAGAAAGTGAAGAATATATAATAACGGGACATCAGTCAAATGGAAGAATAATAGATTTATAGATTAATGGATTTTAAGGTCAGAATGGCTAATATTGAGCTGCTTTACTCCTTCATTATAAGGCAGGTTTTCCAGATCTGGAATCATTCTTGTATCTCTTTTCTGAACCTTTTCTAAAGAGGGAGATTGGGAACTAGTGCCCATAAGCTAGTTGCATTCATCATAGGAGTAGATTCACTAAATGGAGCAATGCAAGGACATTAGTTTTTTCGGGGGGGATTAAGAGTGTGGTGGATTGAGAGGAAATGTTAAAAACCACTGAGGCTGAAGAAAGCTAGGGATTTTGGAAGATGATGTTGGCGAGGCCAATTACAGTTCTTTTAAGAACATAATGTAAGGAACAGGAAAGACTTGATGTGACTTAGCTGTTATTTCTCAGATGCTGATTTTTATTTTTTTAAAGGACCATATTAAAGGCTTATACAGAAGCGACAAAGACAGCCAATATACAGAATGAGTTCATATTGCCAGTAGTGGTGGAGAGGTATTTACAAATAATCAGTGGTGGAAAAAAGAAGTTCTAGAGAGATTCTAGGGCCATCAGTAAATGAAGAATGAGAATACATTGGCTGATATACTGAAGTCCTTTTTATAATATGCCCTTAAGAAGAAAATTAAAGATTATTGGGAATAAGCAAATAAGGACTCTATAATAATACCTATTGATGAAAAGCAGAAAAGAGAATAATTGAGGTGAAAAAACAAACATGAGAAATCAGATTTCCATATAATATACAGAAGACAGACATTTACTTCCTATCTTTTCTAGTTCTATTGCACCAGTCACTGCAGAACCTAAGCTTTGTTATGCATCTTAGAGTTTTTATGAGAATGATGGTCTTCTCAATGGACTGGAAATCAGGAAATTTAGATTAATAGAATCATAGAATATCAGGGTTGAAAGGGACCTCAGGAGGTCATCTAGTCCAACCCCCTGCTCAAAGCAGGACCAATCCCCAACTAAATCATCCCAGCCAGAGCTTTGTCAAGCCTGACCTTAAAAACCTTTAAGGAAGGAGATTCCACCACCTCCCTAGGTAACCCATTCCAGTGCTTCACCACCCTCTTAGTGAAAAAGTTTTTTCTAATATCCAACCTAAACCTCCCCCACTGCAACTTGAGACCATTACTCCATGTTCTGTCATCTGCTACCACTGAGAACAGTCTAGATCCATCCTCTTTGGAACCCCCTTTCAGGTAGTTGAAAGCAGCTATCAAATCCCCCCTCATTCTTCTCTTCTGCAGACTAAACAATCCCAGTTCCCTCAGCCTCTCCTCATAAGTCATGTGCTCCAGCCCCTTAATCATTTTTGTTGCCCTCTGCTGGACTCTTTTCAATTTTTCCACACCCTTCTTGTAGTGTGGGGCCCAAAACTGGACACAGTACTCCAGGTGAGGCCTCACCAATGTCGAATAGAGGAGAATGACCATGTCCCTCGATCTGCTGGCAATGCCCCTACTTATACAGCCCAAAATGCCATTAGCCTTCTTGGCAACAAGGGTACACTGTTGACTCATATCCAGCTTCTAGTTCACTGTAACCCCTAGGTCCTTTTCTGCAGAACTGGTGCCTAGCATTCAGTCTCTAGTCTGTGGCAGTGCATGGGATTCTTCCATCCTAAGTGCAGGACTCTGCACTTGTCCTTGTTGAACCTCACCGGGTTTCTTTTGGCCCACTCCTCTAATTTGTCCCTCTGTATCCTATCCCCCCCTTCCAGCGTATCTACCACTCCTCCCAGTTTAGTTTCATCTGCAAACTTTCTGATGGTGCACTCCACACCATCCTCCAGATCATTGATGAAGATAGTGAACAAAACCGGCCCCAGGACCAACCCTTGGGGCACTCCGCTTGATACCAGCTGCCAACTAGACATGGAGCCATTGATCACTACCTGTTGAGTCCGATGATGTAGCCAGCTTTCTATTCACCTTATAGTCCATTCATCCAGCCCATACTTCTTTAACTTGCTGGCAAGAATACTGTGGGAGACCGTATCAAAACCTTTGCTAAAGTCAAGGAATAACACATCCACTGCTTTCCCCTCATCCACTGAGCCAGTTATCTCATCATAGAAGGCAATTAGGTTAGTCAGGCATGACTTGCCCTTAGTGAATCCATGTTGACTGTTCCTGATCACTTTTCTCTTCTCGAAGTGCTTCAGAATTGATTCCTTGAGGACCTGCTCCATGATTTTTCCAGGGACTGAGGTGAGGCTGACTGGCCTGTAGTTCCCTGGATCCTCCTTCTTCCCTTTTTTAAAGATGGATACTATATTAGCCTTTTTCCAGTCATCTGGGACCTCCCCTGATCGCCAGGAGTTTTCAAAGATAATGGCCAATGGCTCTGCAATCACATCCGCCAACTCCTTTAGCACCCTCGGATGCAGCGCATCTGGCCCCATGGACTTGTGCTCGTCCAGCTTTTCTAAATAGTCCTGAACCACTTCTTTCTCCACAGAGGGCTGGTCACCTCTTCCCCATGCTGTGCTGCCCAGTGCAGTAGTCTGGGAGTCACGGGATGTGGGGATGGCATGGAAGATAGTTCTGTGTGGGCTGCAGAGGGAGGCAAGCATGGATGTGTTCCACCTGAAGTTCATTTATGGACCTCAACATGTCTGTTTGCTCCCTGAGAAGCTGTATCATCTGCTCCTGCCCCTGTTTCCTATCGTGACTATCCACGCACAGTTTGTTATTAATAGTCTCTCTCCATTCTCTCTGCTTGCAATTCAAATCACCAGAGGATTGCAGCACCTCCTGGAACATGTCTTCCTTACTCCTCTTGTTTTATCTCCTTATCAGACAGAGCCAGTGTGCAGGAGGAAACCCTCAGGAGCACAACTGCAGATGCTAAAGAAACAACCGACAGAGTCACTATTGTGAGTGTACTCGCACCCTTCATCCAAACAAGTTTAGAAACACAACTTTCTCACTTTCCCTTGGCAGGCATACAGCATGGTGGGAGCCCAAGGCGGGGGTGACAGCAGCTGATATCTCGCTCCTGAGGATAATCAAGGATGCAAGGGTGCAGCTCCTGCGTGTGTGTGGCTTCAGACGAGGTCCGTATGCTGCTCGCCTATGTGCTGCTATGGTACCTGCAGAAGTAATTGCCGATTTGCGAGGCAAAGTTTCCTTCCATGGGGAAAGCAACAAGGCAGTCCTCCCAAGGAACCTTCAACAGAGGATTGCAGAATACCTCTAGGAAAGATTCCTAGAGATCTCCATGGAGGAATCCCAGGATATCCCGGTGTTCATAAACACACTACAGGGGTCAGTCTGCCTAGCTACACAGGGGAATGAAAAGCAGATACAAGCAGATGTTCCTTTGCTGGTTATTTCAATCCCTCTTCTACCCTTATTAAAAAATCAGAACATTGCCACATTTTCCTGCAATATAGAAGCACAATGAGTACTTACTTAAGGTTCCCTCTTTTGCATCAGGCACATCAGAACCCAGTGCTGGGACTGACTAGACTGTTTTGGAGTTAAAAAGAGGTCTTGGCTTGCCACACCACTGGATGACCCCGTTGCCTGCCCCCCATCCTCCAACTTCCTCATCCACCACATCATCCTTAGGGTTCACTCCACTGAACACTGTCTCCAGCTCCCTCTCCCCCGAAGTATCCATGGGGCTCTTGGTGATGGAGCTGGAGATGCCCCTGAGGATGGCGTGCAGCTCCTTCTAGAAGCGGCATGTATTTGGCGCCACACTGGAGAGACTACTGCCTCCCTTGCCTTTTGGTATGTCTGCCTCCGCTCCTTCATTATTATTTTTTGTATGGCACTTCTGTATGTCACTATTGTACCCCTACTCCTCCATGCCATGAACAATCTGCCCATAGATATCAATGCTCCTGCAGCTGGAGCGGAACTGTGGCTGCACAGCCTCCTCTCCCCACAGACCCAACAGACCCAACAACTCTGGTGCACTCCAGGCAGCGGCATGTTTGCTGCGGGGAGCAGACTTGGTCAGATGGGCAGATGCTATGTGAGCTGTCCATCGTGAGCAAACAGGAAGAGCAATTTAAAAAATACCTGGGGCTTTAAAATGGGAGGGCCACAGGGCAGTGTAGTTCAAACTGGTGGACCAGAACAGTCATGATGTGCATTGTGAGACACCTTCTGGAGGCCACTTAGGGTGATATAAGCAACACAATGTCTACATAGACACTGTGTCGCTCTAACCATTTCACCCTAAGGGCTACGCCTCTCGTCGAGGTGGTTTTATCATGTCAGAGTAGCAGGAGAGTTAAATTGGCGGGAGTTGCATTCTAGTGCATACACCTCCATAATTAGATCAACATAAGCTGCCTTATGTTGACTTAACTTTGTAGTGTAGACAAGCCCTAAATGTCTAAAAGAGGATAATAGAAGAGATAAATCGTATGAAGTGAAATATAAATATATGTTGCCAAGGAAATAGAAAATACCTTTTTGATAGATTAACAAAATTAGGGAGGATGGAAAGAATATAATAAATGTAGTATATTTGGATTTTAATGTAACATTTGCTTTTGCCTCACCCTACATTACTCAAAAAATGAATTAATATTGGCTTGAATAAGAACATTGTCATGTGGATTAAAACTGGCTGAAAGACCATAAACAAAGGGTGTCTAGAGTGGTACCACAGGGATAACGGTTAGAGCCAGTCTTATTTAATATCTTGATTAATGATCTGGAAGAGGGTGTAAACAGCATGCTAATAAAATTCACATATGATACTAAATTGAGTGGTGATGGAAATACTAACGAGTAAAGAAAAGTAATGCAAAGGGATCTGGAGAGATTAGAAATAAGGGCAAATCTCAAACATGTCATAATTATATCAGTTGTATTTTATCTAATATCTTACCTAAATGTCTTAATCTCTAAAATACCATATAAATAGCCTTCATGCCAGAATAATGTATGCCAACCAAGTCATAATTTCTTGATGTAATGCCACTTAATGCAAAATTGTATATGAATAAAAATCTTGTTTAAAGATTACTATTCCTGATAACCTAGAAAAATGATCAAATTTAGTTTCTTATTGACAGCACGCAAAGAAGACTGAAAACATGATTTTTTAACTGTGTTTAAAAGGAAAATAACTTTAAAAAGATCTTAATTTAAAATGGTAATATTCTTGTTATCTATATATTTAGCATATTTGTCTGAACCTGGTGTTTATTCATTGGAAAAAGAACATTATGATTTGGAGGCTAAAAATGTTTTCTAAAATATAAATAATTTTAATTGCATTCGAAATCGTAATTTGACTAATAATTGATTTGTTATTGATAATTTGTTGCTTGAGAATTTGTTAATTTTGATTCAAATAGAATTTTAAATATTTTTAAAGCTAGAACAGTGAATGTAGGGGATATAGAGCTAAAGGGTTTGGTTATACAGGATGAGCTGTTTGAGAAGAGCTAAAGAGTCACAAATACATTTCAATGGAAAAGCATTATCAATTTAAAAAATCAAATGCATATTTTATGCAATAAGAGACTCAAGTTGTGTAGTTCTGATATGAACATGAATTTCCCAGTAGTGTGAGGGTGTCTGGTTCTGAGGCATTTGGTTCAGGCCTATTTCTCACTGAACCCAACATAAAATAAATTAGTTTTGCTCTCATATTCTTTTTGTGAAAGTGCTACAGTATATAAAGGGGCACAGGTGTAATTGCCTAATTGCTGCTGACAATATGAGAAAACACACCTTATCTTCTTGTGTTTATTTTTCTCTGTTTTGCCACAGTTGCTTACATATAAATGATGGAAGTGTGATGTGGTTGATAAGAACAGCACTTCATGCAGTTTAATTAAATAGTAATTAATAAATAGTTTAAGATATATTTTCCAAGTAATTTTCTTCCTTGCACTAAACTCCACTGAAACACTATTTAGTAGAAATTTTTGATTTGGAATTTTTTAAGCTGATCTATTTAGCTATCTGAATCCTCCCTATTTGTAATCTTCTGTATTGGTTAGATTAACTCAACCGTCACCAAGTATATAAGAAACCTGTTACAATAACCATCGCAGAAATGACTTATTTTGTCCTTAAAATTATGAAAGATTACGAAAGGTTGAAGTTAAACAGAACCTCAATAATAAAAATGAAAATTGACGTTCCAATCCTGTAACAAGATATGCTAAGTGATATCCTTATGCATGGGTTCCAAATGTTTGACCTAAAACTAAAAATCAGATTCTGTGGTTCCACAAATGAGGCATAACTCCTTAGGCCACAGAACTTCCCTGGGCAGGTTACTGGAACTTAATTATCTCACCTAGATACTATAGCTAACCAAAATACTTTACATTTGCATAGTCTTGTTCTCCTCCACCAACTTA